>NC_136620.1:38080052-38102552 GCF_933228915.1 Telmatherina bonti | reverse complement strand
GCATGTTGTAATCTTTAATAGGAGAACGGCTGGAACTTCTAGTTAAAGTACCTAAAATAACACTAATTTTTGGTCTTTTCAGTTTGGACCAGGGATAGTTTCTATTTCTTTTCTGACTGATTTGAATAAAAATGCAATTATCGGCATTTTTCCTGACATTACTACAGCTGGAGTTTACATTTATAATGTGAGTCTATTATTTGTCCACTAAAATCCATTTACAATAAAAATGTTGCATGTTTGGGGTAAAATGTTGTTATGCAATTAAAATGTGATTAGTGGAGATTAATTACTGACAAACCCTGAAATTAAATAGATTCTTTTTTTTAAATTGAGGCCCATCCCTTTTATTTGTTGATTTATTTATTTATATTTCTAACATTTTTGTGTTTTTTCGGACACATTGTGGTTTCTGTTTCATTGTTGTTTTGCTAAAAACGTTGCAGCAATTTTTCACAGTGTTTTCTGTTTTTCTATGTTTTCTGTATTTTTTTGCAGGATCATCACACTCACAACTATCGGGAATCTTATAGCACACACAAAAATAGTTGCTTGGTTTAGATTTTTCTTTTGCTAAATCCCCTGCAGTAACAGTAAATTACCATTAAGAAGACGCATCACTGTCTAAACCAACCTCTGTGGCGGTGCTGAGGCTGCCAGGCTCCTCACTGGCTCGCACCATCAGAAGGTAGCGTCGTTGGTCGCTCTCATAATCCAGCGTTCTCGTCAGGCTGATCTCTCCGGTCTCCTTCCGAATGCTGAAAAGGCTGCTGGGATTGATCAGAAGGCTGTAGCTGATTTGCTGATTCTGGAAAGAAGTGGCCAACACAACCAGGAAGCTGCGAACAAAGAGAAAGCAATTAAACCAAATAGAAAAAAAAAAGTGTTTGCTATTTGATTTCAGCTGCATCCATTGTGAATTAGAGTTTAAATCCTCTTCTGCTACATCAGCACTAAGCTGTAATGAAATCAATTACTTTATGCCTCATTGCCTACGTGCAACAAACATGGTCAATCAGTACTTGTCAGTTCTGTGTAATAATGTAATGTCATTAAGCAGACACCAATGTTTGTTTTTATGGTTAAGAGAGTTTGCAACTCCTAATAGCATGTGATGATGATTGTCAGCACTGGTGTGAAGTCTTAATGATGGAGATACAACGCCTAATGTATGTTTCCATTTATGTCTGCAGTAGTTACTGTAGGAGTCGTGCTTAAAGATGCCAGGATGGCTAAAACTGCCCCTATATGAGTCAGGCTGAGTTGGTATGATTCCACGCATGAATTAGTCTTTTCATCTCAGTTTGTCATTCAGCGTGCTGTCATGTAGTCATTAGTTGCTTTGTTTTGTTTACTTTATTATGCTAAAATCTCTTGCATTAGCAAATTACTCATGTGGCAACAAAAAAGACGATACAGAATCTCAGAAGGATGTCACATTACTGTCCTTTCCTTTGAAATGATTAAATACTTTTAGATAAAGGTGAACATTTTTGGAGTAAAATATACACTTTATGATACTTTGCCTGAAATGAACATCTGCTTAAGCATGTTATTGAATTTTTAAAATGTGCAGCACTTACGGCTGTCCTTCAGGCGTGTTCTCTGGTATATAGATGGCGTAGCTGGCATTGGTGAACTGCGGCGCTCTGGCCCCTGCAACCACCGAGAGCATGGCAGGTGCACTCCGGCTTCCCATGCCGTCGAGGGCCACCACACTTAACAAGTACTCTCTCTCCCTCTGAAGCACCAGCCCGGTGGTCACCACCTGGCCTGTCGTCTTGTCCACAGCAAAGCAGCCATCACCGCCTACGGGGAAACACAATGATATTATTTCCTATCGCTGGATCCAAACCAATCCAGTGCTGCTGGCTTGAATATTAACTAAGAAACGTTACTGAAGTGAAATGAAATAGGTCTGTCTCACTGGGTTTAACAAATTAAAGCTCAAAACACACACTGAGTTTCTGAGAAATCTTTCTAAACATCCATATATAAATAGACTCGCTGCAATTCAGCTCGAAAGGGGAAAATATTTAAATCACAATGCACTGGCTCTGTCAGGAACAACTCTGACAGGAACATGTAGGCTACTATTAAATCACCTTGATAGATGAAGCTATGCTCATTGGGTTTTAATTCAAAGGACTAGAATAACAGACCACCTGATGGATTTATATTTAAAATCACAATGACGATTTCTTTTTTTCAGGCTTTTTTTTAGTACACGTTCAATAATGGTCAAAGGCTGAAATAATTATGCTTCTTCATTAGTCAGATGTATTTGTCCAAAGAAAATTGCCCAGCAGTAGGCTTCATGTATTTCCACATCACGCAGAGTGAAATTAGTGACTTGAGGTTCATGTTAACAGCAAGTGGCAGCTGGAGAAGAGTCGTGGAGAATATAAAGAAACACTCATATATTTTATCTGTTTAGCATAGCTCTCAATTTTTTTATTTTACTACAGACAGAAAAATAAATGTCACAGCAGTACGTATTGATCAGCAACACAACAGCAGGTCGTCCCTGTGAGAGTGCCGACAGAATGTAACGCTAATGGTTTTAAAGTTGTCGCTGACTGATCAGAGTAAGGATCCTCAGTGCTGTTCCTCAAGGGTCAGCAGTCTGCAGGTTTTAGATGTTTTCCTGCTAGGACCAAGCCAGGTCAAGTTAAGATGCTCTAAGGATCAAGCACAGATCCTGGTGGTACTCTACTTGACAGGAAACGATTCACAGATTCATTGCCATGCCACTTAGTTGTGATGATACATCTTCTGGTGCGAATCCCGGGAATCACCAGTGAAGAATCCTGACATCACTGTTTTGGGTCTCTTGAGCATCATTCAGGTCTCAGTATGTGCCCTGGTAGCTCACCCTCTTCATTCAGAGCCACCTAGAGGCTTTCTATATTGCCTTTGTACTGTTAGAGCAGGCCCGCAGAGGAACTGACCCGCAAGCCTCTGCACCATACCTCCATTAGCAGTTAACTAGCCTTCCAGCCTTGCCTATGGCAACTGTTGACTACTGGTACTTATCCCTCTTCAGCTCAAAGGCATCCTCCATTCTCTCTCCCCATGCCACTGGGAGCTCCAGCATGACAACATTTTTGTTGTCTCTGACATCAAAACAATGTCAGGTCTGTGGACTTGGCAACATGCTGGGGGAAGTTGAGTTGCCTGCTTTGGTCCAATGCCAGCTGCCAGTCCTGTGTAGCGTTGAGAAGCCCTGCTGCTTTTCTTGTTGTTCTTCATGGCTTCCCTCCATCTCTGATGAAGATGATAGTGTCTCCCCTGGGTTTTGGACCGTCAGCAGGTGACGATATAGGTATCTGCCTCCACCATGTGCTTAAAGGTCCCATTCCTCTGGCAAAAGGGACAAGATGGTGAATGTACCAAACCTTTGCAGTGGAGATTGGATAGGTGGAAGGAAACTAGATGTGTAGCTTTGCCCGCCATAATTCAGTTCATGTGATCTTCCTCTTCATTACTTGTTCCCATCAAGTTTAGGCACCTTTCTGTCTTCTCCCCAGTGTTCTGCTGGACTTCTCCTCCACCACAGCTCAATTTACTTCATCCTGGACCAGCTGTTTCTGCTCCTTCCACTATACTTTGTCTGACCAAAGGGGCTTTAATGGCCGCTAGCCCTTCCTCTGGCAACCGTCCCAATCAAGACTCCATTTATGACTACCATCCCTGTCCCAGAGACTTTCAGTTCCATTGATTAGAACAGTTGTCTTATCGTAGGTCATTTATGATTCCTTTAGGCACAAACTGGTACATTCGTGTCAAACCTGCTTAGATATTCTCCCATATGGCAGGGTTGTTATACGGTACATCCTCTAGAGGGCAGCGCAGAGTTCACTTCCAAGGTCAGATTCAACAGCAATAAAACAAACATAGCAACAGTGGAAGAGATCATGATAATCCACATTGTCAGAAAAACACATAAAAGGAGGCAGCACAGTAAACAGACAGCAGTGGTCCGAGTAGACATTAAATGCATCACAGCATCTATTTCTTCCTTCGTTGTACCTGTAGCTGGTTCAATGTAAGCTATGCTGCCCAACACTGCCCCCATTATTACCAGTGGAACTGCTCCATTTCCTCTGTTTGGCTACTGAAGTATATTTTACATATTCTATAATTTTTTATCACAAGTATAATCTTAGATATGATTTCATTTATTATTATTAATCAATATATAATCAATAGATTCTTTTATTATGACCTGATGTGACTCTATAATAGAAGTAAAAACAGGCACACAAAGAGAGCACAGAAGAAGCAGAAACAGAGTTCCTGATGAAAAAAGTCAAGGACAGTGGCTGGACTGATGTTTCAACTGAAACCACACTTATACGCATGGCTCAAGTGTAAGTTATCAGTAATTTTCACACAGATAGGAGCAGACAACTCCTTAGAAAGTGGACAATAGCAGGTTTGTGGAGCCATGGGAAAAGAGTAGGGAGGATGCAACTTTCACAGGAACTTCATCTGCTGACTCAACGCCAAGACCAAATAAGGAAGAGATCACAGTCCTGCAGAAGAAGCGACGCTCTCAACAGTTACACACTCATATGAATTTGCATATTCATGCTGCACATAGTCACATGATTTGTCCAGTATAAAAGAGGAGGGTTGACGTATGACAGGCGAGATCTTAAGGCTGAACCTGGGATCCTCGCATTTGATGTATTAGCTTAGCAGCTAAGGGTATCAGCAAGACCTCCTCTCGAGATATGTACAATCTTCTTTTCCTCAACCAAGAATAGCCAATTCTAACTTTTTTTTTTACTTTGAAATTTTAGTGACGTCCCGGGGGAGGGACTCAGTGATTGGTCATCTTCTCTAGGTTGTCCACGTTAACGAGAAGAAAGCCACGCCCACCTCCACTGCTCAGTATAACTACTCCTAGCAGTTGACCAATCAGGACATAGGGCGGAGCTTTCTTTGTTTGCTTGTTTCTGGCAGAGGCTGATCTGAGAGATCGATACAAAATGAATGAAGGGCTTTGTGAAAAATACTTTCTTATTTCTTGCCCTTCTGGACTTGCATATTAAAATTAATTAGACTGAAATGTGCATAACAGAGACACCTTGAGAGCATCCATCTTTAACTCTGAATATAAATGAGCCCAAAGGCTGCTTAAAATGACTGGTTTGGATAAGCTGCATATAGCTGCTTCACATTCTTTCACCAATTTGTAGGTTCCTAAATACTCTAGTCAGAACAGAATGGTTTAGCGACCCTCAGGTACCCTGTTCTCAGATTTTCTACCAGTAACAGCAGTGCAAGTATAGAGAAGATTTTATTCCAGGTCCTCAGTAGCAGCTTTCTCCCAGGAGGAAATGTTGCAGCCTGACTAAAAATCATGTTCACCTGTTTGAACTCAAACAATACAAAACCCCACTTTTTTATCCTCAAAACACCAGAACATCTCTTCTAAAGAATCCAGCAAAGAAAGTAACATGGACTCATGGTTATTAATCTTAAAACACAAACACTCTCATGCCTGTTATCTATAAAACATTTCACACACACTCACACACGGTCTCCAGAAAATATAGATTTTCTGAAGTTCTATGTGAAAGATTATTTATTGAACAAAAACTCTCATCAAAGAGTTGGTTTGTGCCTTATATAAAACAAGTCATCTTTGTTATCATTTTAACCATGAACATTGAGTTTACACTGTCACCGAGTGCTTGCTCAAAGGGAATTTGTTGGGAGATTCTCTTTGTAAAATCTGCCTAGAAGACCTTTGTTGTGACTTGGTGCTAATATGCACACACGTGAATTGCAGTCAGTTACTGGTAGCAACTCACAGGTATACAGACCTTCATCTTTTATTTTAAAAAGGTGATTAACAGACATCAGTCTTAATCATTCTTCATTTATGATAGATCTGCCTTTACTTTGCTAATCATAAACACACATTGACACACACTGAATACTACTTTATAACTGTAATTTTCACATGAAAGGTCACATAGAGCACATAACTAAACCTAAAACGTACTTCAAATCCATCCATCCATCCATCCATCCATTTATCCATCCATCCGTCCGTCCGTCCGTCCGTCCGTCCATCCATTTATCCATCCGTCCGTCCGTCCGTCCATCCATCCATCCATCCATCCATCCATCCATCCACCCACCCACCCACCCATCCATCATTCATCATCCATCCATCTATTTATCCATCCATCCATCCATGCACCGAACCATCTGTCCATCCATCCATCCATCATCCATCCATCCATCAGTCCATCTATCCATTCATCCATTCATGCATCCATCCAACCATACGACTATCCAACCATACATGCACCTATCCATCAGTCCATTCATCCATCAACCATCCATGCATCCATCCATGCACCCATCCATCCATCATCCATCCATCCATCCATTTGTACATCCATCCATTTGTCCATCCTTTTGTTCCTTATTCAGTGTTGGGTTATGGGGCAGCTGCCACATTTGCCAGCTCATCCAAGGGGGATTCTGAGGTGCAAGGCAAGTTGAGAGATGTAGTGTCTATAGTGTGTCTTAGGTCTTCCCCGGTTTTCCAATGCTGGGAGCACTTCACCAGGCAAGAATCCAGGAGGGCTCCTGACCTGAAGCCCGAGCCATCTCAACTAGTTCCTCCTGACGTGAAAAAGAAGCAACTCTATGGAGTTGCTCTACCTCCCAGATGACCGAGCTTCCCATTCTATCTTCAGTATGCTGATAAAAACTCATATCAGTCACTTATATTTATGATTTTGTCCTTTTGGTTACTAACCACAGCTCATTGCAACAGATAAGGGTAGAAACAGAAGTCCAGTAACATGGATTCAGATCAGGGAGATGATCCTCCAAATCATATCTCTTCAGGTCTCCGTGTAATTCCCCAAGTGAACACTGAAGTCAACCAGCAGAATGAGGGAGTCCCAGGAAGGAGTGCTCTCCAAGAAGGGTGGGTACTCTGAACTGTCATTCGGTGGTACAAACAGCCCAACCCATCCCCAGAACCGAAGGCGGAGAAGACTAACCTTTCTTCTACTGGGGTAAACTGCAATGTACAGGCACCAAGTTGTGGGGCAATGAGTATGCCCACACCTGCTCAGCACCTCTCAGCTCTTCTCAAGGGCACAGACTCCAGAGCCAGAGCTGTGTGTTCAGGTGAGTCCACCAATATCCAGCCAGAACCATTCAACCTCGCAAACCAGCTGAAGAACGTGCTTAGAGTACGTTTCTGGAGCTGACGATCAGACCACCAGGGTCCCTGTCTTCAGCTGCCACCCATCTTAGACCGCACCCCACCCCGACAGCCCCTCCTGCAGATGGTGAGGCCCAACCACCACCAAATGCTTGTCTCCATGCCCCACCCCCAGGCCTGGTTCTAGAGGGACCCGTGCTCAAGCAAAGGAAACCTTGAACCAATGTTGTTTTTCCTCAGAACAACCAACACCGTTGGTCTGTGAGTACTTTGTGTCTAAATTTCTTCCGTTTGTTCATTTGCTCTTATTTGAACTAAAAAGACATTAAAATGGCAAAATCATTGTTGTTCTAAGCAGCAAGTTCTGGTGAGTTTTCACATTTTACTTAATAAGGACATAACAGTACTTTGGTTTGGGGATATTTTCAGATGTAGATTTATGCATATCTGATGAGTACTTCGAGTAGTAGGAAAGTGTGTATGGGAACGACCCCAAATGAGCTACAGTGTGAGTGTTTATAGTAACTAAAAAACATGTGACACACTGCAACACTGTGACTCACTGAAGTGTTTTTCTTTTTATTTATTTAATTCTGAAGATCAGTGGAGGTCTATTCACAGAGGAATAAACAGTCACAGACTTATGTGATGGAAGTTGTTGGCAATGTAAAAAAATTAAAGAGTATCACCGATGTAAAGTACAGTGAAGAGGTTCTTGTCCTTGACTTCAATTTCTACTCTATGGGATAAAAGCATTTACCTTGCTGCAAAGGTTTTGTGTCATTCTGATTTTGACGTTTTTTTACATTTCTTTTCCTGTGGATAGCAGATAAAGTTTCTGATCAGTTGACCCCTTCCTACCACACCTGTTTTATACATTTAATGCTCAACCCAAGAAAAAAGCAGGAGAGAAAAGTTTTTTTTTAAGTTTCATTTAAAAGTTGCAATTTAAAAAAATGAGGTTGTGACGTTATTCAATTAAATACATTACCAAGTCAAAATATTGAATGTTTAGTTAAGGAATGCTTAAAAACACCTGTTTGGCTACATGGGTTTAGAAAGCCTTCAGAAAACCTTTGTCAGTTAACGCAGTTCATTGCCGGATCTACAAACACTGGTTAAAACTCGATCATGCAAAGCCAAAGCCAGATATTACCAACACGCCGAAATGCCGCCAGCTTCTCTGAACCAGAGCTCACTTCAGATTAACTGGTGGAAAGTGTGCTTTGGTCTGATAAGTTCACATTTCAAGGTGGTTTTGGAGCAATATGTGCTGCAACCAAACAATGTCTTGATGAAGAACAAACTCCAAACCACTGAGTGAAAATGAAGAAATCAAGCAAGACTTGGAAAGAATTCCACCTACAAAGCAGACTGAGTGTTGTTAAACAGAAAGATGATGTAACACGGCCTAACTGGAGCGTGTTGCAGGCATCAAATTCAAAATCAGGGAATATTTACATAAAAACAATAAAAGTTATCAGTTTGGACATTAACTATGTTGTTTTTGTAGCGTTTTCAGCTTCATATAGGTAAAAAGGATTTAAAGGTCCCAACTTTTTTGGAATTTAGGTTGTACTGTAGCACATTATCCACACGGGGGAAGGAGACAAGTATCACACCGTGTACAATACACTTTTGAGCCAGGTTTTTAACCATAAAATTATGCAAAAGGTCTTAGAAACTGTATGACGCATACAGCATTATAGAGTTAACTTTACAATCTTGCAGATGGTTTTTCCAATAATGTGTTAAAGGTGCTGAGGAAGATGAGGAGTGCTGCTAGCATGAAAGACAGCATGTATGAAGGATACAATCTTAAATATTTAAATAAAGAGCCTCATAAATACCAAATGGAGAGGAACATGTATTCAAATGTTTGTTAAACAACAAAGATATGAATAATGAATTCTGATGAAAATCGTTACATGTAGGGCAGATGCAATGCCAGATTTTCTCCACAATCACTGTAGCCAAAAGGATTCACTTTACAAAGTATCAGTGTAAAATCTAGTGGAATGCTGAAACTCTGGTTTCATGTCAACCACAGGCCATTCAAGCACCAGCCAAAGCTGTAATCTTTACTTCTGTAAAGAACTTTTATCAAGAAGAAGTTTTATCGTGCGTTGAATAAATACTTAATAAAAACAACAGTAATCAGCCTTGACATCGAACACGGAGAAACAAAGCCCCTTTCTGAAGCTTTGTGACAATGAGATTGTCACATTGCTATTCTTAGCAATGTGACAATCTCTGCTACTTCCACTCCAGTGATGGCTCTCCCAAAAGCTGCCACCAGAGACCCGTATACAACGAAGCGTGACTAACATACCCCGGATATCTATCTGTTACCTGGGTTGACTTATCCGGATAGTCAGAGTCTGAATAAGCATTGGAACGAAGCTGGTTATCAACTCAGTAGTTCAACACAAGATTATTCTACTTAATTAGAACATGTTTTATATAAAAGGGGTGTTTTTTGCAACCAAAAGCAGACATGGAGAAACCCTGCGGAGTAGAGGAGGAGGCAACTATTCTTCTGGAGCACATAAACCAGGACGGAATCCAGCTTAATTCATTTAAAACATGAAAAGCATGCATCTATCTGTAAAATTCTTTCTCTTTTAAGTGCATCTTTTACAATCCATGCACCAAGGACGACAGGATGGGCGGCCATTTTCTAAGGAACTGATTGGTCAGGATGTGGTGCTTTTATACTTGTTGATCTCTTATCCAGAAAATAACCTGCTCCGTTGCAGGCTGGCCGTTCAGCATAAGTTTCCATGGTGACTGATCCTGGTAGGAAGTGAAGCAGGAAACCCGGAGTTAACCCTGAAGTTACCTGGATAAGAGAAAATCCAGCTTTGTTGTTCAGGCCTCTGATCCTCGTATTTTTCATGTCTGTTCATGTGAGACATGCTTCCTGTGGTCAAAGCACACACTAAAGCTTTGCTTTCTGCCACACAACCACATTCATAGGAACCAGCTCTGAGAACTCCACAGATCAGGTAGGTGTCGGTGTACATCCCATCACTCCAGTGCCTCACTTTGTGGTTTTAACCTGACTGTAATCCACCTCTGGTTTCCCAGCTCTTCTTCCTCACTGCCGGAGGTATGGGCGGTTCAGAGTCATTCAATGTCATTACGCCACCCACAATCACTGGTGGTGAAGTTCCCTCACTGCAGTGGTATTAACGGATCAACAGAAAACCTAAAACAGCACCAGTGCTGATTTCTTTGTTTCTATAGTCAAACTGGAAAAGTAGCTTAAGCTAGAGGTTTGTGATACCCAAAACCTACCGTCAATACAGGGTCAGCCAAAATGAAATCAAAACATTTATTTGTTTTTTGTTTTTTTTTCCCAAAGTTATCATCCACGCCTGTATGGTTAATTTATAAATCATGGAAACTGCGCAGGGGGCCTCACTTCTTCCACCCCTGCTAAGTACAAAACAGGGTCATGCTGTGATCAACACTGTGCCAGCTACTCTCATCTTATCCTGCAGTATTTAAAGTTAAGCACATAAGAGAGTCGGATAAGAGCACGTGAAACCCTAACAGCAGGCTGACAATACACAGAAGACAAACTTGTAGGTACGATTTTAGATGGCAAAAGCAGTGCTTAAGAGTTCTTAGCATGGTCAGATAATCAATTACCTCATGGCTATTGTGGCTTAACTCACATCAGGATGCTGTGACATCTACTTACCTAAGTCAAAGAGAAATTAGTAAACCCCACCAGTACCATCTGCACATCCCCCAACATCCCTCTATCCCTGCAACACCAGGGGGTCTACTATCCTGGCTGACTTCCAACAGCCCTCTGCATGTGTTTGCGTACGAGCGAATGTGTGCTTGCATGATTCTCTGTGTGCATGAAACGGAGAGAAGCAGACGGACAAGACTGCATAAAAAGTGCATAAACAAATGTGCGAAAGCCTCTGGCTGTGTGGGATTTTCTGATTGTGTGATTTCAGGTCTGTGTTTGTATGTTTCAGAGAAAGAGGGGGGCTAAAGCCAGAGAAGTGGAGAGAGGCAGGGTGAAAATAAGACAGAGAAGCTAATGGACACCTAAAGAGTATATAAATGCATGAATGAACATGCAAAGGCCTGTGGCTGTGTGTCTGGGCGAATGTGCCGGTGCCAGACTGGTTATATTTATACCTCCAGCTCCACAGCCTGTCAGTTTACTTACCAACTTCATGACATATTTTACTTCCCTCCTTTATGACTTGTGTGTTTATATACATGTATATGAGCAGCAGAAAGCCAGGATGCTTACCATCTGACAGAAAGTATTCGACTTCTCCACTTTTGCCCTCATCCCCGTCGTGGGCCTGGAGCTGGTAGACAGACGTTCCTGGAGGGGCCTCAGGAGACACAACAGTCAGGTAAGGGTACGGCTTCATTTTCCATTCAGGGATATTGTCGTTGACATCAGTGATCTTCAGCTTCACCTTGTTCAGGTACCAGTCTGGGCCTGGGGAGATATCAGAGATAGCGACAGAGCTGTGGTTACCAAAACTGACAGCTGTCATGTAACTGCGTGTGTAAAAGGAAGACAAGCAAGCAGGGAAATGTGAAATACCAACAAACACTGGGTCAGCCGAGGGTATAGGCATTTCAGATATAAATTATTTCAAGTAAATGGAAAAACATAAAGCAGCAGGGTTACAACAAATGTAAAACTGATCCCGTCACGCTCTCAATTCAGCTCACGGCTCTGGTCAGAGCCAATTTCTCACATCATCCTCCCAGGAGACTAATTATGTCCTTTTTCACAAGCTGACACAAGTTCATGAAGTCTTAATAAAACTGCATCGATATGCTTTTGTCAAAATACCAAAGAGATACAGCACAACAGCACCTTTTCAGCAATGTCCTTACAGCTTTGTTTACAGCAGCCAGCGATCCCTCCACACGCCTGTCCGACACCAGTTGCTTTGTGCAATTATACAAGCATCACTTTACACCTAAATTAGAAATAATCTGAGAGTTCAGACTAGCACACACTGCAAACCAAGAGCAGATTGTGACATACAAAACTGATAGAAAAATAAAAAAAGGCAGTTTTACTCTCACAACACAAACTTTTGTGTCATCAGCACGGACAGCTGGTGCAATGCTGCTGAGAGTTAAACTAAGTGAACTGACCCAAATTAACAACAACGGAATGGCAAATAGCAAGACTAAAGTAACTAAACAGTTGGTAGGTGTGTGATTGAGGAGTCAAAATCATGTCTGAATCAATCCATGAATCACAAAGGCACAGTTTAGCCAGTCGTCTGTGGATTTAAAGATGCATTACGTAACTTTTTGACCTTAAAACTCCCTGTCCTGGACTTGTTTGATGACACAGTGACATCTATCATGTGCATTTCTAGAGCCGCTGCTGCCCAGCAGTGTCGCAATGCTGAGAAACCCACACTATACCGCTTTGCAGCTGCTGATAATCATTTAATGTTAATTGCAGATTAAAAAGCAAAAAGCAAGTCCTCCAACCAAAGCAGCCACACAGATTTATCCATACACTACCAGCCAAAAGCTGGATTTAATGGGAAAGTTTGTCCAAACCATTGACTGGTACTGAACGTTAAAATACCACACCTAAAAGCAGTTGCAGGAACATGCAAGTCACATGAGTTTCCACACTTTATACTCACGCATTTCCTTTAAAAAAGAAACCATAAATTCTTCATTGCAGGGGGAGTAGATGGTGCATTAACATATTACAATATTAATCATCCGTGCCTCTGGACATGTGTTCAACATCAACATAGGAGAAATTCTTTATGTTTCTCTGTTCAGTTTATTAAAAAGAACAAAAAAAAAAACAAAAAACATGGGTAAGACGTGCTAAAGCACTTTTAGCATTCATGGTCAGTTTTACTTAAAATATCTGCTTGATTAAGGCTAGAAATCAAAACAATGTGGTTTGGGTTGGAAAAAATGACAAAAAGAGCATAAATGTAATCGTTTCATGGCTAAACCATCACTGCCATGATGTTACAGCTCATAAATACCATGGATCGTTTTGGATGGAGATAACCGATGGGGATCTCTGTTTTGGAAGAATCTCAAAACAGATAACTTTAAACTTCCCAAGGTAAAATAAATGCAGCATATTTTAGTTTCAGCCATTCATTTATACATTTTCCACAGCACTCATTCCAATCCAGGGTTGCAGAGAAGTAGCAGCCTATCCCAGCAGTCATGAGGCGAGAGGTGGGATACACCATGGACAGGTCACCAGTCAATCACAGGCCCAAACAACCATTTCCATTCATTCCTAGAGAGAAGTTAGAGTCATCAATAAACCTAAGATGCATGTCTTTAGACAGTTGGAAGAAACGATAAAACCCAGAGAGAACCCATACATACAGGAGGAGAACATGCAAACATGCAAACCACTATGCCACCATGCATTTTATTCTATTTTATTATTTTTTAATATAATTTCTTTTATTATTTTTTATTTTACTTCATAATTTTTCATTTAATTTTATTTTGAAAGAAAATTCACAACCATTTAACACACAAAATCAAAGCTTTTATAGTTTGAAAAGAGCATAAGATGCTAGTCCTAACTATTTTGAATATAATAACCATAAGGATATTTAGCATGTCACACACCGTAATACATAATATTAACACCCTACCATAATAATACGAACCTGAACTATGATGCAGGCTTGTAGGTTGAGATTACCACGGGCAGACTGGATTATTCTTCTCTGAGATGAGTCAATGAAGCCACATAACTCCTAAAAATCTCTGACTAATGTGTTTTTCAGATGAGGATGGCAAAAAGAGTTAAGATTCCTGAGTTTCTTAGCCAGTAGTCCCTTCAGACATCAATATGTGAGCTCTTCAGAACAAAGAAAAAAAAGGAGTATTTTTTTCATTATACTCAACACACTGAGTGATTTAGCCATTATCTTTAACTACGTTTTGCTTGGTCACAGCCATCATGCTGAGAAAATGGTTCTAAGTGAATGTGAGGAGCTTTGCAAAGGCCCATGGCAGGGGTTGGTGGATGTGACAGCTCCCATTCATTCTATATCAGCTCTTCCATCCAGGCAACCAGGTTCCCATGGGGGGGGGGGGGGGGGGGGGGGGGGGGGAGCCACAGCCACAGTCTCATCTACCAAGCCTGGTAAAGCTACCTTGATCTTCCCACAGGGGTGCTGTGATGACGCCTCAAGACAGCAGGCACTTTGTCGCCTGCACACTGCCTCACTGAAGTGAAAAAGAAGATTCCAGGAATCCAATTACCAACTCACTCAGTATAAGCTGATGCAGACTGCAGGAGAGCGCAGCATCACACAAGGCGGGACCACGTACAGCTGCATCTCCATGACAGGAGCGTAGCGCCACTTTTGCTGGAATTAGCTGTAGGGCACAGCTATCCATATTAAGCACTAAATCTGGAGACAATGTTCACAAAAGTGCCTTACAATGTCACAAGCCACAATATAGGACAGTTGCTTTGCATGATCTATTGCCTGAAAGTGGAGCGAGGAACAGAATGGTGAGCTAAGACACTATTTCCGCAAACACTGGCTGTGATCGCATGTCAATGTGGCATGAAGGAATGTCAGAAGAGCTGCCAACCAGTTCAGCAGGCTGCGATCCACAGAGGCCATCTGCCTCACCCCAGAGAGGAAGAAAAATTCCCTGCCAGGACAAACACACTGACAAACACATGCTGGTACAGATATGAACACGAGCACGTGGATCTGACATACTGCTAAGTTACTGTGCCACATCCATACAAGATGCTCGCACGCTTCACAGCGCTTGAATTAGGACGTCTACCTCGCCATCTCCATCTGACAAACACTTAAGTACAAGGTGAACTACCTAAGAGCTAAAAGTGGTAGTGACTTTTAAATCCTATTATGTAACATCTCCAGTTTGTGACCACGAGCTACACGCGCTTTTTAATCCCTGACAAAAGCAGCAAGTTTGTGATGCGCCCTGTCACAACCTCCAGTCTGACTCAACAGATATGCTGTGATGTACCAAACAGTTTTACTTCACTGGTTTCCCTAATAATCTGCAACACAATGTCCCTCCAAAGTCAACCTGATAAATAAAACTGTATGTAATGACTGGTACCAGCACACAGCTAATAGCATAAAGCTTTTTGAATGAATTGCTGTAGTAAATCCTTAGCAGCACCTTATGCTCGCTTAAATGAGTCAGAAAGCAGAGAGCGCATGAAGAGATCACAGTTCCTATTTTTTCACCAGCTTACACTAAAGTCTTGATGGAAAATACAATGTGATGCACACGACACTAGCTCTGGAGCACACAACTAAAACACAATAGCTACAAAGTGTGTGACAGCTCCTAAAAGGATTGTTAGAAGAATAATAACACAGGGAGGAAGAAGCTGGAGGAGAGAATTAATCTGGCTTTCTGCTCAGGCTTTAAAGTTGCTCTGCTGGAGAGAAAAAGTTCAGACTAAGATGTGACAATAGTTCCTTTTGGATAAATAGCCATGGTATCGTGGGGGCAGAGAAACCAATCAATGCTTAGATTCTATCTTCTAAAATGTTGACAGCGGCAATTTATGCACTTTAAACCAGATCATCCTGCCCTGCAAGACGGAACAATCCTTTCGTGATGAATAATGAGAAAGGATAAAGATTCTATGGCAAAGTAGAGGGGCTTTAAAAGGCACTTAATCAAAAAGAAATCAGAGCTCTAGCACTTAACATTTTAGTTAACCATCAAATCTTTGCAGGAGTAGTGTAAGACACATTCCTTGCTTCCGCCTTGTTGGTGTCTTTCCCAGCCATGTCTCTGCGGTAATGGTGGAGATGATTTTACAAGGCTCCATCTAATTAGCTTGTTACAGAGAGACTAATCAGAGCCAAGGCAGATAATTAGAGCCTATCAGCTCTGGAATGATAATGAAGAATGTATGAGTGTGTAGCGTGTGTGTCTGCACGTGTGTTTGCGCGGTGTCAGCCTGTATGTTCATATGGGCCAGAGAGAACGAGCACCCCATGGTCTAAGGCTGCAAACTCGTCCAGATTCTGTCTGATTTGGTGAGTCAGGTAGAGAAGAGCAGTGAGCGATGCCCCGCGAGCATCAAACCGACGCAAGCTGCCTCACCTGACCGGGACAAGAAGATGTGATGAAATAACAGGCAGCGGCTCACAGGCTCCGGTGGATTTTTCAAAGTCAAATATACCCTGCGCACTCTGTGTGATGAAAAGCTGGTCCATAGCGCACCACACCATCCCACAAGGATAAGAGCATCTGCTGGACGACTAACACAATAATGCATCATGAAAAGTTGGAAGATAGGGGTGCAATATGTGATTGGCTAAGGCGCAGCGAGTGCAATGACTGTGGTTTGTTTGCATGTGTGTGAGCTATGCATGAGTGCATGTGAATTTTCTATCTCACTGCAGGCCATTCTGTTGATGTTTCCTGCTGTTAATCCTCTCCTTGGGAACTTGCTATATAAAGCTGCTAAGTGGCTTGCCAGTAGAAAAAAGGAAAAAAAAAGTTGTTTCAAGTGCCTGTGTGCACACATACAGTGCCCACACTACAAGGACACTGAGTGTGTGTGGGAAGGGGATGAGAGGAAACAGTGAAAGAGTGAAGCACAGATACAGGAACACAAATATCTACAGAAGGAGAGAAAGAGACTTCGAGGGGGGGGGGGGGGGGGGGGGGGGGGGGGGGGGGGACAGCGTGGTGGAAGGAGTATTGTGTGATGCTTAGCAGAAAGTGTAAAATAACATAGCAGACACAAGAGCACAAGAAAAGATGGTGAGCACGTCCATGATTGGAAAGAAAACACACAGTAGTTCATGAGAGGAGAAAATGAAGACGGAGCATGCAGTTTAATTAATAACACAGGGTTTGTCTCATGCATCCCCTGTACCCTCTGCTTCCATTGAGGGAAGAAATTAAGATACAAACACGTCTCTGTGTGGAATTAAACAAACTGCGTCTGCAAGCATAAACATCAATGGCCCGTGTGAGACGTGGAATTTCAGGGGTGCTTTTTTAGCAGAAAATGAACGGAAAGTGAAAATCAGCTCAAAGGGGGAGTAATGAGGTACATTAACCAAATGCTTGCAGTGTTAAGGAGCCTCTATTCCAGGCCTCTCTCAACCTCTGCACTTAAAGGCAAGCGTGAAGCCGTCAGCAGGAGATCAACACACTGAAAACACTGGGGACTGAAATCTATTAACTCAAGACGTGCAACGCAGTCTGGACTCTGCAGCTCTGACTCTCTCACAAACACACACACACACACACACACACACACACACACACACACACACACACACACACACACACACACACACTTGGGCATTTTTATGACAGAAAAATTACAAACGGTGGGTGTCGAGTTCTGCTCATTACTTTCAATTAAAACTTGCTTCTCTGAAGTCCACATATTTGTTGATAAAGGAATCATAAGCAGCTACACGTGCAAATAATGTGCAAGAGTATCAATTTCATTCTGGTCCATCTCATGGCTGCAGGTAACACAACAAAATAAAAGGCTGCAACATCAATGTGTACACAAAATATGCAAAGCACACTCTTAAAACATAAATCTCTGATTGTTTTTTTCTTCTTCTAGTATACTGACAAAAGTCATAAGGAGGGATACCAACAACACAATCACACCTTTCAATCTTTAAACAACTGAGGAAACCAGTTGTTGCAGTTTTTTGTAGAGATTTGGGTCCATTCTTGCTGAATGTTGTTTGATTGTCCTGTTTATTACAGACCATGTCAGCAGAAAGTGGCTGAAGCATAAGGATCCCTTCTGGGTCCAGCGGTGGGGCAACCGCTTGACACACACCCTGGTCTGGTTATTCAGTGGTGGGCCTCAACGGGGAATGTCTTGTGATAAAGGACCAAAATACTCGTTGTTGAGGAGCACAACTGATGATGTACCGAGACGGCGTCCCGCCATGTAGCTTAACACCATCCACACTCTGGCAGGAAGGATGTTAACACTCCAGGGATTGAAACACCAAGTTCTAACTCCTGAATTTTCAACAGGAAACAGATGCAGACAGGAGGCAAGACCATCAGACACACTTTCTTTTTGCCTAAAAAGCCATCCATTTGGATGTTATATATAGACCAAGGCCTTGCATTGTTTTGCTAGAAGCCTGAAGGAAATCATATCTTATCTTTGTTATGGAGAAACATGTTTTTCCTCTCAAAGCAGCTGAAATATCATACCACAGAGCATGGTCCACCGTCTCTATGTCCACCTGAGATGAACTTGTGTATCTTGGTGCAGAGTTGACATCCAGCATGACTTCACAGTTTCATGATTCAGTTCCAGGTTATTTTTGGATGCAGTGGCAGATTCTGATGAGTGACAATAATTTTCCAAGGTACTCTCAAGCTCATGCAGTTATATCGATCACAGGAACATGATGGTTTATCAAGCAGTGCTGCTCGAGGGCGTGAAGGTCACACACACACACACACACACACACACACACACACACACACACACCTAAAAGTAGTTTCTGATTTTGTCCTTTGTGCAGGTACAACTTATTTAATTGTTTAATTAAATTTATTAACAACTTACTAATTATTTAATTAATTTAAAAAAGTCTTAGCAAATTCTCCGTAGCAAGTAGAAAACCCCAAAAATCGCTACATATTTACCTTGCATAAGTTGCTATTTTTGTAAAATTTTGTGAGAGGAATGAGACTTTACAAGATTTGGACTAATGTGCTGAACACTGTTCAATGGAAACACCCACAAATCGCAATTGTTGTTTATCGAATCATAAAAATATCTCTTTGATTTTTGCAAAAAAATCTAATAGAAATGCAGCTTCTGTCATCAAATACTGGATAAATTAATCGATAAATTTTAAATTGAGGCTTTTGTTGCATTTTAGAAGACTTTATAACGTGTCTGAAAAATCAGTTTGCGTATCCGACTCCAATGGGACCTTTAACTGTAATCACCTGCAGGTCGCATTAGAGAAACATAAAAGATCCACATGCAGGAAACCTCGTGTTGTCATGATGCATCTTCAACACTATTAACTGAATGTTACTTCACATTAATGAACAATTCTACAGAATATCATGCTGTTTTATGAAACGCTCCACTTTACCAAGCTCCACCGGGACACTAGAACGACTTCAACATCATAAGATCCAAATTTTACAAATCATTGCTAAGTATTCTTTTTTTAAATGAACATTTATAATTTCCATTCTCATGCAGAGCGACTAGTAGATTCCCATGACGGGTGTCACCATCCTTATTCTTAAGAAAACTGGCATCAGGACCGTGTTTTATTCTAACACCAACACTAAAAGCTGGATTTCCAGACATGAGTGACATGTGACAAGCTGAACACCTTCGCTGAGCCTGTACCTGCATGTTATCTGACATCGTTGTGTTGTCTGCTATTGGAGCGGCAGCACGTTTCATGCTGGATTTGCATGTAGTTTATTTCTGTTTTGTTTTGTGTTTACAGAAGCCGGAGGGTGCCAACACCACCGCAGCGCTTTCTTTTTTTCTCTATCAGCTTTCCTTTGTGCTTCAACTTAAAAATACAGGAAAGTAAACAAAGCAAAGCAAACTAGGAAAATATCTTTGCCAATCTGAATAAAGAAACAAACCCTCCAAAACAAACAACAACAAGAAGGAGAAGTAAAAAGTCAAAGTCATAATCTTACAGTGAACGAAGATGCAAACATGAGACCACAAATGTAAAAATTCCTGGTGTCAAAAAAAAAAAGTTTCTACTTGTGTTTTCTGGATATTTAAAAGTTGTTTTTCTTGTTGTCATGGATACAGAGATACAATAAAATGGACCACATTCATTCATTTATTCCATCAAGAACAAACCCAGTGAAGCATATTCAGTCCAACGTATGCAGATATGTATCCATGTGTTCATCTCCAGCTGGCTGGAGCATCGGAGTCATCAAACATCTGCAGCTCATCCAGATGTTGCTGCTGGAGCTTTAACTCAGAGATCGGAACACATCACACCAGTATGAACATCTTTCCACTGGTTTCCAGATTAGATTTAAAACCCCACTGATGGTTTATAATCCCTGAAAGGTTTATACCCAGAATGCACCTGTGATATGGTCAGAGGATGTAAACCAGCAGAGATCTTAGATCCCAAGGCTCAGGTCAACTAGTCCAGGTCAGAGTCCAGACCAGAAACCAGATCAGAGCCCAGACCAGAGTCCAGACCAGAGTTCAGTCCAGAGGCCAGACCAGAGGTCAGACCAGAAACCAGATCAGAAACCAGACCAGAGTCCAGACCAGAGTTCAGTCCAGAGGCCAGACCAGAGGCCAGACCAGAAACCAGATCAGAGCCCAGACCAGAGTCCAGACCAGAGACCAGACCAGAGGTCAGACCAGAGGTCAGACCAGAAACCAGATCAGAGCCCAGACCAGAGTCCAGACCAGAGCCCAGACCAGAGTCCAGACCAGAGTTCAGTCCAGAGGCCAGACCAGAGGTCAGACCAGAAACCAGATCAGAGCCCAGACCAGAGTCCAGACCAGAGCCCAGACCAGAGGTCAGACCAGAGGCCAGACCAGAAACCAGATCAGAAACCAGACCAGAGCCCAGACCAAAGTCCAGTCCAGAGACCAGACCAGAGGTCAGACCAGAGGCCAGACCAGAAACCAGATCAGAAACCAGACCAGAGTCCAGACCAGAGTTCAGTCCAGAGGCCAGACCAGAGGCCAGACCAGAAACCAGATCAGAGCCCAGACCAGAGTCCAGACCAGAGACCAGACCAGAGGTCAGACCAGAGGTCAGACCAGAAACCAGATCAGAGCCCAGACCAGAGTCCAGACCAGAGCCCAGACCAGAGTCCAGACCAGAGTTCAGTCCAGAGGCCAGACCAGAGGTCAGACCAGAAACCAGATCAGAGCCCAGACCAGAGTCCAGACCAGAGCCCAGACCAGAGTCCAGACCAGAGTTCAGTCCAGAGGCCAGACCAGAGGTCAGACCAGAAACCAGATCAGAGCCCAGACCAAAGTCCAGTCCAGAGACCAGACCAGAGGTCAGACCAGAGGCCAGACCAGAAACCAGATCAGAGCCCAGACCAGAGTCCAGACCAGAGTTCAGTCCAGAGGCCAGACCAGAGGCCAGACCAGAAACCAGATCAGAGCCCAGACCAGAGTCCAGACCAGAGTCCAGACCAGAGTTCAGTCCAGAGTTCAGTCCAGAGGTCAGACCAGAAACCAGATCAGAATCTAGACCAGAGTCCAGACCAGAGTCCAGACCAGAGCCCAGACCAGAGCCCAGACCAGAGTCAGACCAGAGTCAGACCAGAGTCTAGATCAGAAGCCAGATCCGAATCCAGACCAGAGTCAAGACCACAGTCCAGACCAGAGTCAGACCAGAAACCAGACCCGAGTTTAGTCCAGAGGTCAGACCAGAGTCCAGATCAGAATCCAGACCAGAGTCATGACCAGAATCCAGACCAGAGTCATGACCAGAAACCAGATCAGAATTCAGACCAGAGTCCAGACCTGAGTCCAGACTAAACATGGAGAAGCAGCATTTAGTGAAGAATAAACTTTCATCACTGGTAGAGACTTTTAAATCCAGGTTAAAACATTTATTTTTTTTCCTCTGTAGTTATAACTTATTTTGCTTTTAATCATTTTTATATTATCTATGATTTTATGAGTTGCTATTTGTTGCTGTGTTTGGCGACTTTTTATGTTTTCTTTATATCTGTAATGCTTTTAATGTTTCATGTAAAACTCTGAACTGTCTTGTAGAAAAAATGTGATGTACGAATCACCTTGCTTCATGTTTGGCTGTTGGTTGTGGCTTAGCTACAGGTGTCGTGAATAACCATGTCGATCAGTTGTTTCACCATACTCTTTGCTCCTGTATACTGTAATCCAACGGTGAGTACACAACTGGGTTTTAAAAGTCACGTCAATGTCTGAAAGTGCAATAGCAGTCACTGCTTTATTCATCAAGTCTGTTTGTTTTCATCACCTGATTTATTTGTGAGCAGGAAATAATGTCGTACTTAAACAAGTTGGAGAGAGTTGTTTTTTTTCTTTTGTCTTATCAGGCTTTATATATCTATCTATAGCTAAACCGTAGCTCAACAATGGCTTTAATGTCAAACTTATAAAGTAAAACGAACAAAACAAGTAAAGTAAACTTATCATTTAAATTGTGAAGAGGTTTCCAGAGCAGGAATCTCCAAGACTGGTACTAGAGGGCTGGTGTCTAGCAGGTACTGAATGTTTCCCTACTCCAACACGCCTGATTCAAACC
>NC_136620.1:37658669-38076169 GCF_933228915.1 Telmatherina bonti | reverse complement strand
ATTGATATAAAATTCTGTTTGGAAGATTCCACTTCTTTGCCTTGAAAGGCTCCTGTGTTGCTTTCGCAGTATGTTTTGGCTCATTGTCTGGTACCTGTCATTCAAACGGACACGCCCCTAATCATGCTGAATTTTGAGATGCAATTACTTCTAAATGGAGAAGTTGTAAAAAAAGAATCACTCCCCCCAAAGTTGTCATGAAGATAAACCTGACCAATTAAACATAAACTGGATTTTTGAACCAGGCTGTAAACATGTTTATTCCTGCTGTAAATATGTTTATTTCTGCTGTAAACATGTGTATTTCTGCTGTGAAGTTGGTCTTTTTAACATGGGAGTCTATGGGGATTTTCTCTGTTTTGGAGCCCCTAGTGGATTAAGGGGGAACTGCAGTTTTTGGCACTTCCGCATTGGCTTCACTTTTAACCGCTTGAGACTGATGCTTGGCTATCACATCGTCAGCTCTGAGACAACCCTGGAAGTCATGCAGGCTTGTACCACCTGCTCAAACTGAGCTGTTTACTGAACTGTCTTTTAACAGTAAAACAGCGGTTAAGTGATAACAGTCTCTAACTTAACTCCGATAAGACCAAGACACTTATCATTGCTCCAGACAGTGAAATCCCCAACATAAATCAACATCGAGGCAACCTGAGTTCTACAGCCAAGTCTAAGCTGAGAAACCTAGGGGTAATATTCAATGAGGCCATGTCATTAGACCATCATTCAAGACAGATGTTTAAAAATAGTTTTTTTCAACTACGTAATAATGCAAAGCTGAGACCAATGGTGTCTAAGCAAGAGCTCAAAACGATTATAAATGCATTTGTGTCCTCACGATTAGACTATAGCAACAGCCAATCCACATACTTTAACATGAAAGCACTGGCTCATCTTCAGACAGTGCAGAACTCAGCAGCGAGGCTTTTGACTAGAATCAGCAGGAGAGCTGACATCACACCCGTGTTAAAATCTCTTCACTGGCTTCTGGTTGAATATCGTATTCGTTTTTAAAATCCTGGTACTTACTTTCCTAGCCCTACATCGACAGGGCACTAGTTACATTGAGGACTTAATTAAGCCCTACAGTCCAGCTCGAAGTCTGAGGTCGACCAGGAAACACCTGTTGATGGTCCCACGAACCCGTTTTAAAACCCAGAGAGACCGTTCTTTTAAAGCTGTCACTCCCCGTCTCTGGAATGAGCTTCCCCAGGATCTGCGCTCTCTGGATTCAGTAGATGCTTTAAAAACCTCTTAAAACATATTTGTTCAGGCTTTTTAGCTCCAAAAACACTCAGTGACAATGCTGTGTATGTTGTGTTTTTGTTTTTTTTTTCCCAAACGTTGCAGGTTTTCTTTGTTATTATTGTGGTGAAGCACTTTGTGACCTTGTGTCTATGAAAAGCACGATACAAATAAAGTTTATCTTACTGCCTCCACCGTGTTTTGCAGCAGATGTGCTGTACTTTGGATGATTAGCTTTTTCTGAGCCCTCTCCATTCATTCTTCTGTGCATCATTTGGTTACATCTTAGTTTCATCCTTTCACACAAGGCTGGATGAGAGTTCAAGATGCTTTTTAGTCAAGTTTAATCTGGACTTTCTATTCTTGAGGCAGATTAATGGTTTGCACCTTATGGTAAAGCCCGTATTTGCCCTGATGGATAATTTACTTCATTGTCCATTTATAAACTGATACAGTTAGTTCCTGTAGAGTTCTTCACTATGAAAAGATGTCATAAAGATAACTATGGAAAGGATCCTGTAAACATCCACCTCTCTTGTCCTTCATGGACGTCCAGATGTTTTTAAGTTGCCATGGTTACCAGTGTCCACTCTTTTACTCATGAACTACCAAACTCTTCATGTAGTCACTGCTAACTTTTCTACTATCTCTGATGGATTTCTTCTTTTTTCTGGTCTGTTTCACATCTTCTGAAAGCTCCTTTGACTGCATGTTGTGGGTTCACAGCAACAGCTTCCAAATGCAAATGCCACACCTGGAGTCAGCTCCAGATCTTTTACATGCTTGATTGACGATGGATTCACAAGGGTACTGCCCATGAAATAGCTTTAAAGCTAACTGCCAAATTACTTTTGGTCCCATGAAAAAATGGAGCTACGTATGAAAGAGTTGTAAACAAACAGCTAAAATAACTAAACTTGTATCAGTGTCCAAATATATATGAACCTGACTGTCACAGCAGTGAACCAAAACCACCAAAAAACCTCTTTATTAATAATATTTCTGATATTTTCCAGCTTTATATTTAGTATGTTTATCATCAGGTGTCACAAGTTATTATGGGGGATATTTCAAAACTCCGAATTGAGCATCATCTTGTAGAGCGAAGCAGATTTTAGCCATATGTGTGCCTTGTCACAGCTGTTGACATAATCCACCAAAATCCACTTTATCCTCTTTATTTATGGTATTTCTGACAGTTTTCAAGGCCTGCATTTAGAGCGTGGCCTCAGAATGACCCATTTCACGTGTCACACAATTAACCCCTCAGTCGTCACGGGAGGTCACGAACACCAACGTATGCTGTCTTGGGGGTCGTGACTCAAAAAGTTTGGGAACCACTGCTTTAGAGAGCTGTGACATCATTACAGAAGAAGCTAGTAGTAAATAATCAGGAAAAGGTGGAAGTACCACATCTTCACTGCAAGTGCAACAACTTAATCATCTATGATCCCGTAAGTTTAAATCTGATGCATTTCCCCTCCCCCTTCATGTCATGTAAAAACAGATCTTTAACACGTCCTGTTGTTGTGGAGATTCACTCAGAATAATAATCAATCTAAAGAATTTTATGGATAAACAAGCAGATATGTGGATGGCAAGAAATTTCATATCCTTATGCTAATTTGGCTGCACAGCAGCCAGAAAGAACAAGCCAAACCATCAGTTGTGTCTGTAACCAATTTGACACAGTGTACAAAGTTGAAGCATCCAGGCAGTCATGGAGAATATCAGCCATTGGCTAATAATAAGAAACCGTTATCAAAGTATGGGACTATGACTAACACAGTTTCAAGACTCCCATGGAGCTGAATTACAGCAGTAAACCAATCAGTAGTGGTAAAACATACACTCACATTGTTTTTTTTTTCCTTGGCTTTTAACAGTCTGTGATTTGATTGTAATGAACAGTGATTCATGTAGTCCATCCATCCATCCATCCATCTTCTGCCGCTTATCCGGGGTCGGGTCGCGGGGGCAGCAGCCTAAGCAGGGAAGCCCAGACTTCCCTCTCCCCAGCCACGTTTGCCAACTCTGCGGGGGGGATCCCGAGGCGTTCCCAGGCCAGCCGATAGATGTAATCCCTCCAGTGTGTCCTGGGTCTTCCCCGGGGTCTCCTCCCAGAGGGATGTGCCTGGAACACCTCACCAGGGAGGCGTCCAGGAAGCATCCTGACCAGATGCCCGAGCCACCTCAACTGGTTCCTCTCGATGCGAAGGAGCAGCGGCTCTACTCTGAGCCCCTCCCGGATGACCGAGCTCCTCACCCTATCTCTAAGGGAGAGCCCGGCCACCCTGCGGAGGAAACTCATTTCAGCCGCCTGTATACGAGATCTCGTTCTTTCGGTCACGACCCACAGCTCATGACCATAGGTGAGGGTAGGAACGTAGATCGACTGGTAAATCGAGAGCTTCACCTTCTGGCTCAGCCCCTTCTTCACCACGACAGACCGGCGCAGAGTCCGCATTACTGCAGACGCCGCACCGATCCGTCTGTCGATCTCGCGCTCCATCCTTCCCTCACTCGTGAACAAGACCCCGAGATATTTAAACTCCTCCACTTGAGGCAGGACCTGACCCCCGACCCGGAGAGGGCAATCCACCCTATTCCGGCTGAGAACCATGGTCTCAGATTTTGAGGTGCTGATTCCCATCCCAGCCGCTTCACACTCGGCCGCGAATCGCTCAAGCGAGAGCTGGAGATCACGACCAGATGAAGCCAACAGGACCACGTCATCCGCAAAAAGCAGGGACCCAATCCTGAGGCCACCAAGTCGGATCCCCTCAACACCTCGGCTGCGCCTAGAAATTCTGTCCATATAAGTTATGAACAGAATCGGTGATAAAGGGCAGCCTTGGCGGAGTCCAACCCTCACCGGAAACGGATCCGACTTACTACCGGCAATGCGGACCAAGCTCTGACACCTGTCGTACAGGGACCGGACAGCTCGTACAAGGGGGTCCGGTACCCCATACTCCCGGAGTACCCCCCACAGGAGCCCCCGGGGGACACGGTCGAATGCCTTCTCCAGGTCCACAAAGCACATGTAGACTGGTTGGGCAAACTCCCATGCCCCCCCCAGGACCCCAGAGAGGGTATAGAGCTGGTCCACTGTTCCGCGACCAGGACGAAAACCACACTGCTCCTCCTCAATCCGGGATTCGACTATCCGGCGGACCCTCCTCTCCAGGACCCCTGAATAGACCTTACCAGGGAGGCTGAGGAGTGTGATTCCCCTGTAATTGGAACACACCCTCCGGTCCCCCTTCTTAAAAAGGGGGACCACCACCCCAGTCTGCCAATCCAGCGGTACTGCCCCCGATGTCCACGCGATGCTGCAGAGGCGTGTCAGCCAGGACAGCCCCACAACATCCAGAGCCTTAAGGAACTCCGGGCGGATCTCATCCACCCCCGGGGCCTTGCCGCCAAGGAGCTTTTTGACCACCTCAGCGACTTCAGCCCCAGAGATAGGAGAGTCCACCCCTGAGTCCACCAGCTCTGCTCCCTCATGGGAAGACGTGTTGGTAGGATTGAGGAGGTCTTCGAAGTATTCCCTCCACCGACCCACAACGTCCCGAGTTGAGGTCAGCAGCTCCCCACCTCCACTGTACACAGTATTGATGGAGCACTGCTTCCCCCTCCTGAGCCGCCGGATGGTGGACCAGAATCTCCTCGAAGCCGTCCGGAAGTCTTTCTCCATGGCCTCGCCGAACTCCTCCCATGCCCGAATTTTTGCCTCGGCAACAGCCGAAGCCGCATGCCGCTTAGCCCGCCGGTACCCATCAGCTGCCTCCAGAGTCCCACAGGCCAAGAAGGCCCGATAGGACTCCTTCTTCAGCTTGACGGTATCCCTCACTGCTGGTGTCCACCAACGAGTCCTGGGATTACCGCCACGACAGGCACCAACTACCTTACAGCCACAGCTCCGGCCGGCCGCCTCAGCAATAGAGGCACGGAACACAGCCCATTCGGACTCAATGTCCCCCGCCTCAGTCGGGACATGTTCAAAGCTCTGCTGAAGGTGGGAGTTGAAGCTCGCTCTGACAGGGGACTCAGCCAGACGTTCCCAGCAGACCCTCACAACACGTTTGGGCCTGCCAGCTCTGACCGGCTTCCTCCCCCACCATCTGAGCCAACTCACCACCAGGTGGTGATCAGTTGACAGCTCTGTCCCCCTCTTCACCCGAGTGTCCAAGGCATGTGGCCGCAGGTCCGACGATACGACTACAAAGTCGATCATTGAACTGCGACCCAGGGAATCCTGATGCCAGGTGTACATATGGACACTCTTATGCTGGAACATGGTGTTTGTTATAGACAATCCATGACAAGCACAGAAGTCCAATAACAAAACACCATTTGGGTTCAGAGGGGGGGGGACCATGCCTCCCAATCACTCCCCTCCAGGTCTCACTGTCATTGCCCACGTGAGCATTGAAGTCCCCCAGCAGAACAATGGAGTCCCCAGAAGGAGCACCCTCCAGCACTCCCTCCAAGGACTCCAGAAAGGGTGGGTACTCTGAACTGCTGTTCGGTGCATAAGCACAGACAACAGTCAGGACCCGTCCCCCCACCCGGAGGCGGAGGGAAACTACCCTTTCATCCACCGGGGTAAACCCCAACGTGCAGGCACCAAGCTGGGGGCTGATGAGAATGCCCACACCTGCTCGGCGCCTCTCACCATGAGCAACTCCAGAGTGGAAGAAGGTCCAGCCCCTCTCGAGGGTACTGGTTCCAGAGCCCAAGCCATGCGTCGAGGTGAGTCCAACTACATCTAGTTGGAACCGCTCAACCTCGCGCACAAGCTCAGGCTCCTTCCCCACCAGAGAGGTGACGTTCCACGTCCCTAGAGCCAGCTTCTGCAGCCAGGGATCGGACCGCCAGGGTCCCCGCCCCTTGCTGCCGCCCAGCTCACATTGCACCCGACCCCTACGGCTCCTCCCGCAGATGGTGAGCCCACTTCATGTAGTCCATGAAGTGGAAATTATTCCGAGCTGCATTGGTGAGGTTTTACTGAAAGGAAGGATTTACCAGAAGAAAATAAACCCGACATTTCATTGAAAAAGGAAAGTTTCTGTTGTTCTAACGGAGCACTTAGCTCATAATTGTTCAATTGTAAGCAACGACTTTGAATAAGTTCAAAGTGCATCAACTGAACTTTTAGTTAGATCTCGTGAAGCATGTCTTATGCAACTCCGACCGCTGTGCATTTGGACGTAAGAATGCCATTAGTTTGGTTATTCTGGATGCGGCCTTTAATGCTACACATCCCGGTGCATTAGTATGGGATGTCACTGAGTGAACATCCGTGGTACAAGAGCCCTGCAACCAGCTCACCTAAATGGAAAACAGCCACCATTAATGCTAACAACTGTACTCATGCTCTTCCATGCTTTTACGAGATGTATCTTCTGTAAAAAGGGTCTGTAGTGTCAAAATTGCGATCTATGCCTGATAGAAGCTGAATGAATCATCCTGCAGCAGTTCCATCCGAAACATTAAAAAAACACATAACAAGCATGTGTTACTTAAATTACCCCAAATCTATAACATACCATGAAAATATTTAACATCATTCGAACATGAAGCGACAGCAGTGAGGCAAAGCAAAAAAAAAACAAAAACATACAACCATGACCGATATGTTAGTCACTTTGAGTATGACTCATCAAATACCTGCTAGCCATGACGATGGGGATACAAATTAGTCCAAAATAGCAAATCCTGTCATGCTTGTACTGAAAAACAAGCTTCCTTCCTTCCTTCTATTCATCCGTTAAGTGGACATTTTGTGCAGCCAAGTCCTAGTAACCTCATCAAATTAATACACTAAGCATGGAGATTTGTGCTTACAAAGATGCACTTTGACATCTAAAAAGGAAACGCAAGTCAAGGTCTCTACGCTTAAATAAATAATGATTAATTAATGCACATGAATAAAAGCACAAACGATCTTCACAGTGCAGCTGCCTCATGAAAAGAATACATGTCAGATTTTAAATATCGGCTAGCTGTAAAGAAAGCATGAGTGGTCCTGCATGTTTTAGATGTTTCCCTGCTCCACCTGATTCAGATCAAATGAAGCTAACAGCCTATCAAGTCCTCCACAGTTACTCAGTCAGATGAGTTGGAGCAGACAAAAATCTAAACCTTCAAGGTAACTTTACATATAAAGCCATTAAAACAACCACAGTTGAAAGAAAGTGCTGCATGTAATCAACCAAAACAACACAAGACAAGAAAACAATTTAAAGAGAGATAAATAATAAAATACAATAATTGCTTCTAAAGCAATAAATCATACACAATTTTAAAGTATAAGAGATCAAAACAATAAAAACAAAATAAATAGTGAATAAAACCAGGCTGTAGCAAAGCTCTGACACCGGGCTCAAAGCCAAGAATAAAAATGGGTTTTAAGAAGAGTTTTAAAATGGACAGTAAGTAAGTGACAGCAAACCCTGCAGGCCAGGATGCCCCCCACACACACACAGACACACACCCTCTACTGATGTAAATATCTTAACAATGAGTCAAAAATTTTCCTTGAAAATTTTAGATTTTGCAAATAAATCTTTTATAAGAAATGAGAAGAATCAAAACATGACCAGAACTTAAAATTTACGACTATCTGAAATCTAATAAATTATTACAGTTCCACTCTTCATCTCCTATGTTTGTATTTAATAACTGATGTAAAAATCCAATGTGATTCATGTTCTATTTAATAGCATAAAAACAAGGATGAACCTCTTTATTCTTTTATTCACTAGGTGTTGTTTGCTGAATAATATGTGGAATGCAGAAAAAGAAAGCTGTCAGTGTTGTTAGTCTAAGTCAAGGGTGCCCAAAGTCAGTCCTCGAAGGCCGCTGTCCAGCAGGGTTTCCATGTCTCCCTGCTCCAACACATCTGGCTTCCATTAAATGGATCCGACAACCAATGAAGTTCTGCACAACGGCAGATTAGTTTGAGTCAGGTGTGTTGGAGCAGGGATACATGGAAAACCTGCAGGATTGTGGCCCCTGAGGACCGGAGCTGGACACCCCTGGTCTAAGACTTCTTAATCGGGTAATAGAAGCCAGTCTGTCTATCAGTCTGCAGGCAGCAATGTCGCTGAAAGCTGTTGAGTACAGGCTGAAATTAATACTTGAATCATTAGTATTCATCAGAAAAGCTACTTACCAGCCACAGATAGTTAAAGGTGTTTCATGCTTTAAGGCAGAAGAAATCTTTGCTGCATTTTTCACCTTTGAGATGAAATTTTCATCCCATCCCTTCCAAGTCTGTATTTAATCATTCCGACATGCAATAGCACAACACACGTATTGGGGAGATTTCTTTCAAGTCAATAGCTGTCGATAGAGCCAGTTCCAATTTCCACCCCAACAAAATATTTGGCACACTCCTAAAGGGAGGATGATTCACTCCGTCATGGATCGTTTTAGTCACACTTTTGTATTCGACACACAGCAAAGTCCGACACACAAAGAAGTGTTTGTCATGAGAAGATCCCTGGTTTGTTGTTATGGCTGTTTGTTTTTTTGTTTTGTTGATTTTGACAGAAACCCTGAATGTTGCTCTTGTACTTGCTTTCAACATGTCGGGAAAACTGCTAAAAAATTCTGTGTTGTTTTGCAGTTTGACCTGAGACAATGTGTGTTCATACGGATGAATGTCTCGCTCCCTTCTCCTGCACAGATAAAAGATACTTCACACGTTCATCACGGTGACTCTGGATAATCAATATAACACTTCAAAGCAGTCCTGATCGACTCTGACAGCCAATAAATGGTAATAATTGCCTCTATGGAAAGAATACCACTGAACGTTCCTGCTGATGAAACCAACAGTAAAAACCTCAGACTTCACATGAATAATCACCATCGCTGTGATGCAACGTTCTAAATGAGCAAACACTAAGCCACATTTATGTTTAGTCACTTCACTCTCTTGACAGCTGTCTTTCAAGAACGGTAACTTTAGAGCTCCTTATCCCGCTTTACCTTGGCTGCAGCATGGTGCAATAAAAACAGAGGATTATTCACACAGCGAACAGCCTCCTCCTCTCCACAGGATCACTTTCACTCACGAACCAGCCAATAGATGAACAGGATGAAAATGGTTGAAATCAAACATAATTCTACATTTGAATCAGTGTGTCCTTGACTCCACGTTACAAGAAAATCCATGTGTATTACTTAGTGCATGCTGAGTTATTCTGCGGTGCTGCAATGGCACTTTTTGTTGCACCAGTCAAGACAAAAATCTACAGATAATTAAAGAAGTACACTAAATAAAAACTTTTCAATTCTAGAGGGTTTGAACAGTTTCCATGAGTACAGATACAAGGACAAATCTCTGCCATCAGAAATGTTCATTATACAATTTTTCTGCTTTGATAAAAGTGTTTCCATCAAAAAGACACATTTGATTTCAGACCATTGGGCAAGATTAGTAAGTGAACAGTCAGAGATAAACTTCCATTCCTGCCTGTTTTAGAATAAGGTTCTGGAAAATACTATGACATCCTTTCTTTTAAATACATGCACAAACATCATGTACAACAGCAGCCTGATGAGAGCTGAGACCACCGAAGCAATGGCCCCCATTATTGGTGACTAAGAATATTATTCTTAAAACAGATTTATAAAACTTTGAAGATTATTGTTTGCCAGTTTTTTCCTGTTTGGGATTTATTAAAGGGCAGAAACAAGCAGTAAAGAGGAAAGCACACTCCTCTTTTTTATGTTGAAGTTATTTATTTTTTCTTTATGATTTTAGTATTATTTTGTCATTTGGAATGCAGAGCAGATTGATGATCAACTCAACTTAACTCACCATTGCTATGAAACAAGCCCACATCATCAACCCTCCACCACTATGCGTTACAGTTACTCAGGTGTGTGTGTGTGTGTGTGCTGGTTTACTGTTTAGTTTTCATGATGCACAGTCCAAAAGTTACAGAGCTTTCAGGCAGTTTTACAAAACAAACTGTACTTATTCAGTTTTGTTGTTTTTTTTTTGTTTTTTTTATTAATTTGTCAGGAATTTTAACTCTTAACACACTGAGGCCTGCAGAGTCTGAGGATGCAACTTTCAAGCTTTTTTGAGTTTCCCTGGGAAATGACAACATAAAACAGAAGGGTGCCTGACTGAAAGTAAGTTTTGGAAAATTTTATTGTCCCATAAAGAGAAAAAAAAAAAACAATACAGGCCCAAATGGGAAGGCAGGTGGTGCAGCCTACATCAGAACTATTTCAAAAAGCACAAAGACAATTAAGCAGCATTAACAACCCAGGTCACACAAAACAATCAAAACAGCAAAACATACAGCTAAGCTCAAAGGCTACACAAAAAGACGACAAGACAGCACACAAGGCCGTAAAGGCTCTTCAAAACAACAACCACAACCAGTCTCAGAGAGGGCAAGCTGTCCACACAGCTGCCACTGAATGAAGGAGTTGATGCTCTTTTATATTGGTGTGGAGAGGTGTCAAATCTTCACTGGCTCAGACGGCAGCTACTGAGAGACGTCGATGAGGTTAGGTGACAAGAAGGAGCCGGGATGATTAGAGCAAATTTACAGCAGCCGTAACAAAATCTTATTAAAAAAATAAAGGAGCGCCAACCTATTCTTCACTCTGAAAAAGACAGCAACACCTGGGCCTTCTGTGGAAAGCAACGTTACAGATGAGGATGGCGACGCAGCGCCAGCAGAGAAGCTGTCTTGTATTTTACAGGGTGAGGAATTATTAAGAAATTCATGTTGTTAAACATATGTAGGTTTTTGAGAGTGTATAAAGTGTGTGAGAATGTTTAAAGTGTTCATCATAGTTTGGGAAAGGTCTATAAACACTCACAGGAGGGATAACTAGGCCTTAACATACCTTTTGATGAGTAAAAAATTAATAAAATCCGCATCATTTTGTGAATTTTATTTAACGCAGGGTGTTTTCAGAATGTAACTCCAACAACAAAAGAGGGACCACTAGACAATGATACTGGGATAAACTTAGTTACTGGATCCAACTGGTAACTTTTATTTGTGTTTATAACCTACGAATGACGTTTGTCACCGTGCAACACAGATGCTATCTTTAGGATCATGATCACACACATCTCAAAGCTTTTAACAAATAAACTATCAAAACTTTTATATTAAATCAGCATCTTATTTAAAAAGCTCTTTTCATAAAAGATCATGTTTTTATTGTGCAAAATGCTTTGCACAATAAAAACATGAACTTGCATGTCAAAAAGATTAGAAAATAACTAAACACACACCAATCCCCCCCCCCCAACCACACACACACACGCACACACACACACACACACTTCCCAATGATTAATTGATCAAGTGCATTTGATCAGCAGCGCCTGGTAACTACCAAGCAGTGTGCAGCTTTTTAACGAATGCTTCTGTATTTTGACCACGGTGTCATTGCTGTGCATGCAAGGATGAGTTTAGCACATTTTAAGACCTGCTAATGAACAGATCTTTTAGTATGTCCTGAAAGGAGACACTAAATCTTTATAAAAATGGGTGCATGGACTGGTATTTAGGACTGACATTAACTAACCTATTTTTATTCTAATTACAGGCATTGTATCGCATTATGTGTAACATTTAAAGTAGCCTTTAAAAATAATTATTGTCATTATTTTACACACCAGCCGAGTTGAATAAAACATTTGAATGATGGTGTAATTATTGAGTTAAAAACAGCAACCGTACCATCCAGTCAGTGCTTTGTGAAGGTCTTGGTGCACGGTGGCATTTCTTGATTTCTATCCGAAGCAGCCAGTTTGCTGGCTGCTTCGGATTTGACATCTCCAACAGCAGTCTGGAGAATGAACGGGCATTTCATCAGGAGTGAATAATCCCACATGCACATGTGGACTGATGCATGATCTGAATACATCGGACACTTCAGCGTTTTTACATTTCAGGATTGGCTTTTTTTTCCTGATAATGACTTGTCAGGATCCTCAACTGATAAATCCATGAAAGACATCTGCAGACTACCTCGAACAGTAGCAGGTTTTAATAAAAGACATTTAACTTTATTATTAACAAGAAAATCTAGATTATGCTCCCTTTAAATTTGAAACAAGCCAGTTTAGACAGACCAGTAAAAGGAGTTCAGCCAAAATATATAAAATCAGACCTTAAAGTTCTCCCAGTATTTCAGCAAATGTTAAATACACCATCAAAGCAACAAGATGCAGCGCTCACAGCAAATCAATAGCAGTCCTACAGCGTAATGAGGGCAGGTTGGCTGAATAGAAAATAGGCTTCCAGTTGTCTTAAAGGAATATACAGTGCTGCACCTCGCCTTTTGTTTCTTATCTAGAGCCAGTCTCTTATCAACCATCACTCAATCAAGATTCAAGGGTCAAGATGATGCAGTCTGAACAAAACAATTGTATCTGTGGCTATTTTCTGGAATTCCTGATGATTGGAAGGTAAATGCACTCCAATAAAGGCTGCAGGCAGCCCATTTATAGTGGAAGAATAAGATTCAAAGCTTAGAAATTGATTGGAAAGCAGAATAAAAGGATGAATTACATTCTCCCACAGCACATTTCTTGATTTCTATAAATGTTAGTATTTTCTCTGAGCCTTTGATGGGCATGTGAAGATAAATAAATGACTGAAGCTTCCTGGAGGACATTTTAAAAGCAAATTCCAAGTCCGATGATTGACATTGTGTTGGATTCCTTGCCTCCTCGCAGAGGAGATTTAGATAAATAACTGTAAACACAGGTGAACAGTGAACCGGGTTACGGTTATAAGCGCTGGATTCGTAGTCAAGTATTGTAACTTCTGTTACAATACTGTGATATCACACATAATTGGAGCTGAGGGAGAAGCATGCTTTCTGCTCCTTAAGTCTGTGGTGGAATAATGTTGCAGCAATGCAAACAGATACCTTGTCTGGCAATAATATGCACTCCAGCATATATCTGGTACAGAACACGGAGCTCTCACCCATCATTCCACCCACCAGCCCTCTCCAGTGGAAATGACATGATACACAGTGGTGCATACCGTGTGCACACCCCGTCACACAGTTCACAGTCATTTGCAAAGTTGGCAAAGACAGTTAATCTCAGTGACACCACAAGATGGAATATTCCTATGCAATCTCTCAGCATGAGGGAAACAGACATAAATTGTTGTTTGACCTCTCCCTGCCCTGTTTCACACCTTGCTCTGGGCTTTCAGTCTCATGTCTGGGACAGGAATTACAACATGCAGCATGTTTTGTTTTTTTCCACTTGGCTTGTGTGTGCTTCTGTGTGTCTTGTTTTATCTGCACAAAGGTTTGTTTGTATTTGTAAGAGTATTGATGTTTTATGGAATCCTGCCTTGTTAGTGCATCCATGTGAGTTCTCAGGATCTCAAGCATGTCAAATTGCATGTGCACGTATGGATGAGGTGGTATTCGTGTTTTAAATCATATGCATTGTTTATCTAGTGATGTGTAACAGCAGCTGTGCACCGTACATGTGGAAGCAGATGAATGATGTGCTCCTGCGCTCACCTCACTTCCTTCAGGTTAAATTTAAAAAAAAGTCAGTACAGCTCAACACAAACACACATCAAAAATAATAATCATAAAGAAAGAGAACTTTATTCCTTAAGGAGTAGTGAGAAAGGCGGAGTTTGATGTTTCAGATGGCTGAGAAGAGAAGAGAACAGGAAAGAGGAAGCAGCTAATGTTGCTCCCTCCTGTTCCCACCAGAAAGGTGCACCGTTCATAGCAGCAGCTTTCATTTAGTCATTAGTCTCTATCAACGCCCGTCTGTTGGTGTTACTGTGTCAGAGAGCCATCTTTCTCTCTCCCTATGGTTTGATAATGGAGAGGTAATTTCAGCTTTATGGCAGTATGATTCTAATGATGAGGAAGGGATAGCTGACAGCACGCAAGGACGGTGAAAAATGCTTTGCGTGTTTTTGCTTGTGTATACCCAGAATCACACATTTGTGCTTTTTCCACATGTATGCATGCATATAAAAGAATGCACGCACATGCGGGCACAAGCAGGGCAAGGTCCAATTCCTACCCCCGTCCCCATCACTGAATGGGATGCTAATGGAGAGTAATGAGGGAATATTTCCACAGCAGATGTGTCCTCTCTGAAACACTTTTAACTCAACACCGCAAAACTGACCCAAGTGAGACATCAGCAGGCAAGCAGCCGTTCCCCACTCTGATTAAACTCTGTATGTGCAGCACGGATTTCAAACGTTTGTTCATCGAGTTTGTCTCGTGCTGCTGCACGCCAGGAAGCAAAAGTAAGTATCATTTCGACATTGCACCTAAAGTCACATTAAATGACAAAAGCGCTGGCAGTGTCAGCCAGGCCCAAAATCTGTTACTGGGCCATCTTCTTCACTGAAGTGTGAAATTATTTTAGCTCTCTCCTCATTATAGGATTTTAAAATGCATTATAGTTAGGGCTTTTATGGTGTGCCGCGGCATTAATTCAATTTGCCCCATTCACGCTTTCTTATTATCATGCTCAGTTCAAGCTACAGGGGAGGAAGTTGCTGAGCGGTGCTCCCAGGCCTTATCTCTAAAGGATATAAACTACAGTACCCAGCTCAATCAGAGACGGGTACTGCCTGCTCCATCCATTCATCCACTTTTCTTCTGTCTCCTCTGTTCCCTTTCTCCGGATGCTGCTTACTCTGGTGACCCCCATCTCTCTTTCCATCTCCCATCCCTCTTTCGATTTCTCTCTGAGCTGGTGATTGATGGAGGTGGTCCATGGAGCGCTTTCGATATCTTTCCATAGAAACACGTCTCTAGGCAAACAATCACACATAGCCTGTGCACAGGCAGAGATGCCAACACACATAAATACAAAAGCAAAGACCAATGCCAGGAAGAAGCTACGGAGGCTGCCGCACAGGTTTAATGGGAAAACAAGCAACAGTGTATGGGTTAGACAGCGTTAATCTATCACTGAAACCAGACCTGGGTCTGTGATTGTTCAGCACACCAGAGAGGGAGGAATTCTGGGAACCCCCTATGACTGTATGTTATTGTGCAAAGGCAGAATAATGCATTGAACACTGCAGATGTACTCACGTAGAAGTGCAGCCCATTAGTATGGAGCAGCAGTGTGAAGTTGGACTTGAGCTCTGACAGTGCTCCTCTAATGTAAACGCTGCACACTTGCATGAATGCACACTGACGAAACCCAAGGATGTATTGTTTCTTTGTGTTTTTTTTCCTGTTGTCTACACTGCAAACCCACACATACACAAAACATGCAAGTATTAGTCACATGCATTAAACTATAAATCAGCATGCAATTGCTTTTTGGCTTATTGGTAATGGGGGGGAAAGAGAAATAGAGGATGAGGATAAAGTCCTCATTTAGATATCTAATCCAGTGAGCAGTCTGTCCTGTGTGGACCATCATCTCCCATCATTAGCAGCAGGCCAGCAAGATTAAACAAGATCAATGTTGATCACCCACTGTGTGTGAGAGAAACCAAGTGTTTAACTCCCCCAACACGTCTCACTTTATCACAATATCTGCAATCACAGTTATGTTAATGACGGAAATCTATGATTATAGCATACATATGTTTGTAAAGTGCAAAATAAATCAATCTTAATGCCCTAAATCTGTGATAATGTTCACATTGGATAAGCATGATCTAATATTATTATCATTATTACTATTAAAAGTAATGCTCCATCAGGAGGATTAAACATAAACATAATCCAAATATTGAGACAAATGACTGTATCATTTGTAACTTCAAACACACAATTATTCACGCTGCTTTACGAACATTTAGGGACAGATCTTCAATTTAATGTTTGACAGACGAAACCATTTCTACATCAGAGATATCCATCAAAACCAAGTTACCGTAGAGTCGCACAATTAATTACAGAAATGACACGATTAAACTGAAGGAGTGGCAGAGCCGAAAGGGCAGAAGTAATTACGAGCCCAGAAATAGTGGGAAATGTATAGCAAAAATACAGGCGGGGTCTAAACAAGTCATCTGCAAATGTTGCCGTAGGAAACAAAGAGAAAAAAGTCAAATTATTGCTTTCCGTCTCTTTTTGTCCTCTTTTCCTTCTGAATAATTGGGTTTGCAAAGGCAGCACGAAACTTAATGCATGACAGAGAGTGGTGCTTGCCTCTGTTTCAGAAGCAAAGCTGGCTCTACTAACAGCACAGCAACATCCCTATCGCATCCCTCTCATCACTTTATAAGACTGCAGAGACCATATGGTCTGATTTGTCCACAGAATTAAGCCCCTACACTGTTGAGGCAAAGTAAAAGATAGAAAGACAGCCCTGCACATTCACTGGTTCCACAGATTAAAAAAAAAAAAAAAAAAAAGAACATATGCTGCAAACACATGTGCATGAGTCAAGTGTGGAGCAAAAACGTCCAAATTGAGATGAGGAAAGCCGAACAAAAGCACACAACAGACAGCCAAAGCCAGATCACAAAACAAACAGGAAGGAAATGTCATCTTTAGATCCTCTGTTTGCATATTTCTATATCACTGCAGCTCTCTCACACACAGACAAGCTCTCATCTTAAAATATCCATATAACAGCCCCTTAGATGCCTATCAGCTCTAAGAGACACTACATTCTCCATGCATCAAAGACACCTGCTTCTGTAATCAGCAATCCTCTGGCTGTGATGGAGCTGTTCTGTCTCTGTCTTACTGAAACTGATTGAACCATGAACCATGCGATGGACATCATTTTCAAACACATTTTTACAATCTGAGCCCCAATTCCCTTGTCTTCCACACAGTCTTTTTGATCGTCAGTCAGCCCAAAATGCAGCGAGAATCTCAGCCTTCATTCTCTTTTTAGCGTGGCGCTCATTTTCGTTTGTTCAACAAAAGCCACACTTTCACTGTGCAAATTGGTGTCCCGCAATTACTCCCATTTCTGCAATTTGTGCACTTTACTCCAAAGCAAAGTTCATGGCATGTCAAAACATCTCACTAGGCAACTTGGCCAGCCATGTGATCTTTTTCACCGCATTAAAAATCTCCTTGTTCACAGTTCAACCAGCGAAGCTTTCAAAGTTGTCTGCGTCCTGTTAGCTTATCAGTCCCTCTTTGGGCCACTGAGAACAGGGCTGCAACCATTGTTATGCTCAGTTAATTGGACCTTTGGGTACAAAAGGTTGAGAAATTCAAGACCAAACAGATAAATAAGCACAAGCATCGAATTCCCACGACAGAACCCAGTGCTGGCTCAAATTTTCCCTTTTTCATTCAAGCCAAAAGGCAGGCCTGTCTGAAAGGCTGATTCATTAGAGTACTTTAGGAGAGTTCTATCAGCCCCTCGACTCAATCACACACCTACCTCTCTTTGAGTTGGTAAACTATCAGCAAGCCTCTGTCACAGCCCATTCTGCGACATATAAATTGTTGTTTAAAGTGATGTTTTGTGACTGGGAGCAAAACTGCTCCTGGTTAATCAATACCACAAAATCAATTCAACTCTCCGGGGAAATGCCACTGAGAGACAGCCCAGCATGCCAACGTGGAGCCAGAACAAAAGTTTCAAATGAACTGGGGGGGAAAGGGCCAGGCAGGCAGCCAGTCAGCTGAAATGTTACTGTTCATCAGAAATTTCTTCCACATTTAGGCAATCACAGCAAACATAACCACGGATGATTAAATTATGTCAACAAAACTCTCAGACTCGAGCCTTTGTCTCCCACTAAGCTTGTGCCAGCGCATCATGGATTAGATTTAATAAAACAAAACCTTCACTGTCAGTGATAAGCTCCTTGTACAATGTGCGAGCTGTGCTCATTTATTACAAAGGTAGACATCAGGTTGCACAGAGACATCCAGGGAATCTGTGTGCTTGGAGGTCAGCGAGACATTTATCTGACAGCGCCTGCCTCTGTGCAATGTCTGGAGTTGACCATGTCTGTGGTAATGGGCATCAATAATGCAGACGCTTGGCCCAATAAAAACTCCCTGTCGCCATGACTGTTCTCCAAGCAATGTGCCAAATGCACCACTCACATTTCCTGCACCAGCACACACAACTAGCTAATACATGTGGGTTGAAGGATGGGCTTTCTGCCTTATCAGGACAGATACAGTACATGCTCACTCATTCAGTGTCTTGACTTCAATTATGCTTTTGGCTGCTTCTTCCCTCTTCTAGCAGTGATGGTAGAAAGGATTCACCAGTTTGATTACAGGTTTAATATTAACCTCAAGTCTGATTCATGAATGATGGAGTTGTTGTCATTGTCGCATTGTCCCGGTAAGATGAGATGTTTCTCGCCTTAGTTATGTTTATTAAGTCATGATGAGCTGCAAACTCCCTCCATAAAAGAACAACACCATCAATGATTTCAGCAATGTCCAGATTTAATGGAAAAGATAAAAAAAAAAGTAGAATTTTACATGTCATTAATGGCTGGGCTTCCACTGACTAGAAAAGCAAATATCAAATCTAAGTCAGTCATTTGAAAGTCAAAGAAAAAATTAAATTAGAACCAGAGACATTTCCATAAACTGCTCTGATAAACTGGCAAAGTTACCAGTTTGTTGTAATTCAGTAAAAGAAGTAGTTGTTCTTATCGAATGGCAACGTGGCAGGATGCAGTGGTTAAAAGAACTTTCTTTTGGGGCCTATTCTTGTTCTTTTGTGTTTAACCAAATTACTTTCACTTTGGTGACAATAAAAATGTTTCTATTACGTGCTAGTCTATTCTAATCTGTTCCATGCAGACGTGGAAGTTTTAAACTGCCAAAAGCAGCATTGATGCAATGCTAAAAGGAGGAAATAAAAAAAGTAGAAGTAAAATGGCCTCACAGTTTATTCGATTCAATTCCACTTTTATTTATATAGCACATTTAACACAACCTCCGTTGACTAAAGTGCTGAACAAAATAAAAATCAAGTTAAAAGTATGCATACCAAAGATATCAATAAAAAATCTCTGGTTTAAAAGAAAATACTATAAGGGCAACGGCAACAGTTATAAACAACAATAAAACCCAAGTAAGAGAAAAAAAAAAAGAAGTCAGTAAACATTTAAATAAACATGCATGTGCATATTGAGCTTAGCTAATGGAAACATCTTGGCTTCAATAACACTGAACTAATAAGAAAACATGACAAACATGAAAAGCAGCATTACACATTTAAAGTGACATATGAAAACGTCTGACTGCGGTCAACCTGATGACCACTGGTCAAAACGCCAAAACCTCGTCCCAGTTTGGGAATGGTGAAGCAACCGACTCTGCTTCTGTTATTATTGCTGCAGACTGATGTCTGAATTCAGAATCAGAATCAGCGCTTTTGCAAGATGCTGCACACTTCAAAGCTGAGATCAAACATCCCGTCTGAAAGATATTTTATTGACACTGATTCCTTGACTCCACAAAGAGACCGGAGCCAAAGTTGTGGAAATACTGAAGAAAGCAGGTATGGCAGCTTTAACATGTCACAGAATTCTACGTCACGCGTGATTGGCTTATATTGCTTGGTGCAAAGGATTCATAATATGTTGGATGTCTGTATTTATCTTGAATTATTTTTTTCAGTCCTGGGAAATAACTTTACCACAATAACCTTCCAGGTAATTGTCCAAATCTCCAATTTGGTTTGTCAATAATAGATTTTTCAAGTTAATTAATTATAGATTGTTGCAAATTCTTTAAAAGTAAGAAGTAATCACATGCTGAGGGGGGAAACAAACAAAACAAAGTCCTTTAAATAATGAAAGATGCATCAACATGTAACAGTAAATTACTTTATAATTGCAACCCAGCCCTCTGAAACATCTTCCAGTTCTGGAAACAAACCTCTATGTCAGCCTTGAAGAACAAGAGGAAAACAGAAGGAGCTTTTCCTCAGAAATTACTTTCATCTCTAGAAAGGGGATATTATATCACATTTGGGAAGATGTTAGCCAATAATCTGAGTTTACTGTTTGCTGGTTAGGAGCCCAAACATCTGCCAAGTCGTGTCATTTTAATCATTTCCAGTTCCAACCAAATGGAAAAGTGACTTCAAATACAAGTAAAAAACCACCTAAAGCAAAGGTAGAAACATTTTTCCATGCGAGCTGAAAGTTTCCTTTTCCATGCACATATTCTTATTCTCTCCTCGTTTCTTCCAAAAATGAGAAATGGCAAAGCGAAGCGGGCTCCTACGGACCCAACAGCCACGTTACAGCCACACTGCAATCATCAGTATGTTCCCAGTGCAAGTCAAAGCCAATTTTAAGGTTCCCTTTCTTTTTCTCTCCATTGGAAGTCAGCGTTGCATCCCTTCTGCATAACCAGTAAATTGTAATAGTGGAAAGTGAGAAAATTTGCTAAATTGCGGCAGGTAACGACAGATTTGAGGTACTTGTGTTTGAGGAACTTTCCACTTTGGTACATTCATGTGAGAGTTTTAGTCACCAGCGGATGCAAAACTTGTGGGGAATCCTTAGTCCTCGTGCTACCCTACATAAAAACAATCTCACTTAATCCCTCTTTTAATTGTGCATCAAACAGAGCACTAGTATAGGATAAGCACTCTTTGTCTGAGGGCAGGAAAGTAAATCCAAGCATCTCTGCTAGACAACACACACACTTTGTCCTTCTACACTGCACTGTTCTGTTCTCTCACTTCACTCCATTCCCAAGGGCAGGTGGTACTTGTCTTCTCATCTTCACTCCATTTGCCCTACAACAATTTCCAGACAAATACCAGCACACTGCCCTTTTTGCAGTTGTACAGTACTATATTTTTCCCCAACCCTGGTGTGCCCTGTAACCATCCACTCTGCACTACAGGCTAAGGAACGTGCACACCTCATTCTCCTGCTGTCACCTCAACAGCTTCTCACTTCTGCCCTCTAACCATTTGACAATTACTTTTCACCGAGCTGACCTCTCATCAGCAGTCTACAACACTCCATCTCTCATCTGGCTGCCCTTTACTTATTTTCAGTGAAGCTTGCAGGAGCGTAGGAAGTAAAAATAAATAAATAAAGGTTCACGCATTGGCATGTATTAGCACACCCCTATCTTTTTCTCTATATGTGCTTCTCTATCTTCCTCACCTTTGCCTCTCTTAACTTCCCTGATCTCATAGCAGCATTCCTGGCCTCGGCTTTACCATTTGTTCTGACCTTTCTGACTGACTCATGTCCACTTTAACCGTCTCTCCTGCATGTAGAGCTCCTTTCCTACTTCTTGTTCTTACTGATTAATCCCATCTTTCAAATAATAATAATAACAAAGAACTAGGAAGACACACACCCTTCCTCCTATGGCAGCAGATGTATGCCGAAGCTGTAGAAGGAGAAGACTGTGAGGACGTGAGACACATCCATTTGATATATGAGCGACCACAAAGCAGGAATCCACTGCTGCAGGGCTGCATTACAGCTCTAAGCTGCATTGTCAGAGGCAACAAATCTAAGATTTTCTGCTGCAGCTAATCTGGACTCGCAAATATCAATCACAACGTTTAACATTAAATCGACTGATGCACAAACAAATTTACTTAATTAGAAATGTAGATTGGAAAAAAGAAACAATACTCCTGTACATGTTCACACAACCCAACATGCTCACAATCACTGTGAAAATGAAGCATAATCCCTCCAGGCATTTTTTAAAAACTAAATTTAATAAATGCAGATAGCTTTTTGTGAAATTGTTTGCTACTTAAACAAACAGCCCCTCAGTCACAAATTACAAACAAAAATGAGATTGAGTCTCTTCTCAATTCATTTCACATCACAAGGGGAATATGCAAATTTAGTTGGGGGGGGCAAGTAGGAAAGGAGAAATTGGATTAAAGGCAGCACGAGGCGAGATGCCGACTGTGAGACAGAAGCAGGAGGAAAGGCGAAGGCGGAGGAGAGAATGCAAAGGGTTCCCAGACAAAACAGGCTGCGAAGAGGTGATTACCACAAACAGAATACCAGTCTGCCCACAGATAACTAAAGGAGAGGGGGGGGGGGGGGGGGGGGGGGGGGGGCGCTCCAATATCCTCCACTCCAACCCACTTAGGACAGCACTGCAAGTTCAATGCTTCTCCAAAGCTATCAAATACCATTAACATATTCCCACTCAGGTACAAAGAAAGGGATTCTTCGGGTGGGACAAGCAAAAAGGAAAAATCCCCACCACAAATTTAAACTGACGTCCTCGGTGGGCCGGTGAAAATCCTTTACAGGAAGAGCTGAAGTGGTCCTTCACTCCCTCTCCACAAAATAACACCGCATAGCCAGTTTCTTTGAGTCATGAGTCATGGCCTACTTCCATTACTTTTACCTTCTCCTTTTTTCTTCTTTCCTTACAGAGATGGGTTGATACACAGAGGCTATGTCAGAAAAATATCATTGTTTTCTCCGGGGACTTTTGGTGCACTGAATATAGCGCAGAAGTTAAATATTTCTCCAGCATTAGCCAGGGATCTTTTTAAAGGAATAGAAGGATGCTTTCATTTTGCTCTGAGGAAGTTCTTTAAACAAACAAGGTGATGATACTGTGTGCTAAATCTGTTGCATCACAGGGGAAGAACCAGTGTCAAAACCCGACAGCGGTTCCAGAGGTTTTTTTATTTTATTTTAAAAGCCCCTAAAATGTTTTGTTATGACCTCTGAAAATGTTCAAAATTAGAAAAAAGATGCTCCAGACATGCTCTGATGATGCTGGATTTGATTAAATTTGAGAATAAAAATATTAAAAGTTTGTTTTGTTTTACAAACAGAAAGTAATGCTTAACTTTGGGGTGTGATTAAAAAGTAAGTGGTGTAATGAATCAGAGCGTTTTGGTGGTGAAATATAACCAAACGATATAATTTCTGGGTAATTAACCAGCACAAACCAGTAAGAGCAGCAATCATATGTCCCAACAACCTGCATGATTACATTAACTGATCAATTACTGCAGAAAAGACCAATCAGAACTATGTCTAATGATATGAGATCTGCAGCAGATATCACTTTTATGGGAAGTTATTTTAATCTAATGCATGACTATGAAAATTAACATTGTTACATAAGGAACTGTATGCCTCGACACGGCGAAAAACTTCTTGTTTTCTCATCACGCAGTGGCCATGAAGAAGTCTGCAGCGTTCAAACGTGTCACGTCTTCGAGCCGTGGGTGGAACAAGTGTTGAGTTTTGGCTAAGCACATCCTCTTTAGGTAAGTAACTCAGCAAGGATAGACACCATACTGAGAGTAATCCAGACCTGCTGTTCCATCTCTCCTTTATATGCAGTGTGGCAGCATCTCTAAGTGTCAAACTTGGCTTTTTAATCTCCATTTGAACAACACTAATTACATCTCATCAGATGGCTCTAATCATAACGCAGTACTCACAGCAAACCTATTAACGCAAGACAGCCTCACACCACTGTGATTAGCTTTTCATGCCCACATTAACCATCTAATAAATGCTTTCAATATACATTAAACATGTCTACATTTACCTAAACAAAGTGTAACCTGCGAAATCTTGGAATTATTGAGGGAAATGAGCAGCTAAAGACAAGAAAAGGGAAATTACAAATGTACATATTAGAACACACAGTAGTGTCTGAAAGTTTGAAATATTTTCTCTTTATCTGCTAAAATTATTAGATTCCCACAATGGCTCTGGATTGCTAATTATATGTCAAGAATCATGATGCAACATTATCTACTGGTGTGGAGTCGCAACTATGAGCCGGTTGCCGTTGACAACAATTTATATGAGCTGCTCTTATATATGTATATGTATATGTATATGTATATTATTAGTATTAGTTTTTTTGTTTTTTTTTTTTAAAGTTTGATCTCTTTTCCAATTGATTTTCTCGGTGCCGTCCTTACTGGGATCCTCCACACTGAGGTCAAGGCTTGTTCTGTTTGTAGGTTCCCCACTACAATGACCACTCTTGTCTGTGGGGGTTGGTGGTATCCTCCACTGCCCTAAAGTTACTGGCAGGTCACCTGGCATGTCATGAACTGGGACAGTTCACTGGGAGATGGGACAGTTCACTGGGACCTCTGTGGACATGATTGGTGTCCCGGTGTAGACGGATCCCCAAGATATTGCTTCCTCGTGGCCCCCTGAAGCTAGAAATTGGGGACTATGGTTTGTCTGGGGGGGTTGGGACTAGAGACTGGGCTGGTAGATGGGGGTGTTTGATGTTATTTACCTGTGTAAGTGTGTGAAAGACAATGACTGGATGTGTGTATTTAGGTTTTAGTGGTTTTTAATAAGTTTTGGTATTAGAAAGCTTGTTTATAATTTTGTTGTATTGTTGATATTTACTTTTTATTTTTGTTATCTAAAGCAATTTGTGCTGTTGTTTGTATAAAAAGTGCTAAATAAACACAATCTTGATTGATTGGTTGTTTGACTGAGAAACAAAATCAGAATTCACTGTTTAGCAATGACTAAAATGTGACAAAACAAGCCCAGACCATGACATCACACCTCCATGTTTCATGCATGCAACAATGCAGTGGTTTCAGAGCAGTGGCTTTCTGTTAGCATGCGTGCACACAACAACTATGCAGTGCTCTCCTGCAATGAAAACAGCTTTTACAGTAATTCTCCTCAGTTCCTTTGTGATATAACAGCCAAACACACAATGCCTGTAAAGATTGTTGGTACTGAATTACCTCCTTTTCATTTCCAGTTCAAACTCTTAAAGTTTAAAAAGCAATAATAAGGAGCTCAATCACATCAGATTATTTTCCCTCATGTATCATATTCTAAGGTTTGTAAATGTTAAAGTATTACTTTATTCTATAAAACATGGCTTATGTGGGTGACTGCAACAGCAGTAGTTAAAGAATAGAGCAGGAAGGTTGGTATTGTGCAAAAGGATCAGAGGCTAAAGGGAATCAGAGCTGAATGATAAAATAAAACTGAAGGTATGCCTCAGTTGTGGGCAAAGTTAATAATAAGTGACTGATGCTGCAAAAACAACTACCTTCGGGAGCAATTTTTAGCCATGGTATTGATTTCTGAGACCATACCATGCTGCTCTGCTGGGCTTGGCTGGAGTATTGTTTTGTCCACCTCACTTGCTTCAATATTTTTAAGTTACTTGCTGTTGACTGATGCTTTGTTTGAACTGCTTGTGGGCCGCTGCCTGACGGCACATGTTTGACATTCAGCAGGTGACTGTCAGCAACACGGACAGCTCTGCGCCGCAGCGAGTTCACTCCGGTAAAATAAGTCGAAATGATGCAACGCATGAGACCTCATTAAATCTTTTGTTATTATGCCCCGGGTTAATTTCCATATGACTACTCAGTCACACTCGCATGCAAACACACTTACAAAGACAGATGTACAAAATCCGAAATGCCTTTCACCCTCTTTTTCTTCCCCTTACTCATCCATTAGCTTGCCCCTTTATCTGTGAGACAGAGCACAAATTTACAGCCACACCAAAGCGAACCCACATGCAAAATCACATGGGAGATTAGATTCAACGTCTGCAAAGAACCATAGGAAAAAGAAAACTAAAATGGACTCATTCTATCAGAGACGTGTATGCACGGATTGGGAGTGAGACGAGCAGAAGAAAGGCCTGTCCTCCCAGACTCCCGTCAGGATTCTGTCTGAAAAGCCAGAGTCGCAGGATAAAGGACATGCCTTGCCTTTGATCAGAGGAGGAGAGTTTTGCAGGTGAGAGAGGTAAAATGGAGGAAGATATCTGAATATCTGTCAGACTGGAGCGGCTGAATTCTGTTGCTCAGCTGTGAAGTGGATGGAATTTAAAAAAAAAAAAAAAAAAAAGTACAAGATCAAATTTCTGACTTTTTTTTTTTTTTTAACTCGCCAAAATACCTCCAAACATTTTCCTTTACAAGACTGTACCCCAATCAGACATGCAGAACATGCTGTGAAGCATTGCGTCAGGAGGCAGTTTGGATGAAAACAGTGCACACTGTTTCCTGCACAACGTGACGCTCAATTACAAAGCAAATCATTTTGATTCTGTGTTTCTTTTTTCTGCTTTTTTATGTTCCTGTTTTTGAGTTTAAAGTAAAACTTCAACAAGAGGCAGACCAAAAAAACTCGTCTGATGTGGATTTCACCTTTCCTCCAAGTGTTTGAGAGGTTTTCCTGACTGTGGCAATGCAACTTCAAATCCCTGGGACTAGAGAGTGAATGAGAGGAGGATTAGAGGGGTAATGCCAGTAGATGAGAGAAAGAGGGTCACAGTGGTTTGCCACTCTGCAAGGATTAGCTCTGAAAACAACTTCACAGTGGCAAACTATGTCAATCAAGGACATAATTCAGTCAGTTTAAGACCCTTCATGACTCATCTCTCTGCTACAAATGAGCTCCTTCTTATTCAATCAATTTCAAACATGTTGTACGTTGCAAATGTAAATTTGGCAAAAAATCTGAGTGAATGATGTGAAAAGAAATTCTCAGTTGAATTTGTCGTTACTGGTGGAAATATTCCAGGCGTGTGGATGGATGCAGGATAATGAGGCACCTGTGGATTGAGCCTCCAGCACATACTGGAGCCACACTAACTGCCCCAGTATGTATGTAATCGATATGTCAGCTCTGATGATGGGACTCCAGCTATGAAGTCCAGATGGTCGTGCTTGTGCATTTAATGTGCAGCATTGCATAAGCAGGGCGTAATCACCACAAAGCAAATAATGGCAGGGGGAGAGGACTGTGGGAGGGGGTGGGCGGAGAGGGGGGGCTGTTAACTTCAGTGCGGATTGATATGAGTATTAAACACACCTCGTTTGTCTTGAATCTTCACGGTGAGCTCCACGGAAGGCTCTGTCTCCCGATCCAACCTTTGACTCACTGTGATATCTCCACTGTCGCGGCCCACGGTGACTGGGGAGCTCTCTGGCTCCGGGTGAACCAGCTCGTAGGCGGCTGAGTGGAACCTGGTGGGGTTCAGGGTCATTATGACTGAGCCGAGGCCCGCATCTTCGGACACGTTGAGGGAGAGCACGGTGCCGGGCTCCAGGAGCGCCCTGGGGGACCGCCCTGCCCTCACTGACCCCAGAGTTTCAGGTGGTCGCGTCGCCCACCGCTGTGGAGCAATGGTTACCATCACAGCCTTACTGGTCAGAGAGGGCCAACCGTGGTCTCTGGCGTAAACATGGAATCTGATAGTAGAATTAAGCCCTAAGATTGAGTCAACCAGCAAGATTTCGCCTGTTTTAGGGACAACGTAGAAACTGCCATTTTTGGGGACGGAGATGTACGTCAACTCTGCGTTCTTCCCACTGTCATCATCGACAGCTTCCAGCCTGTAAACTACACCCCGGAGAGCTGCGGTGTCATCTAAACTTATGTGGATTCTGTCCGCGCTGAGGAAAGTCGGTGCATGGTCGTTGGAATCCAGAACGTCCACTTTCACCGACGCAACCTCGAAGACAACAGATCCCGGCGCGCAGGTCTGGCAACACAGAGCCACGCTCAGCAGGTAGTCTGAGCGAGCCTCCCTGTCCAAAACCCTGGAAGTTTTTAACAATATATTCCCCCGCTTGTGGTGCGCGAGGACGCGGAAGTCCTCGCTGCCGTTCCCACACAGTTTGAAGTGCATCCCGGAGGAAGGGCACCATTTTTGCGCGTCAATGCGCCTCACCGGAATGCTCAGTCCGCTTACTTTGGAAGCAGGTGGCGAGTTCTCAAAAACATGCCCGTGAAAGAAAGGCAGTCGCCTGTGTGCTTGATATCCAGCAGCCGGCATCAGAAGGCAGAAGAAAAGAACACCCCAGACCATGTTGGTGGCAAGTTCTCCCCTCCGAGCGACTCGAGGGAAACGACAGAAAATCATTCAAACAGAAAAGAAAAACACTTGGGAAACATTCCCTCCATAGTTATCCACGACACGATCCTTCCAAGAGATCCCTGTGAACTTTGAGCTTGTTCATCCTGGGAGATGGCTGCTCTGGCTCCATGCAGCAGGCAGTCCACGGCGCTGCAGGCAGTTTGCTGCTTTCCCATCCAGCCTTCAGCACCGGAGCACCGGACAGCGCCAAGCGCGGGGGCGTGGCGGCGCGCGGGGACGGAGCTCCTCGGTGAACCCCACCCTGCGCGATGGTCAGGGGGGGTGTCTGCCTCACACCTCCTCGCGTCGGCTGAGCCTGTGCACACGCAGCTCGAGCCTTCGCAGCTGTGTGGCACATAAATCCGCTCTCAGCATAAAGAATTGTTGATCGAGGGGAAAATCACTCATGCTTTCCTTCCACTGAAAGTCGACAGAACCCAACACATATGCTCCTTTTCTCTGCCACGCTCCATCCAACCACAACTGTCTCCAAACGCTGCTTGTGCCTTCCTTAAGTCTGCTTTATTTACTGAGGGGAGAATTACTCATGCACACCACTCATCCTCTCCCCAAGGAACTGAACCTTCGACCTAATGCTCTCAAGCACTCTTTGAGTTTTAGGTTACTGTTCCCAAACCACACTGCACATGTGTTTACACAATCACACATTTCATTTATAGCTCAAAGAAACAAAGAAAAACTGCAAAATGCCTCAATATAAATGCAAATTCAGGGATCTGGGCTGTTAAACTGTGTAAACATGATGATTTATGGAAGCCTACGCTGAGTAGTTCCATATGTCTTTGCAGCCAGAATGTGCACATAGAGTTCACATTATGATTGTCATACTCCATGCTCTTCTTGCCTTTCTCACTCTGCTGTGCCAAGCACCCAGAGAAAACCTTAATCTGTATGTGGCAGCTGCTAATTCCCACAGAGTGAAAACTTTCAATTTCCTTTTACACATCTGTCTGCGACGACTCAGAATGCAGAACGTCTCACTCTGATTTGTCAAACGGATGAGGACATAACAGGTGAAAGAGCAGTGTAGGTTGTCGTGTTGGGTTTTTTTTTTCCCTGAGATGTGCATGGATCAGTTATGCATCAGAGGTGGGGAGTTATGCAATATTTCTCAGCTCTCAGAAAACATCTGTGAAAATTCATCAAAGCGCTGCCTGAATGATTCTTATCAATCTGAAACCACAATCCATCACAGCAGTTTTTTTTTTTTTTGTTTTTTTTGTTTTTTTGCCAAATCCACTCTCTGCAGTAAACTGTTCATTTCAGGCAATAACTCTGGGAACTGGCAGCGAGCCTCCAGACAATTCTGAGTCACAGCGTGCAACTGGAGCACATATCTCATATTGCTTGATCGTTGCATTCCTTTATGTGGCACAAGCTCCGGGCTGTGTCACCCAAACACATGAGCCGTCCCGTGTGCTCGCTGCCTGCCGTCGTGTGCCATCTTTAACCTGAAGAGGAAACTGGCATTTCCAAATACGTCCACCAAAGACTGAAAAAAAAAAAAAACCCTCATGCCTATTTATGACAGCGACCTATTGATGGGAAATGACCTCATGCAGCATTACTTGCATGTCAAAAAGAGACCCTGTCTGCAAGGACCCCGTGTGCTTCATCCCACTCTGTAACATTTCTTTGAACTTCCTAAGTTCTTCATGAATGCAAATCAACTCCTGTCTTTTATCACGTTGTCTCACATGGTGAAATTGGCCGTGACTGCTAGTGTGGGAGATAGCTGTAGCAAAGGCTAATTCAATCACGGGGACCGGGCCGGAGTGTGAGGGATAGTTTACTTGAGGGTTGCTGCAGTTATCTGCTGAGATGAAATGATGAATACAGCACATCTAAAACAACAAAGCTGTAATGAATTCTCAAAAAACATCATGAAACAGCCTCATCATCCCTCTTCTCCAGCAGATAACTGGGAGCTGCAGGGCATTAAAGAGAGAGAGAGAGAGAAAAAATCACACTGAAGAAAGCAGTCAGTGAACATTAGAAAGCGTCATGCTTACTTAATGAATAATTGACCAAATCCATTCCCTTCACTCAAGCAGGGGCAGGCACAGCTTCTAAAGCTGAGATTGTAGCCTTTAACATTTAAAACAAGCTACCTACATATGATTCTGTGTACACCAGGAGGGTTTCTGGGAAAGAGGTTTTTATTATGTCACTCGTATGTTCGGTAAGAGTCGCATCGTACATTATTCTTCCAGGAAAACGGACTAAAACATCAGGAAATGATGGAAGGTTGCGTTAACAGGACTTGGCACTAACATCAGTTCATGGGCAGTTTATGCCGTAGAGAGCGTGGAGTGTTTAAAAAGTCTTAAAAATAGACTGTTCAGCAGAAGTCAGTGGAATAATTGGCTGAGACGGGCAGGTTTATTAAAGAATGACAGGACAATTAAAATGGATGACTAAGCATCCGATGCTGTGGTTGCCATTCATCAGCGGACACTTTGAATGAACGCTCACGGAAAAGCCTGTCCCTGATGTGAAGAGCTGTTTCTGGGAGCACCATGACACCTGACAGGAGGTGAAGTTCTGCGTTGCTGTTTATTGTAGTGTTCCTGTGTATACGAGGCCCTCAGGACATTTTACCTCATCAAAACCTGAAGGCAAAAAGCAGTTGAAGGGGCTGGATAAATATAAAGGCATCCCCCTCGTGCATTAGGTACAGCAGCTAATTAGATTTGATCTGTGAACCCCTTAAGGCGCCCAGCACCTAATGTAAGCCATGCTGCAGAAACTATCACTGTTTATTAATAGATCTATTAATTATGGAGCAGCGTATGCAACCAGGTTGAGAAATCACCTTCACTAATGATGTTTTAGAGGAAGCTTTTGTGAGGCTGTGAGAAAGTAAAACAAAAATATTGGCAAAAACTAAACTATCTCATTACTGCGCATCTGGTTAACCTTTTCATACAGAAAGAACCTACATAAAAGCTGATTTCTTCATTGGAAGTTTATCAAATGAGAATAACAGCAAACACTTTGAAGGAAAGAAATGCTTCAAGCGTTTGATAAAAACAACACTTGGGGCCACTTCTTGTCTGAGAAGTGTCTTTTTATTTGATTATATCTGCAGTTATTAGTGGAGCCCGCGGTTTACTCAGTGATTACTGCATGAAGAAATGATACAATGATTTGAAAAGTATCTTCTTGTTGGAATAATCTCAAAAGAAAAGATCTTTTGTACCATGAACAGCCAGAACTCTGCCAAACTGGGACGGGAGATTTTTGTCAGATGCAAAGCTGGAAGACTTTCTGGAACACAGTTTAGACAGCGAGTACATAACCTTGGATGCATGATAAAATCCTGCAGCTTTTTTCTTCCAGAGTTAATTATCCCATCAAGCCTCTGCCATTAGGCAGGTTTCCATTTCTCAACCAGTTCAAGGCAATAAGCTAATGGTGTAAATTCAATAATGTGCTGTTTACAAGGGTGGCTGGATTATGAGGACCCATTGGGCTGGAATGTGAAAAACACTGCAGGCATCGTGAGTCGAGCAGACTGATGCTTTCCTCAGACATGCAGACGCTTCAGCATCTTCTAGACAACTTCCAAAAGGAAGGAAGCCTCCAGACACACCCAGTCTTTACCATCAACAATCAAAGCAAAGATCTAGCTGTCATGTCTTCATTCTTACGTCCCATTTAAACCTGCATTTTGTCCTCAGAACTCATTTAAATTCCACTTTTTTGACACTGTACTATTATACCTGAATAAAGCAAGTAAAAAACTGTATATGGTAGTCTCAGTTCTGGTACAAAAACCATATTTAACAACAAGCATCTCAGTGTTATTTGTCCCATGATAGAAAAGGCCCCTCTCTGTCTCAATATGACACTAATTTCAGCCATACTTCCCCACTTATTCATGACTAATATACGTTTTATTTTTCAGAAGCACACACTGTTAAGTGCCTCCCCTTAATAAGATTCTGAAAGGACTTAATGCTCATATATCATCCACCAGTACAGTTTAGGTTTTTGTTTTGTTTTTTTTCAGGAAACAGAGCTGAGCTTCATCATCCCTGCTGTCCACTGCTAAAACATTTTATCCACTCAGTTTAGCAGCAGCACATATCCCAGAGTATGTTTTCACAGCATAAATGTGAACAATCACTCCACCTGTGAGGCCAAAGTTGAGCTGGAAATAAAACCTGTAGTTATTTTGCTCTAATGAAGTTTTGCATTAATATCAGGCCTTTTGGTCAACATGACTTAGTTTCTTCTTTGCTTTATTAGTTTTCTTGGTTAAAAGCCATCTTATCCTCAGTATTTAAGGGTTGTTGTTTTTTATTGTTTTTTTTTTTTTTTAGATGGACAGAGTAAATTCTGCGTTTGTGGGATTTGTAGTTTTTGGAGAACAAATACCTTTAAAATGCTGCGCAGCCGCAGTTGAGTAACTTACCTGGCGTCTCGTCTCTGTCGCTTCGTAGCAAAACATCCAGTTAAGCAAAGCAATAAACAAGTTAAATAGCTTAGTTACTCTCTTAAAAAGTCTTGTTCTTCCCTCTCATTTAATTTAAACCATTAACTCGGTCTGCCAAATAACATCATTAAAGGTAATAAGTTCAGAAATCCTCCTTCACTGTCCATTTGACGAGACGTTCAGCACAGTAAGGATCTCCGGCGCCCCCATCTGTCTGTTTAGAGTACTGCAGCGCTATAAACAGCCCAGCTGCTTCAGAGAAAAATTAATCTAAACAGTTGGAAATTTGCTTAGTTTGCTTGACAAAAACTATTGACAAATTAACAACCAAGAATTAAACAAAAATACAAACATAAAATAGCTTCTGAGGAAATGCAATTCTAATTTAATTATATGTTCCAAAAATCTAACGTAAGGAAAAAATACAGAACTTCAAAAGGCAGAGGAAAACAGCTGGAGTCTATATCACATTTAAAAATACCCACAATTAATTTATGTAGCTTGAACAAGTAACAACCAATGCTCCACATTTTCGCAAGCATGTTGTAAATATAGAAAATAAGACATATTTCACAGCCCATCACAACCCAAACATGTGTTAAAACAAGACAAAACAAGTTTGTTTGTTTTTTTTTACAGAAAAAAGCCAGTTTAATTGCAGAATATATTGACAGTACAGTACAGCAATATAAATACTGCCATATTGTTTCTATTTTTACATGAAATTACACAGCTGCTGCCCAGCTTATGAAAGGAAACGGTAACACCGTACATGGACAGTAACAATGAGGAACACAACATACAGACAGGCTCACAGAGCACTGCGCTCTTCACTCTCCACCGACAAGTGGCTGTGTTGATAGAGAAATGCACGGGATAATGATCATCATAAGAGCAAGAACAAAGACACAAAGCATTCAGTCCCCAGTTGAGGGATGTTCAGGGCAGAGCCCACGGGGACAAACTGGCCAACTGGACTGAAACAGCTGGTCACACAGGGAGCAGAAGGAGCACAGTCACAAAGCCAACTAAATAAACAAACAGAAGAGTAAAAACAAAAAGAAAAAAAAGGATTACTTTGTATGTAATCAGTACAATCAATAATGCAATACATACATGAAACATGAAAGGACTTGACATCGTTTTGCAGCCTCTGTACTGGACTGGCTTTTATTCACCACACGTAACATCCTCTGTGTTACTTGTGCTTCGGTTGACGTGTTAGACGAGTGCTCTTCTATTTAATTACCAACGCTCTGTTCTTAAGTAAGGGCACTGTAGCTGCTTCCCCCAGATCCTCTCATCTCCGTCAACTACCGGAGGATCCTGGGAGCCGATCTGTCATCAGTTACTGTTTTGCGCAGCTTCACCCCCCGGCGTATCGTCACCAGCATATCCACATCCCCCGGAGTCGCAGAGGACGGCTCCTGGAGTGCACACTGAGCTGGATCCCCTGGTAGCAGGCTGGAGAAAGGGAAGTGACCCTCGCCGAGGGCCTGGGCGCTTGCTGCCAGCTCTCCTATCTTCTCCACCAGGCTGTGACGGTTGGCAGCAAGCAGAGGGTCCTCCTCTGCACCGTGGGCGGCCATGCCAAGGGCCTGCTGGGTGTAAACAGTCCTGTCTGCCCCTCCTCCTTCTCCTCCATAGCCCCAAGCTGTGTCAGGGAGACTCCTCCTCTTTGGAGAAGCCTTCGTGTAATCACTCTGCGATGGGTCGTCTCCATACAGGAACTCCTCGCTGCCCGTGCGATGATGGGACGGGCTGGCGTATCCTGGGGAGTCTGGCACCGTGGGGGTTTTAACCGGTACAATGGGGGGGCGGATGGGAATGGGACCGGATGTGGATGGGGTTCGTCTCACGCCTGTTTTAGAGGATGGCGTCCTGCGAATGGTGGCTGTCCCTGAGGAAATTGCGCCAGAGCTGTTTGCACCGGCTCCATTAGGAGTTCCCTGCAGGCTCTTACCTGCAGGTATACCTGCTGTGCTTGCAGGCCTCTTGGTTTGGATCATGCGGCGGTAGCTCTGAGCAATGTTACTGTGGCGTGGGATGGTGGAAGACTTGTCAAAGTCCGCCTGCCCTTCGCTGTCAGCATCCCCGTTGAGAGAGTAGCACTCATAGTCAGAACCTGCAAGTAACAATGAATCATCTCATTCTCTTTATTTTTTTTCTCCCGGCATAATAAAAATACTGACGACTGTTTTTAGAAGTAAACTTGCAGCTCCTGTATTTTATTCTAATTCCCAGTAACACACTGGGGAATCAGACTGCTGACTCTCAGTGTGTAGAATAAAGAGGCAACGATGTAATTCAGAAAAGATGAACTGCACATGCAAGTTCGGCATGTTTCACCCTGAAGGAGTGTTTGGCTGTGCATGAAGAGTGTTACCTTGTGAGGGTATGGTGTCTTCGGAGCAGGAGGGGGTGTTGGTCTGGGAGCTGTAGCCACTGGAATACTGCAGAGAGTCCCTGCTGCTCTTCTGCTGCTCCATACTCAAGCCTCTGGTCAGAACCATAGCTAAAGTACTGGCTGCTGGGGATAGAGGCTCTCCATGCTGAAGCACACACACACACACACAGAAATACATACAGATGAGGACACATTTAAAATGTAATACACCACAGTACAATCCCCATGGCTTCTGAATTCATTTACATTTTCACTCTCAGGAGACCTCTTACCTTTGCAGTAATCATTCCGGGGCCACTTCTCGCTCTGTGTGGATCATCTGCTTGCACCCCGCAGTATCCCTGAGGACTGGGAGGAGCCTCCATGTCTCTCATCTTATCCACAGACTCCCTCCTGCGCTGCAGAGTGCTGGCCAACGACGGCTCACAGGAACTCGACTTGGCCCAGTCCTGCAGCAGCAGATGGAATAATCGGACCATTTTCCGATTTTGCAAATCCGGCGTTTGCCAGCCAACAGTTGCACACTCTTAGTAAAACGCAGACGCTGCTGATATGGCTCATGGTCTGGTTAGATGCGTGTGCATACTTGTGCAGACTGGACTAGGCTACGGCTAAATGCTAACTCCTGGCTAAGATTAACGGGCAACAGCAAAATGGCGAATGTGAGGGTTAATCTACACAGAATGTCCATGGCAGCAATAAAACACAAAAAGCAAAGAAGCAACAAAAGCTTGTAAAAGAGAGAACCCAAACCCAAAACTGCAAATGAAAAACAAACCTTCCAGCTAGGAACCTTTGATGTGGGTGAGGGGTTGTTGGATCCGGGGGAGCGGTTAAATGTGGGGGACGCAGGAAGTATGACAGATAGAGGTCTGATGGTGCCAGTGTGAGAGAAAGCAGGGCGGAAGGTACCGAAGGATGAGCATGAGCCAAACTGCGGAATGGACAGACAAGTCTGAGTCAGAGTGCTCAACATCCGTGAATAGTCTACGACAAAACTGCACTGCGGCTGTCATGGAGAGCCCACAGGTTTTTACACTTAACAATGAGAGGGAATTTACTGCACGTCAACGTGCATGAGCGCATGTCTGCACGTGTGTGTGTGCCCGGCAAGGCAAGCCGACTGGTGAGGGATGCATGCAGTACTAACCGCTGTAGGAGAGCTGCACTCGCTGACAGACTGGCAGGTTTCTGAAGCCTCAGAGGAGGCTGAGCTGGTCGATTTCTGGGGAAGGGAAGATGGAGTCAAGAACAGAGGAGTTCCAGAGGAAGTAGGGAGAAGCATGTAGGTGTGAGAGAGTCACATGATGAGCGGAGAGCTGGAGAAGAGTCCCGATAAGCTTTAGAGAGCGGGACTTCCTCCTCCCTCTTTAAGGGATCTATAGATTATAGACTAGATCAAACAAAGTCGACTGTAAATCATTTATTCGGTAAAGGAGCGTTGCTTCAGCTGATGCGCTGCTGAGTGTGTTCTTCAGTGTCTGAATAACTTTATCAGTCCAGTGGGATATGAATTGAACATTTGCAAATGATAAGACTATTACAGCAAAACCGAGAAGCTCAGTTTGACTCTGAAGCTCTTGTTGAGATGAGGGATTTATGTATGAAATGCAAACATGAAAACGCAGATTGGAGGCAGTGTATTATTCTACATGCACTTTGTCAGAAAGTTGGTGTTATTGCTTTGTCCCGGTGCCCTGCAGCATTACTGCCGGAGGTATCCCTGGAGATAGCAAGACTGCTTTGCTCCTGGTTTAGCTGGAATAAGAAAAAACCCTGCATCTCTATCTTCTTTCTGATAAAAGACGAGCGTTTAGAATCACAGCGGAGACAGCTACCTGGCTGGTGATATCAGAGGGCATGGGTGACGGAGGCTTGGAATGGGTGTTGGCGTCCTGGGAAACGAAGCCGGAGTCGTGGGAGGAGACGCTGCTGAGCCGATGGGCTCCTGCTGAGGGCATCTGGAGCAGGCTGTTGGCAAGATATCACAACCGTACAAAACTGACTATGCATACCAAATAGAATTATGATCAATGCTGTTGCACCGTTATCCCTTCATTTAGTCATAAATGACTTATTTCTTGCCTTTCTTTCTGTTTTTAGAGAGGATTTGTGTGCAAGCGTTGGTAAAAACAGAAAGGTTAAATGAAAATTTGGTCCCAAAGCTGAGAGCATGAAGGCCCTTTAAATGGTGCCATTCTTTTAATTTAAACACATCAAAGAGCATTAAAACATTATCCCTTATTTGATTTGTCTTCCCCTCTGAAGATTAAGAGCTGCCTTTGTGCTTTTTCCGTCTCCCACTTTGTGGTTTCTGCTCAGCGTTGCTTCCCTTTGTCACCCACACATTTTTTGAAATGTGCAACTTGCGTTTCTCACCTTGGCGATGCACTCCTCTCCCACACCTCCTCCTCCCCGTCTCCCTCAGGAATATATCTGCAGTTATCATTTCTCATTAATCTTCATTCTCTACGATCGGAGGGGGAGGGGGAGGTGGGGCTTAAGGAGGAATGCCAAATGAAATATGGCAAACTTCTCTCCTTTGATAAGGAAGTTTACAGTAACATCCCTTTTTGTTCCATTATGTGGCTGTTTTACCACCAAAAATGAACTCAAAAGGTTATTTTAGAAAGAAAAGGACATTCAGGAGGCGTAAACTTCTCCAATCCACGCCTCGCTTTGCTGTAAAGTTCATGTTCTGACTAAATCTTTACAAGCCACACATTTGTCAGTGGTTGTATTGCGAATAAAACCAAGAACCCTAAAAATAAAAACAGTGTTAATTGGAGCAAATATCAGACGTTCTCTGATGTGACTGTAACACTAAAGCAGGGTGATATCCCTCACAAGGAATTCCACCTTATAAGAAGGCTTTATAATTAAAGACAGATTTTTCTCTTGGCCTAGAACGGCACATTTATAAATAAACTGTTGAACCATCATCATTTGGGGATTTTCATTTCATGTATAGCCCGGTGGCTTCCAGGCTGTGATGTCTGACAGCTTTCGACGTAATCTGGCTGTAAGAAGCTTGAGAATGACAAATCTGCCAGAAGCGAGAGCTGAGGAGCTGGCAAGACAACCTCAGGTACTGCGTGTTGACTGTCTCTGGGAGTTAGGCAGCTTGGTGCAGAAAGTATCTCACACTACTGCACCTCTTCAGAAGTTTCATTTCTTTGCCACTTTGTCATTGGACGGGTTGATACAAAGAACAAGCATGTGTATTTGTTCAAAACAGCTCCAGCATCAGCAAATCCATCATTACCGACACATATTAGAGCCATAAATAGCATCCTGGAAGATGTTAGGCAAAATAGAGGGTTTTTTTTTCCATCTATTTTGAACCAAGAACAGATTTACCTGCACATGCTGCTTTTCCTGGAGCTGGTGCTACTGGGGGAGGAAGGAGGGGTCTGGTAGGACCAGCTATAATCAGAGCCTTTCAGGTCTCGGATAACCTGCAGGAACAAATCACAAAAAGATGATAACACAGTGGCGACAATAGGCACGGAAAACACTGCTTTTATATGAGATAGGAACTGAGAAGTAGACAAGATTGTTTCCTGAAACTGCAGGGTGCTGCAGTTTGAGGCAGAGGTTACTCAACATGGAGTAAAATGTACTTTTAAGAACTCTAACAGACTAGATTGATGCGTATTTTTTACTTTCCAACAACAGGATGGAGGATAGACTGGTTTTAGTCTATTTCTCTTGTTTTTTCATTGCCTTACTGCAAAAACTGAAATCTAAGATTAAAAATCTTAAATTGAGTACACCTATGCATATTAAAGGTAGGATAATTCTTAGTTTTTATGCCAGAGAATTCCTCTTGTTTTTAAAGTATTTTTTACTGGTTTTGACAAGTCTTGAGAAGCCAAATTATCTTGTTCTGTTGGCAGATAATTGATCTTATTTTAAGCAATATTTACCTCATTTTTGTATAATTTTTTCTTGTTTTTTAGGGCTGAGTTTTTGCAGTATAGAATCTCACTTTTCATCCTAATTACCTGAGCATCTGTGGGTAAATGAGACTGAAAGTGCACCAGCAGAGTTAACACACTCCTGTTACCTGCTCGCTGGCTGGCGGCAGCTTATGCGGGTCTTCAGTTAACACAGTGAGATCGTCAACAATGGCTTGTAAATGCGTTATCTCTCCCAACATGGCAATCTCCACATTCTGGAAGGGAAACCGAATGGGTCATGTAAAACTTCCTCTGAAAGAGTGTCAGAGGACAGCTGTATACAAGCCACATGCTGCTCACCACCACAGGCTGAAGCAGGTTGATGAACGAACAGTATCGGCCTCTCTCCTCCAAGAGTGCTCGCCGCACCGCCTGCTTCTCCGTCTCCTCCATCAGCAGGTACAAGTCGCTGACGTCCTGCATGGCGCTGTCCAGCTGAGGGCGCAGGTTTCCCCGGCCTGTGCAGACAAACAGAGGAGGGAAGGAGCAATGGAGCAAAGGGAGGACAGAGGATAGGGGGAGGAATGAGGGGGTGGGTGGCAATTACAGAAGTGATACAGAGTACCAGAGTGAAGGGGAAGGGTAAAAATGAGAGATGATTAGAACAAATAATGATAAGCTGCTGTGTTTTAGAGGTCAATGCACTGGCAGACTCTACACTCAGATGGTTCATGCACATGGAAATGAAGGACCCTGAAGGCTGTTATCAAACTGGAGGCCCTGAAACGGATGCAAACACAACGTTCAGTCACACAAGACTGCATACCACTGTGATAGTCAGTGAAGGATGGGATGGAGATGACCAATGAGACGCCACATTCCTGCTGTGATTACACAGTTTAGACAGACACACATCGCCAGCCATCATGTCATTCTGCTTATTAGCATTTTTAGTTGACTCTCCATTAACAAACTCATTAAATGTGCAGTAAAAATGGAATATTTGATGAGCTACACTGATGTGAGCAGTTTCAAACTGTGCGTTGGCATGTTAGCAAATGCTTGCTGGGTTTTTAACAAGCAGTAAACCAAAAATCAGCCCTCACAGCCAACATGCAACATCTGCATTTAATAATGGTGCAATTAACTGAAAAGTGTTATAATGATGTGACAGTTTACTGTCAGGAATTAACTTCAGCCGTCGCCACGCAGATAAATGCAACACCACCACAAAGATGTTATTATCAGAGCGTTTGTCTGACAGATGGGGTGGCACGAATGTTCTTTAAAAATCATTTGGAAAATATAATAACTTCAACCTGAAAGAAAAAAGCTTATTAGACTGTTTGTGAGAGAAAGTTACAAAAGCTAAGAAACGAGACCTTAAATAAGCGATTTGTTCTGGGTTTTTTTTACTTTTTGGTGTGTTGCAGGAAGAAATCCTGGGTCATTAAGGTCAGATAATGGCGTGTGAATCCGTCTTATAAAACTCTAACGACTTCCAGCAGCTATGCATTACTTGCATTTGGTGTTTATAACATTAAAGGTTGAATAAAATTGGTAAAATTCTGGAAGAAAAGTAATGAATCCAATGTTTTTTTCCACATGTACCCTCTAAATATGAAGCAATTAGCACACATAGTTCAGCACAGACACCAAGGACTTTGTTTTCCATGAAAAAAAACTCAATATAATGTGTTAATTGGCACATTGGAGCACTTGTAGGTGGATTTTGCTTCTTTTTATAGTCAGTTTTAAGTAGTTTTTGTACTTTGCTTAAATAAATAGTAGCTGGTAGCAATAATTCAGCTACCGCACAGAAAGAATTATTAAACTCTCATGTAAAGCGAATGAGCATCATGTCAAACTTTTCCACTCTTCAACTAAAAATGCTAAGACATCACAGTGACTGGCAGGCTGATCTAATGATGGATGTGATGAAAAGCGGCGAGTAAAGTTCGGATTCAGCTCAAAGAACAGCAAACATACCTAGAAGCTCTACAGCCAGGGTAAAAAGCCAGAAAGAGACAGAGGAGGGTTGCAGTAACAGGCGGGGGGTGGAGAGACAGAAGAACAGGCGGTGTTAGCTGTATCAAACTGCATTGCATGTTTATGTCGAGCTTAAACCACCACTGCGGTCAGGAAGGAGATAAGTTCAAACCAGCAGTACAAGCCTAATGCAAGCACAGCCAAAAAAGAAGTTCATTTCTCTGATTTATTCAGTAAATCATCCAAAGCTGGGAAAAAAGTCTTAAATTGGATGAAAACACAGTTGTCTTTTCTCATTCTGCACTCCAGATGGCGCTGCTTCTCCACTAAACACTGGTAAGTCACAAACTGGGAGCAGAAAACTCTTCAAAACATGAAAATCTCAGTCATTTCAGACAGTTTACAAGGTCTTTCTCACCTTTTCTAGCTTTTTTCTGGAGTTTTATGGTATCTAACGACTTCCTTTTGATTTCCTGACGCGATCTCTTGTATTCTGCAGAGAGAAATTAAAACAAAGAAGTGCCTTTATTTCCAACAAACACCTTGCATGGACAAATCCTATTATTGTTCCAGGTTGTTTACCTTTGGCATGGTCTTTGTCCAGCTGATTAGCGGTCTTCTTCCATTCTTCTATCCTGTCTTGAAGTGGCGTAACCAGGCCTTCCATGAGGACACTGCAGCAAGGAGTAAAAACAGAAACAATTATTCAAGAATAAAAAGTACAACATATGGAAAAATCTCCATGAATAGCATCGCAATTAGCAGAAGGTCAACACCTTTACAGCAACAGGAGAGAACAAATTAAAATGGATGTAAAAGGAAAAAAAAGATGTAGAAGCGACTCTCACTTGGTGAAGTGGCGTAATTTTGCCTCAATGCTGCGGTGTCGCATGCACATCCTTGTGAGAGCTGATCCGATGTCCCTGGTGGCCCCTTGGAAAGAGAAAACAGAAAACAAGTTATCATTTTACACATAAGAGCTTGTCATTCCAGATCCCAAGCATCTGCCTTGGCCTAGAAAACATTTTCCACTGGAAGACTCCACACGTCAGGGCAGGATTTGGATTCCCTCCTGTCAAATCAACTTAAGGGGTTTGTTTCTCGCCTAGAGAAGCACTTCCAGCTGTAGCCACGAGGTGGGCACATGCTGGCTGGAAAGGCATTAACGTCACATTTGTTTGGATAAAGCAGAGACACGGAGCCTGAAGCCACTCTCTTCCTCGTCTTGACAAAACCAGCATGTTCCCTTTGACACTTCAAGACTGAATGCACGATTCTCCCCACGGTGGAAATACCAGCTCGTGTGACGTGCTTACTGTACTGCTCCTCTCTGCAGAGGAGTAATTAAATGGGTTCTTAAGCTTGTAAAGCTGTGACCGGTCCACTGTCTCGCTGATGGTTTACAGAGCCGTGTAATATGCGGTAGCACTGATCCGGCTGTAATCTTGGCCACATAGGGCTAATCTGAATGTTTTGCATACACAAACACTAAGGAAGAGAGATACATCATCTCTGAGCAGCACGCAGGCTTCAGAGGGGGGGTATTCCTACACACAAATGATTTTTGCAGTATATGGGCAGGTGGTGTGATTTAACAACCTTCCACACCCTTTCCAAAGTTCTCACCTCTTCTATCCTGGAGGGAAAAGGAGGGAACCCTGTAAGGGGATATCCCTCTATTCTTCCCTGTCTGATCTGCCTTTCCTGTTCTCTCTGTTTCCTAAACACCCTTCATGCAGGGCAGGCAGACAGACGAGAGACCTGCTCTGAAGTTCGCTACACAAACAGGCAGGAGGAAAGAGGGACGCACACCGTAAAGCTGAAAGAATCACAACTAATAGAACAGGTCTGACGTGAGTCCGGGTGTGAAGACCGATCCACATCGCTGTCCGGTGAGATCTGAGATCCTGCCCAGGTATCCCATACAGAAACTAGGTTACCGTCTCCTGTTAATACGGCATAACACTGCAAGGCAAAGCCCATTTCACTCCAATATTTGCCTGTCAACTTCATTTACTGTTGTGCTACATCAAAGACCGTCAGCGGCAGGCCTGGACCCCATCTCACCGTGGCCTTTTCTGCAGACACATGTAGAATAACTTTAGTGTTTGTGTGTTGTCAGGAGGGGGGGTGGGTCATTTTGCTTTGCTGGGTCACCAAGCAGGAGGGGAGTGAAGGTTCCTCCAGCTGTATCACATAAAAGCATCAAACACAAGCAGGAAGTGATTTGGGTAACATGTGGAACCTGTGCTCTGGGTTCTTGCTATAAATAGCAAAAGAAGTGTCCATCTCCGACTTCTCATCTCATATTTTATACAGATTTTTTGCTCTTCTTGACTCTGAACTGATGCAGAACCTGCGTAGGCAATGTCTTCAATCGTCAATGTGTTTTAGAGAAAAAAAATCCTCCTCATTTTTGGACCATCTTCTATTTTAGGAGGTTAAAGAACTGCAGCACGTCTCCAAAATAAACTATTTACTCTGCCATGACAGCAAGGCTTAGGATATGTAAGAAATACACATAAAAATAGGGCATGTGCACATATGTGATGCATTTTTCCTCATTAAAGGAGGGGTCCAGAGTGGTGAATCAGTTCTAGCTGGATGGAGGAAGCCATAAGGAGAAAGACAGTGTTTAGTTATCTCATTAACAGATCCTGCCAACGTGTCAGCTGGGAGAGCCCCCGCTCCCCGGTCCCTTCCACACCTGCCAATTTCCCTCCCACTCTCCAGCCTCTTCCTCTCCTTCTCCTCCTCCCAAAAGGGGATCAGCTGACAGCTACATCCTGGGGAGCTTCAGAAACTTCCTGGCCATGTCCAAACGCCTGCTGGCCTCTGGCCTGGACCGGATGTACGGCGACGCGGCCATCCACTCCCACAGCACCCTGCACGGCCACAGGATTGTGACAAACACATCCAAACTGGGAGGGGGGGTTTAGCCTGGCTTTGCAGGATTTAGATCTCCTTTTTCTTTGACGGTGGATACATCATCCTGAGGTATTATTAACCCCCCCATTCTGTTTGCAATTTTAATTCCCTTAATTAAACTTCCTTCCACCTTAAAAATGAACTTTTGTAGCTTCCAGGCTGGTTACAAGTGAGTACAGGCTGGAGAAGCGATTATTTGGCGAGACGGGACCCCCAGGGCCGCAGAGGGAGCTGGGCTGACCTCTTTGCAGACACCCACACGTGCATGAACGAAGCAAACTCCGGATGGAGCGGAGCTGTTATGCATCCCAGTCATATATCTTGAGACGTGGAACAAACAAGTGGGAGCCAGTGGCTGTGCAGCAATGTGATGTTCATTACTGCAGCGGTCCTGGTGGTGCCTGGCTGACTGCGCGCGCTCAACAGGCGTTTAAAAAGCCATGAGATCTGCTGTGCGTGTTGAAAAGTACATGGGCTTTCTGGTGAGAAGGTCAAGCCCACATTGGAGGGTTTTAGTGAGAACCTTAAGCTCTGGTTTCCACGACCGACACAGTCTGGTCCTCAGCGTTTAGTAAGTGGTTCCACCCTGAGCTCTGCTTCTGATTAACTACGCTGATTCCTCTGGGAAGGAGGACTGTTTTAATTGGCCTTCTTTATAGAGGGGGGGGGGCTCTCCTGCCAGGAGCTAAACTACCACAAGCCTCACTCCTTGATGTCTTCAACATGGGAGATTAACTTTTCTATCTCACTCAATATCCAGACCCTGATGTTTAACTAAGATTTCATCGGTGCCTTGGCTCCCCAGCTGGACGGAGGTTTTGCTCCAGACGGTCTTCTACGTTGCCTCCAGTTTTAAAGCTGAACTCAGCTCTGCTTTTGAGCTCCATCTGTCTCTGTTTACTGTGTCAATAGGAAGTGTTTGTGTGGACTGAACAGAAACAAAAAGTACAGAACATCCCAACTGTTCACACTTCCAGGAAAATGATTTTTTTTCTTTTTATTATTCAGCCGGGTTCTCATGTAGCCGCCGCTGAGCTAAGGAAATTCCATCATCTGTGGGACAACAGTTATTTCTCACGTTGGTACCTTAGCTTAGGAGCTGACTGGGGCTGGTACAGACAGTTAAGCTCCCTGCCTGATCCACCTCAACCCTTTTAAGTGACGCAGAGTGTGATCTGGCAAGGAGACAGCAAAGGCCACTGATGGATGAAAGAGGTTATGGGATCAAATTGGAGGGGAGCGGGGGGGGGGGGATGAAAGCGGGTAATACTGCAGCGGTGGAGGTGAATTTAGTCAGTCAGGGGAGTGGAAGAGAGGGACAGATGCTGCAGGTGCAACAGGCACATCTAGTGAACGTATAACACATAAACATTATGATATAGTTATGATAATCTACCTGCACTTGTTTAATTTTTGCTCTTCAAGACAATAAAACTACTAAAACAAGTTTCATTTTTACTGCAGAAAAGGAAAAAATAGGATGAGAAGAAACTGCTTTGTTTTGGGGGCTTCATTAGTCTAATTTATTTACTACAAACATGCAGCTGAAACGTCTAATTTCACAAATCATCTCAACTTCCCATCATCAATAAGTGGCTTCAAAGCACAGCAGGAGTTCTGTTGCTGATGCTTCACGCTGGGGATGCAGAGATTCATAAATAATGCAGCATCCACTGCGTCTGCTGGTCAGGAAGCAATCAGAGCAATGGATAAAAAAAGACCTACATGTGGACATGGGCTGGGTCTGGGGTCAAGGATAGGGGTCCTGCAGCTGGACTCTGATTCAAGTTAAGATCAGACGTCAGATGTGTGAAACTAAAGAATCCCTCTAATTAAAAACGCTGATTTGTTCACACTGAACTTGACTTGAAAATGAGAGAATTAGCTATTAATTAAATGTGCTGCTTATGATTGTAATTAAGTAAGTGTTGGCAGTAGTGCGAGACTGTGGTGAAAACTGCACGCTATGAGGTGAACAAAACCCAAGTGACATCACGCTTTAGCTAGAAAACAGCTTCTAATCACAGCAATATTTACTTTAATCTTTGTATATAACAGTTTCACTCCTTAATTATGTGTAAAAACAGCAAATCCAGCACTTTTTCTTTTGTTTTTTTTTTTTTTACACCGGACCTTATTAAAACTAAGTAAAGCTAATATCTCAAGGAGGTAATCATTATTATCTTTAGCAAAATGTGAGTCTGGTCTTTAAGGAGTTTGAAATTCTGCAAAGCTTTGAAGATAAAGCAACTAATTTACATTTTGCATGATGTTTAAAAAAGCCCTTGTTTCTGTTCATTGTGTTTTTATGTGCACATAAATGTTTGTGTTCTCACACAAAGGCTTACTGTTTTTTCACTGCACCTAAACGAAGTAAAGAGAAACAACATGTTCCTCTGTATGCAGCATGCACATTTTATCCTGACAGTGGAAACAAACAAACAGTAGCAGGTCTCAGAAATGCTAAAAAAAAAAAAAAAAAAAAAAAAAAAATTGTGTCTGTCATGATTTCTAAATAAAATGTTGGTTTTAGAAGAAAAGTTTACATTTCTAAACTATGACCTAAAGTCTTTAAAGAGGTATTTTTCTTACTTTGTGTTCCCGCTTCCATAAAAGGTCACATCTGGAGAGAGTTGGAAACACTGTGAGAATCGTGTTTTTGGACTTTAACACAGTCCAACTATTGTTGCTGAAGGAGATGCTGGAAGGAGCCGATGCTGACCCTCAGCTGTCTGCATGGACCGCTGATTACCTCATTACCCGACCCCAGCCTGTCAGACTGGCTTTTTTTGATGTGGTGGCGAGCGGCGCAGGGGTGGACGGAGCTGGCGCCTTTCCCATTCGCACGTGTCAGATCCTACCTCAGCCACAACAGCAGCAGAAACATCTCCAGAGGTTTTTCTGATGACACATCTTTGGTGATGTGTCAGAGCTGGAGTTCAGAAAGGTCATGGAACTAACTAACAACCTCTTCATCATTACCAGCAAGACAAAGGAGAGAAAAAAATCACATCCCACTCCGGTGAACAACAAGGACTGGACATTGAGATGGTGGAGGACTACGGGTACCTGCGTGTTCACTTAAACAATAAACTGCACTGGTCGAGCAGCACGGATGTCCTGTACACGAAGTTTTCTCCTCCCACTCTGGAGACTCGGGTCCTTTGAAGTGCACAGGACACTTCTGAAGGAATTTCATGACCCCACAGTTGATTAGACTATGCAGTGGTGTGTTGGAGGAGTCCTGAGCATCCCAGTCCTGGGAGGATGTTAGCTAAGCTAATAGCCACCATGACCCCCCCGCTCCCAGCTCTCACCAGTCATGTGACGGCCACTTAGGCGATATACTTCAGACTTTAACTATCAAGTTACAATTTACCAGATTAAGGATCCAGTTATTGTTTATTTATTTTATTCCTCCTCTCTAAATGTTTTGTATGTCATTTTTTTGTGTTGCACCGTGTTGTTTTTTTTTTCTTCTGGAGTTGCTAAGGCATGTCAACTTCCCCACTGTGGGACAAATAATGTCCTAAATCACCTCTCAGAGTTATGTAGAAAAGCGTGTATTTAGCAGATAAAACTATGTTAAAGGGACATTCTGTAGTATTTCTTGTTTACTGGCTGAAGCATCAACAGAAAAAAGAAGAGAATCAGCTTGAAGCTAGCCTTCTCCGGTGGAAGGAGCTGAAGAAAGAGAAAAGGGATGCTGAAGTAGCAGCTTTCTCCTCCACAAGCAGGTCAACTGTGCAGCCCAAATGGGCCTAAAGCTAACAAGCGTAGCAGCATCACAGTAGATCCTACTGAGACACACCAGCCTCAGTGCTGCAGAAGTGGATGCTTTCGTGGTTCGCAGTAGATTTAGAAGTTGCGGTGAACGCCGGCTCTGCTGTTGATGGGATGACACGGTTTCCGAAAGACACATTACGTCCGCATTCCGGACTTATTCAACGACACAGTGACATTTATCATGAGCGTTTCTGGAGCCAAGCAGCGTCTCGAGACTGAGAAACCGCACTTCACAACTTTTACATCCGGGTCGCTGCAGCAGAGTTTAGCGTCACACTAAAACACGCTGGCTGTTTAGAACACACAACGTCGCTGATTCAGCAAAGAAACGCGAGAAGATTAAAAGAGAGAAAGAGACAAAACAAGAGTCATGGTAAGATCGTCGTCTGCTGGCCTGAGAGAGCTAAAAGGTTAGGTAGGATGCAAGATGGAGGCTGAATTAGCTGGCGTGACGGGAGAATGGGAAAAGTTCTGTAGTGTTTGTAAGTGTTGTCGAGGCTTTTTGATACACGACGGCTAACGTCGTTGCAACGGGTACTGGAAAGCGCCGAGCGCTAGAATGTATTATTTGTTTAAATGTGACACAGTTTATCATTATACAGTAGCAATTCTTACACAATGGCTACGGTTACATGATGTTTTTTCATTTGGAATTAAATAATTCAGAATTAACGTATTCTCCTACAAGTTTACATGAAAATAATAATTCTGAATGAGGGTTTACACGAAACACGTCCTCACTTAATTCCTCTTTAGAGCGGCAGGTTAGGAAGCGTTCTGATTGGACAGAGGGTGAACGTGAACGTAACATATGACGTATAAGGGAAATAAACTAAGTTGGCGCCCTGCTTCTCGTCTTTTCAGTCGTAACTTGTAAAAACTACATAATAAGTACCAGTTTCACCGGTATTTCTATTATAAATGTAAAGTAGCAGCTCAACACCAACATACTACTTCACTTTCTGCAGCAACTGTAAAGGAGAAGAAAGATAGACCACCGAACATTGGAGGCAAAACAACGCACGTCATCGGGACAGGACAAGGTAACGAGCATGCTCAGAACGACCAGAATTAACTTAGAGCGGAACGAAGGTTTACAATTTAATTCCGAATAGAAATTCGCATAAGGAATTAAGTGTTTACATGGTTGTTTTTCATCAGTTTAAAGCGGAATTAACTTTTATTCTGAATTAAACGAACTCAGACTCCCACGTAAACACGTGGAATATCCCTTTAACTATTTTTTCCAGGAGTCATTAAAAAGGATCCAAAGCAAAGTATCAGAACCTTGTTGTTGAGAGAAACAGATAAGAGTCTGAAACTCAGGATTGTTTGCATTCCAAATGATTGCTTGGTTATCAATCAAACAAACTTTTCATACATATCAAAGTTTGTCCAATCGGAGCCTAAAAATAATCCATTCTTATTTCACATCCATGTGGTCGGGAGCACTGTGATGCTTCCCAGCCAGCAGATCCCCAGTTTAGGCCTTTTCTCTGTGGAGTTTGCATGTTCCTCCTTCAAATGAATCCTTTGATTCTTAATGGATCGTAGCTATGATTGGGAGCCGTGACGGCTCTAGCCACAACCCAAGTATGGAAAATAGGTGATTCTTAAAAGGGGAGAAAATAAGCAAATTCCAACATATGAGAGGCTGGAAATATCTCGAACCCTAAACAAACGTGGGTTTGTTTATGAGTCGACATGTGTGCCATGTGTGTCTGCAGTAGAAATCCAAACTTCATTCCAAGTCTTTGTGTCACTTCCTTACTGTAGAAGTGGAATGTCTCCCGTTACCACTAACAATACATCTAAAAGGCAGAGGAAGTGGCCTTCAGATCAATTGTTTTACTCTCACACAAACACACACTCATCCCATTGTTGCCTGAGCAGACAATACACACAGCGAGTTTCACCTCTCAACCACAAAACACCCACCGACGCACAGACAGCCCCCGGTGTGTCCCGATGTTCTGGTGTGCATTAGGACATGGCTCGAGGAGGGGGAAGGAGAAAAACAAGTGATTTTTCTCTGCTGGAGGAGCTTCCTGTCCAGGGATGTAAATGCTTCTAAAAATACTCACCACCCCATGTCCAGATGTGCTTTTCACAGGAGATGACAAAGGGATGAGGAGGGAGGAAACGAGAGCATGCACAGTACAAGGAAGCGATGTTTTCACCTCGGCTCTGATGGGGAGATTTAAATCTGGGGGTGATGAATTACATGAGCCTTTACACGACTCTTATGTGGAAATTGATCTTAAAAGAAGCTGAGGGTCATCTTAATATCCTGACTCAAGATGCGCTTCAACCTCTCCGTTGCTCCTTTCTCAGCTACGGCCGTTTCTATACAATCCTTTTGTTCCACATAGGCCTCGTTTCCACCAACAGGAGGTCAGGGTGGGCTGGGACGCTCTTTTTTTTTTGCATTTCCACAACCTGACCCCACCCGCCCAACCTATTTAGAATCCTTCCACTGGGGCACCAATGTAATTCTAAACTTCCCCAGAAATCGTATAAAGAAATGGAGATGCCATAAAACGGGGACAGATCTAGTATGGGTCTCATACAAAGTGGATTTAGAGATCCTTCTTTTGTCTTTAGGAAAGAAAATTTCCTTTGTTCCTCATGCTGTAGCATTTATAAATAGCTTCAAATAATTTTACGTCTCATACGCCTTTTTATTGATAAATTATCTCTTGCTGTGTTTTTTGCCCCTTCGTAGCATTTTATTTGAATCATTCACGAGGTTTTAGGTTGCTTTTTGTTTCAGTTCATTGTTTTTAAAATTGTTTTGTGTTTTATGACATTTTCTCTGAACAATCATGGTTTGTTGTGAACAACTGGATTTTATTGTGTGATGTTCAGAAGAACCTACCTGCGAATCAAGTTTCCCATTTGGGACAATAAGTAGCTGAAACTGAACCTGAAAAATGAGTAGCATCAATTTTCATGCTGTCCCCAATTTCACTTTTCTGCAAATATAAAGCTGTTTCCACGGCAATGAGCAGGACATCGGAACCTTGAAGGCTTTTGGATGGAGCAGTGAAACGATGTCTGAGAGCTCTCTTCCGTAAGCAGCTCCGTTTTTCTCAACAGACTAAAAAATCTGCTTCTATTCCATTGATGTGAACTGATGAAAATACATATTTATTTGTTGTGTTCTGAGCATGTCACGTCTGGTACAAAACGACTGAAGGCAGACTGTTATTTTGGTAAAACCAGTTTGTTTAGCCCCGTACACGCAGACAGACAGGAAATCTGGCAAACTAACAATTTTCCTGGTGGCCTGATGTGTTCCTGGGACCAGCAGTGTATTTATTGTTCTCGCTGGTTGATAAAAGACAGTAGATCGGCATCCAAACCAACATTGGACCGCCTGCTTGATTTCTAAACTTATTCCTGGTTTACGTGACTTTTATCCTCTTCATCTGGAACAAAGACACAACAACTCAACTGGCATTGTTCTCATTTTCCTGGTGAAGACGAGTCTTTATGGCGATTCCAACCGATATCCAAGCTTTCCGACCTTCTTGGCTAATTGCGAGCAAATGCAAGTGACATATTCATAAATTACAAAAAGCATCTATTATAGTTGAGGTATCTATGGCGATACAGCTGATACTTTGCTTCCAAGCTAAGAAACGCAACAACATTTCAGCTAATCGTACTATCCCGACCCGCAACCGTTGGTGGAAACGAAGCTATACATTTCGTGAAGTCCACCTTCATCTGTTGCCTCCAAGTATTAACTCAACCTGAAAATGATCTTTTTGAACATAAGGCCACACTTTGCTCTTTATTCACGTGCAGACTTCTTCATCTCTTTATATTTCTGCTTCATGTCAACTGGCTGCCGCGTAACATCGTCCATTCTCTGCTATTTCTTTCTACAAGTTTCCAGTCTTCCTTCTGGAGTCACAGAAAAGAAGCATATCCTTTTCATTCCCTCCTTTAAAGTCCTCCCTTGCATTCCTCTATCCGGCAGTCTCGTGTATTTTCCCTCCCTCTCTTGCTTCCTTTGACGCTGAGTTCATGTTCAGGATATAGCTGAACACAGTGTTCCCCCTCTCGTCTCATGTTTGTCTCCTGCGTTCAGCATTCACCTCAGAATGAAAGTTATGCAAAACCAAAAGATTTGTTTTCTCTCTATTTATTACCCCCGCACCACCCCCTTACTTTTCGTCTGTTCCTCGCATTACTGCAGCAGCTTCGTCCTTTGCTTTTTGCATCTAGACATCATAATGGCTGGAAAATATTCTCTTGTTGGATGGCCAAACTAGCTCCTGAGGCTGAAGCCTATAAACTCCAGAGAGACGTAGCGAAGATCTGTGTTGGAAACTATTTAGCACCGTCTGACAGACAAGGTAAACAGCAGAAGGGGAAATAAGAGGCTTCTGTCAATACTTAATGTGGTCTTATGTTAGGAGGTCATTAAATATCTAAAAGAGGCAGAATACAATCACTAAAAAGGCACGGCAAAGCACAAGATACAAACAAAGGCATTCATATACATGACTTCATGAACATAATCCAAAACACTCCGAATCTATAAGCTTATTTTATGATTAAGGCCCTCCCGTGTTCAACATTGTAACCTCCTGGTTTTTGCTGCAGAGATTACAATACAGGCTCGCGTCAAGCTTGGACATGAAAGGCCAGGCTTGATGCATGTCAGTCTGATCACATGGGAAAGCTCGTTATTTGACGTTTGTAAAAATAGCTGCGCTGGTGGGATAGCAGGAGAGGACAGTAATCCCCTGATCTCGCTCAGCACTCGGCCACCACAGTATCTGGTCCGAGCCAGGCTGTCCAGATGGCGGGTAGGGATATCCGCTCCATCTGCCAACCCAGAGAAGTACAGCAGCCAAGCAGATTACTGCTTCGCTGACACACTGATCTACAAGCATACCTCCACTCTGTGAGCTCTGCACAAGTAAGAGGGAAAAGACAGAAGGGGGCCGGAAAGAGTTGCAAGTGACCCGCAGGAACGTTTTAGGCCGAGTGTGCACGGATGTGTGTGTAATGGTGCATGAACTGAACAGGCTCTGGATGTAAAGACAAAGGCTTCATTAGCGAGGACAAACTTGCAGAGCATGCTAGTCTGGCCAATGATCCCAGAGTGTGAATTTTTAAAGCTGGGGGTGGCTGATGAGGAATGGAAGCAAAGGCAGTCTGTGTGTCTGTGTGTTACAGAGTGGGGCTAAGAGGATTAACTCAACGCCTCTGCCTACCCTGGATACCCAGAGCTGTGGAGAATCCCACAGCAACCACAACCCCCCATCCAGGTCAGCTCCCCCATCAGACCCACCTCACTCTCCCAAACAGAAGTATGTCACACGCCCATGGACCATTAGCTTTGGACCACCAGCTTTTTGACATCTCTTCAAATCATCCATGATGAGAAACGGGAGGAAAAAACATATGTTATCCAGCCTGGCAGCGGCAGGACATTTAACAGAGTCTGGTGCTCTTAAACGGGTCGCAGAGAATACGGTCTAGACTCGACGATACACCAAAGTCCATTAGGATGACCAGTTTTCTAATAAAACACTCCATAACGCTACAAAATCAGTCAAAGGAAAGATGGGTGTTGAAACATGAAACATGTATCTTTATAAGCTTTAAATTCTCCAAATACAGCCATCTAATGCGAGCTTTGCGACGAACAGGCCTTCATTGAACCCAGATGGGAGCTTCCAGTTCACAGAGACATACGTGTCTTCAGACATGGATCCGTCAGCGCAGCCGGCTGCCAACTCTTCCAGCTGCTTCATAAAACACAGACGCTGACGCCACGGCCGTAAACGCTAAAAACCTGCTGCACAGGCGGGGGGAAGTCTGAACACATACCGACATAGATGGACACGTGCAGACACAGAACAGAGGTTGAGTCAGGGAGAGGCAGAGGGGGGATGATGGCAGAGGGGGGTTTATATGAGAAGTTGCTTATTGCAGTCAGGACGGGAAATCATCAAATCTTTTCTCATTCACCGTCTTCTCTGCGTGGAACATTACACAAGTACTGAATAAGGGGAAACGTAGCTTTCTTTTGGCAAGGAACAGGGAAGCGTGTGCCGTCTGGAGAGTTAAAGGGGTGACAGGGTGACTGTGTTAAAGGTAAGATTAAAGTAGGCCGAAGAGGAGTGCAATGTAACCTCCAGCTGCTCCAGCAGCTGCAGCTCGTCCCGAAACACAAGAGGGGCTCGGGCTGGCGGAGACAACGGCCAACAGTTCGCAGCCGAGGGCACGCCCCCTGTGGAGCCATCAGCCCTATATGGCTGCCAAGGCACTGAGACAAACATGACCACTCGGACGCGCGCGCGCACACACACACACACACACACACAAAGGAAAACAAGCAGAATGAAGAGAAACAGCCACACAGACAGAAATAGAGACCCAGAAAATGATGAGCAAGCATTTCCTGAAGAGTCTGGAGTTATTCAGACGACAATTCCAGCAAATGTGGGAAGAGCGCGACATGTGCATGAGGATTTATTTGAGGAAAACATCATTATAACACTGCAGCTGCCAGAAGGTCAAAGTTGCAGAACTATGTCCGTGGAGCCGGCAGCCTGAGGTTCACAGGTCAGGCCTGTGTTGCACAGGCCAGCTCCAATAAATATCGACATTCCTCCTGCCAAATTAATTACAGTTTGAAGCCTGAGAAGGCTAAAACGGCTCCCACAGGAGGAAAGCAACTGAAACGGCGCTCTAGTTTACACCATATAAAACGACACAATACGGTTTATATTTAAGAGATACGAGTTCTGATGTCAGCTCAACGATAACTTAACCTTCTGCTAGTTTCCAGGGAAAACTTTACAGCAAAACGTGTTTTAGTTGTGCCTTCAAACAGTTTATTTTGTGTAATGCAGCTGTCCCTCATCTGTGAAGACATCCCCCAGAATGGTAACATGGTCACATAAACACCAGGCTGCTGCAGCAGGTATATTAGTCCCACCAGGACTTTTTAATGCTGTAATTCAAGTGTCTTTCCATTTTTTTTTTATCTTCCTGAAATGCAAAATGACTTTTCTTTGTATAGTTGACTCAAATATGACCACATATATGTGATTATGAGATCAATAAGTGTACCTGAGGCAGTATTTCCCATTTTTTCTGCAGCTCCTGAGAGTTTTAGTGCAACAATCTGTTTCAGCTTTTCCTGAAACGTAACACAGTTCAGTCCAGTCCAGCGAACGCACATGCACAACGGAAACTCCACTACGGGTTTAACCACAGATCTTTGCAAATTCCAAACCAGCAAGACAAAATTAAAAAGATAAGATCATACTTGAAATATTCACCTGCAATAAATTATTCACAATATCTCCAGAATCTTCACCGTCCCTCTGAATGTGTCAGTCAGAGACGCCGCGAAATAGATCAAATTTTATTAGGAAAGACATTCCTTTTGTTTCACCTCCAGCAGGAAGATCCGAGCTTGATCTTTCACAGCAGGTGTAATAAGGTAACAAGGTTTACTCCTCCTCTGACACGCTGTACTCTGCTAGAAGTGTATCCCAGCGGCTGGATTCAAGCTTCGGGGGAGATTTAGCATGTTAAGATCTGATAATAGGAGGCTTGTGGAAATCTAATTAAAAAAAACCTGTGTGTACTTGTGACTGGACAGAAGTAACATAAATCCAGACATGCTGGGCGAAACTTTTGTTTTTACCCAAGTATATGGTGAAGTTTTGACGAATATGAGATGAAGATCCACAAAGGCTGATTAAATCTGTGTTAACCGTTGACACAGATTAACAGTGTCACAAATCCCTGGAGGGGCTGTAAAATGCAAGTTCACCTTTATATTTCAAATGGTTAACTCATAACAACAAATAACTGGGCATGAAAAGAATTTGTTTCAAAGTTAAATCATATCAAGTGTAAAATTTTGATCTAATACTAAAAGATATTGACTGTTTGAGCCTCACATACAGAAACTGAAGCTCAAATCCTGGTCTGGGCTCTTCTTTCTGACCCCTTTTACTATAAATAAGTGGCCTAAAACCCTGAAATATCCCACTCCCACCCACTGGTTTGTGGACTCCTGTTTGGAAGGCACCTCAGGCTTTCATACCTCTCCAGGGATGAGATGTGACATGATGTTTATATTATTATGTTTCAGGATTTTAATCGTTACAACGGTGGCGAAGCATGTTTCTGACGGAGAACAACCCCTGACACGGGTTAGTCTGGATGCAGCGGCACGTCCTTTCACAATCCAAATCTTTTGTTCGTTTGGAAAGATTTTTCTTTTACACAAAAAGATTTTATTTTCTCCTGAACCATGTTTACAGGCCAAGTTTGATGCTCGCTACCATCAAACTGTTTTGGCTTCTCTCTGAACGTGACTTTAACTCTGCAGACGAGTAGAGTGCATCGTTGTCCTGGATGACTCGTCCGGATTCAGGACGCTGCCTCGGCCCCTTTATCTGATCACAGCTCATGTGCCCAAAGGTTTTTTGTTCTTTGTTGTCGTTTGAACAGTTTTACTTTTTGTTTTTTCAAGATTTGATGCAGTTCCATAAAATGCAATGAATGAGTCACAGTGCAGAACTTCACAGGCTGGCAGATCCATTTCATTTCAGTCAGCTGTGTTGGAGCAGGGATACCTTGAAAACCTGCAGGATCGTGGCCCTTGAGGACTGACTTTGAATCCCCCTGCGGTAGATTTCTTTGATGCAATTAATTTGATGCAATTAATTTGCTCTCAAACTTGCAATAAATGTGCAACTTCATTCAGAATGTTGGTGGAAAAACACATTAATTCAATAATCAATGGTCAATAGCACTGATTTGGAACAAACATCAATATGATAAGCTAAGATAAATGCAGACTGTACAGCCTTGGTTATCGTAACTAAGTATTAAAAAGTATTTTAAGCTGTAAACAGCAGGAAGGTTTGCGTTTTGTCCTTTTTTATGGCAATAAACAGAAATTCATTCTTTCAGTTTTCGGTTACATGATGTTTTTATTCATTTAAATGTCTGATGGAGGACAAGAATAAAGTTATAGTTTGATATTTTAGTTGCTTTTTTTTATTTATTATGAATAAAAGTCATGTTACTCAGCAAGTCATACCATCTAATGCAAAAAAGTGGCTAAATTAAATCAAAGCAAAATAATACTGAGATTTTGGCCAAAATGTTCAAACTTGGGGTTTAAACCCCTGATACAGACATGCTAATTTAACTCTGACAACCTCATGACTTCAGTAAAAGCCTCTCAAGCCCACCGTGACCTCTGGTGCCAGACCTGGTTGAACCACTACGTACGGAGGTTCCTCCAAGCAGCCGACCCAAGTTGGATTCCTGACCCGACGCCCTCTGCTGCATCTCACGCCTTTCTCTCCCTGACTCCTCTCTCCTTTAGGTACTGTAGCACTAAGTCTCAATAATACTGGATATAAAACACTAATCTGATCCACAAACAATGCTGATTATCATATTTAAAAACTACTGAATGAGAAGTAGTTTTATTCCCACTCGCTGTTTGTTCCTCTGCCCTCCAGCAGGAAGCCGAGGAAACCCACCAGATCCTTCAGCCCAGAAGCTGCAGGTCTGCAGATCTCCGGTGGGTCCCTGTGATTACCGTACACACACACACCCCACACACACACACACACGCACACACACACGCCACTACACTTTTCTAACGCTGTATTTATATCTACCTTCAGCGAGGAGGTTATGATCTACCCAGCATTTATCTGCTTGTCTGTTTTAACTTAAAAAGTTATGGATGGATTTTCATTACATTTTCAGGACTTGTTGGAAATGTGAAAAGGAACAAGGAATTAAATTTAGGTGCTGATCCGGTTCACCGTTTGGATCCAGGAATTTTTTTAAAGGCCTTGGCAGAGGTTTGCTCACTCCGAATGCTTTTCTAGTTACATATAATTTTATTTGCACTCTGACTTTATTTATAAATATCTTACTTTTTTTTTCCCATTTTCATGCAGCCATAAAAGTCTGCAGCATCCAAATTTCATTCCACTCATGTGAAAACATGTGGCATTAAAATGAAAGTTCCTCCGTTTTGAATATCACCTCTCAGTTGCTTGTCCAACAGACACATGACATTAGTTCCTCATCAGTGTATGAGAGGGATGACTTTAATCCTGCAGTTAATGTCACTGGTGGGGAAGCAGAAGAGGGTGGGTGTATGAGTGACACACTTACAGGGATGTTACAAGCCGAGAGCTGCACGAGGGAGTTTGCTCATCTCTCTCTGTGTCATCTATCATTCTGCTCTTTACACGCCTTTTCCTGCACTTTTCCTTTGAAGTCTTGGCTTGCCTTGGTGTGCACCCCCGTTTTATTTAAGCAGGCTGCCGACTGGAACCGGCCCGTAAGTTGACCCGAGTCCCCCGTCTACAGTGCCTCGTCTGAGATAACTCATGTGCGTTCTCATCAGGAATCATTTAAGGTAGCTTGATATATCGCCATGGTAATAAACTCCACTGCTACTGGAGAAATACCACTAAGTCTATTTTCTCTCTCAGTGAGTGGTCAATAAGGAGCGGTCCTGGTCCAAAAATCTTTAAAAGCACGCTGGTATGTGACCTGTAAGGTCAGCTGGCTGGCTACCAGCTGTCACCCTTTGAATATATGTACGCGTGTCCTCGGTTTGCTTCAACGTCTGTGCGATTGCGTTTGAGCTCATGTCGGGAGCCTTTGCACGCTCGTCCGAGTTAGCGGGATTTTTTTGACCTACATACTGCTGTCGACGATCAACTCCAAAGAAATCTGTGTTAATCGGTTTCCCCTGTGGCCAGCCGCCCTGCTGCTGTTCGCAGGGTGAGAAAGCAGATCAGCAGACCTCATTAAGACTGACAAACAATAAGCCCAGATTTTCATTTCTTTTGAGACCCCCCCCCCCCCCACCACCACCACCACAGTGGCTTCCACTTTGGCTTTGGTCATGTTAGTACTGCAAAATGATTGCGAGAGGCAGCCAAGAGTGTTGCACCAACTGTCCACTTGCAGAAGAATGTGGAAAAGCCATTAATATTCAGTATACTTGTTGTTCTGCACAGTTTCATGTAGAAAATAAAAAGGAAAAAACATTACTGAAAGAACATCTTTGCTTATTTGCTGTAAAGCTTTGCTCCGTTGGAGAAAAGGTGCAGACAGCTCTGAGTTTGAATGTGCTGGTATGAAGCAGAGGCATTGATACGCTAACATCACATGAATGTAAATCAAACTTTGCAGTAAGACACAAACACCAAGACGCAAAACATGTTGTAAATAGATTTTTTTTAAAAAGACCGTTTTGCTCAAGAACAAGGGATAAATTTAATTTTCTTTTCTCCCTTTCTGAGCCCCGACTCCACGGCGTGTGAGCATGAATTAATTCAGTTTTTTTACCTCTGGAGTTGGTAGCCATGTCCGCCACCTTCTGAAAGGCATCTAAAAAGGCCACGGCTGCCAGAGTTGTGGTCCTGAAAATACACGGGTTTGTGTTAACTGCACACTGACTGCATCAAGAGTCTGTAAACATTGCACAAGAACTTTCCTCACTGACGTTTGCTGCTCACATGAACCAGCACTCACCTGAGCTGAGAGTGCAGCTTTGTGGCCTTGGCACTGAAGTCCTCCCAAACAGGGTAGGAGCCCTGATAAGAGAAGGAACAACACGGTCAAATAAATATCTCACCAAGGACACTGAAGTCAAAGAGCACACACACGCATGCAGTATGCATACAAATACATGTTTTCTCTAAGAGGGGTAGTGTCTGATGCCATGAAAGGAAGGCACAGCTCCAAATCAGGCTGCAATAAGGCAAAGAGGACTTCTTTACCTTGAAGGCTAAAAACTGCTGATTTCTACCTGCTGTCATGCTCCAACTTGCCTTTAGAAAGTTCATCATGCATTTTTACGTATCATTAACAATTAGCATGAGCAGCATCCTCTCATGTGTTTGCAAACTCTTATTGCATGAATGACCAATGAAAACGTTCATATCGCGGCTGTTACGTGCAGGTAGGACAGGCTTGTCTTTGCAAAATCTGGATTAGATTTACCGCTGGATCGTCGCGCTCTGCCTTGAGCTATAGGCTGAGAAAGCAAACATTAAACACACAGTGGAGGGCTAGATCCCATTAAAGCAAGAACTTGAGCTTGAGTAAGGAGAGGAAAGGCATAACCCCTGTGTGCCTCTTTTGATGGATACAAGCCAAAAGGGGGGTTACGTGTCCTGACTATATATAGCCAAAGTGAAATCAGGAATGAGAGTTTCTCCTCATCACATCTCCTTTAACCTCCATCCAGAGGTTAAGCCCCAGGTTCTCCAGGTTAAAGCTTCTGCTTTGGACACTTATCTAAGAGCCATGGTCACAAAACCTCGGCCAGAAGCGCCACAGCCTCGCTGCTTGCTCGCCACTTTAACAGGTGTCTAATTAGCTTGTGTGGTTGGGAACTCCCTGGGGCCGGAGGGAGATGCGCTGCCAAGACAGCTGAGGAAGGAGGGTGAAGAAGTGGGCAAAGAGGGCTGCGTGCACAGCATCTTAGGGGAGTGTGCTACGTGCTTTTTTACCTTTATCCACACCTGGAAAAGTTCAGGGAGAGCTCCATTCAATACAATTCAACTTTATTTGTACAGCACCACTTCACAACAATGTTGTCACAGGGCACTTTACATACAGTCAACATACACATCATTTCAAGCCAGTTCATACATATCCTATAATAGAAACCAACTGAATACATCGAATCATGACTTGGATCCAATCCCCCATCCTGAGCTGCACGCGGCGACAGTGGGAAGCAAAAAACTCCCCTTTAACAAGAAGAAAACCTCCGTCAGAACCCAGCTCAGGGAGGGCAGCCATCTGCCTCAACTGTTTGGGATGGAGAGGACAGGAAAGATAGAGTTCTGGTGAACGGAAAGACAAGTGCGGTGGAAGAGCTTACAAAGAGAGCCCTGATGGGTAGCAGGCGATGTTCCTTCAGGACAACTTAAAAAGTAATGACCTTGCCCCACACAGAGGTTTTAAATCACCACGTATGACTCAGATCCGATCTAACCGCTGATTCCTGACCTAATCCAGATGAATCATTTCTCTGCCTTCTGTTCCAACAACTCCTACTCACTTATGTTTCCTGTAGTTCTGCCAGACTGTTATAAAACCAACAGGTACGCCTTCCATCAGCGCATCAAAGCAGAGACAACACCGCCCAAGCTCCTCATACGTGCATCATGTAAGTCCGTCACAACCAAACTCCAACTGGGTTGAGTCAGGAGAGCTATGCTGCTGCGTTGCTCCAGGGGGGTGAGGCTGGTTTAACAGGCTTTCATTGCCCAGCAGAGCGGCAGAAATGAGGTCAGATCTCTGCCTCAGACAGTGGACACCGATACTGTGCTGACTAAGGGCTCCAGCCTCATTCATCTGCACTGCTTATCAATACACAGACTGTCTCTCTGAGAGCCCCCGTGTCTCTCTGTGGTCCTAGCGTGAGGGAACACAAAAGGGAAACGTATGAACCCAAACCAGCGCTGCCATTAGCTGAAAGCTGATTTCACTGGAGCCTTACAAAAGGGGGGGGTGTCCATAAATAGTCTGTGGAAAAGGCACCAGGGCCGTGCGAGCTATTCGATCGATTAGAAATCTGAGAGTTGAAACAACAATCTGATGCTTGACTTGTTTGCGGAGCACTTTGCAAGCAGCAGCATTGTGTGAAGAGTGGGAGCTGCCTGCAGGCCTGATGGAGTTCACACTTTCCATCTGTTGTCACGAACAACAACAGACCACCCCGGGACAACTTCCTTGACCCCCCCCCCCCGCCCACACACACACACACACACACAATAAACACACACTTGGATGTAAGTGATGGATGGTGAGAGTCATCAAATTCCTGCTTAAAGCATGAAAATAAGCAGCAAAGCGAGTCGGTTAAATAACTGAGGTCGAGCTTTAAATGTGGACTTGGCAACGTATCATAAAAGAAGCGATTTCCTGCCAAGAGGGTCAAGCATCACAAAGCACAATCAATAATCTTTCCTGCCTCTTTCTGTTTACAAGGATGAGGTGATGGAACTATTTTCTTTCAGAGCATCCTTCCCTTCAGGATAAAGAGGGAACAGTTGTTTGGGGTCAAGTGGCACACACTCACTTTTGTCTTTTTATAACTACACACCTTCTCCTACTTGTGTATTCACATTCTCTTCTTTCTTAATAGACTTGGAGATGTTTATTGTTTGGTTGTGTTGTTATTCTTTAAACCAAATGCATCAAACACTTATTAGATAAAACTATTAAAGATTATCTCCTGATTCCTCCTTTCGTGCACTTATGGTGTCCTAAACAGGTTGTTGCAACCGCTGACGGACCTGCTGCACAATATGCAAACAGCACAAAGGGAAACATGTTTCATGTCCCAGTTTGTCCTGCAGCGGTGTGGCATGTGGGGGGAGGACCCGGTGAAAGAGACAAAGGCAGTAAAAAAAAATATGCATGTGATCAGCCTCCATGCATCCACAAAGGTCAGATAAAACCCGGTTAGTGTGTGTTACCTTCATGTCATTAACGATGGCCTGGAATAATCCACCCAGCGCTCCACACTCCTTCTCCACAGACTCCATGGTGTCCAAAACAAACAAACTAACAATAAAAAAATAAATTAAAAAAACCTTCTGGAAAGAGACAAACCAGACAGAATATCCTCCGCTTTAAGTGTGCTCAAATAAGACACATCTAAGTCTTTGTTTTGTCCATCCGCCCTTCGTTGTCCTCTCCCACAACAAGGCAGCGAAGCCGCTCCGCTGCGCTCCCCCCCCACCCCCCCCCCCCCGACCACGGCCAGCTGCTCGGTGGCTCCGGGGGCTGCTGCTCGGTGGCACCGGGGGCTGCTGCTCGGTGGCTCCGGGGGCTGCTGCTCGGTGGCACCGGGGGCTGCTGCTCGGTGGCTCCGGGGGCTGCTGCTCGGTGGCTCCGGGGGCTGCTGCTCGGTGGCACCGGGGGCTGCTGCTCGGTGGCTCCGGGGGCTGCTGCTCGCCTCTCGGTGGGATGGAGCAGGACCGAGCAGGACGCGCGGCGCTCGGTTGGACTACAGCCGGGAAACGTGGAGGGCACATGCACGGTGGCTCCTCATGTCCCACCGCGTTTACACAAATAACGGAGAGAGAGGAGGGCTGTAGGAGGAGGAGGAGGAGGGGGCACGAGAGGAGACGGGATCGGTCGCAGGGCGCGCGGGGACGCGCTCCGTTGTTATTAGCGCAGCAGATGTCTCGGAGCTGGAGTCTCCCGTAATACGATCCATGGGAATGGATTTGGAAAAGGAGGCTGGTCAAGTAGGTTTTTTTTTTCTTTGGGAAGGAGGAGGGGACAAGAAGGAACACCCCCACCTCCAGCTTCCCTTTCACCCACGCAAACAAAAGTGAAACGCTGCTTTTCCACGGAGCAGTTTGCTGACATACTAAGCTGGCTTTTCTTGGATTTACATGTGTGGGAAGGCACGGGTCTGTTGATGATCTTTAGCTCCAGTTCTTTACTTCAGGACGCAGCAGCATGTGGGTTAGGGTCGGTTCATCCTTCACGACACGCGTGACAAAACTCATGCTGATTGAACCCAAAACTGTTCTGAAATGGTTTAATATGATTAAAAATATTAACTCAAGCTGTTTTATTTTTGATCATGAAAAGAAACAGAAAATCATTCATTTTAGCAGAGCACAAATGGAAAAAGATTACTTCGTCATTAACCCAGTCATTAACCTTACTAAACTAAAGCAACACTTTGACATGTGCATTTTAAAGAACACAACCAAAACATGAGCTAGTTGGTTATTTTAGTTAGTAGTAACTGTTGCACTTGAAGCTACTTGACAAATTTAAAGTTAAAACTTCTTCTGAAATAAATATTTTAAAATGACTTCACTGATCGTTGCTTATTGTGAACCACGAGATTAAACATGTTTCCAAGTACTTCACTTGTTACTTGTTTATCAGATTAAAAATTAATATTGCAAGCAGCATATTTTCTTTTTTTAGTCTAAGTTGTTTGGATTTTCTGTGAAAACATCTCCTGTCTCTACTAAAACGGTCTGAAGATGAAGATGTCTAGACTATGGTGTGTGTTCATTGTCCCTTCCTTCCATTTAGACAGCCAAACTGGTTAACACATCATGCAAATGATAAACATGAAAAGAAAAGGCTATTTTTCTCATGTAAAAATGACTGAAATGCAGATTTCTGATTCTAAAAATGGAAACTAAATGTGCATCGTGCAGTTTATGATCAGCACTCGGGTCTTTTTCCTCCATTCTGACTGCTACATTCAGGTTCTGGGCTAGGTTAAACTCATCCTTTACAAAGATAATATTGCCATCAGGATCCCTAATGCTTTTATACTTGCATGTCTGTTTTTTCTTTCTAAAGTGAATCATAACTTATTTATAGTGTATTCCAGGACAAAACTATTGATTTTTTTCCACAGTGAACCACTATAAGACTTATGATTCATTTATTATACAGAAAAAAAAAATGCTAACTTTATGCTGGCAGGTATGATTTGCTTAAACTTTCAAAGTTGAGGTTTGGCATTTTGCTGCACTATAAACTACATCAATGTAAGTTAAGCTAAAGGATTGCTGACTCAGTTTTATCGAATATATTAACGTGGATTTTCCAGCTGTGTTTTCTAGGCACAGCAAACATATTTATGGAGCACATTTCATGCATAAAGCAAGTCAATGTGCCGTGCACGGGCAATGGAAACAGACGTGAGGATAAACATGAGTTACAAAGGGTACAAAGGGAAAGACATAATCATTGTCATAATGATGAACTTCATCATCACCATCAATCAATGTGCTTGAGCAAGAAAATATAATAAGAAAAAAAGAATAAATCACTGTAAGATAAATATACTACATTTAAGCCTTTACACTTCAGCTTTCAGATAAACAAAGGCTGGATTTTCTGACATTATTAAAGGACAGAACAGCTGATTTTCTGTATTAAGCTAAAATAAGGCAACATTAAACATTAACATAAACAACAATGTGTGTTGTTTCTTTTCAGATCCAGATTTCTGCAACAAAGAATATCATGAAACAGCAGTTGTCTTGCAAGATATCCATAACCTCTACATGAATGGAAAAATCACAGGCTGCAAGAGTGTTATTTATCATTTCTTAACCATTTTATTGCTCTTATTTTTATGAAATGGTCAAGGGGTCACTGTGCAGCATTCCCGATAAACATCCTGTCAATATATAACCCAGCACATCTGCCTCACACACACACACCTTCCTCCCCCATCCATCAGCCTGGTTTTAAAACACAAGCACATCCTCTCCACCAGGCAGACATCAGAATGAAACATGGATTAGTCCGACCAAAAATGGCTCCTCACATCAGCAAACAGCGAGTCGGACATGCATATTTATATCTAACTCAAATATCAAACCACTTTTTATTCACATCATCGTCTCTGATTACATTTCCTGTGGCTCTTGTCAGTCTTGTTTCCTTAAAAAGCATTTACATGATGGGCAGCGATACCCTTTCTACTTCCTGTACTGTAGTTTTTTATAGAGCAACTAGATACGCAGCATCAGTCATCAGAGCTGATCTTTTAAACAACAGCGATCATAAACACAAAGAGGGAAATTAAAGTCAAGAAATGTCACATTTCTGTTTTATGAACTTGTGGTGATTAGATTCAGGAGCGATGTCTGGTTTGGTATCTCCGGCCCCACGTTGGCAGACATGAGGTAGAAGAACTGGGACTGCTGCCCCATGTTTTCACCACAGCGCTCTCTGGCATCTCCGAGAAAGCAGCAATAAAACAGAAAATATCCCCAAGACAGATGCTGACATTCCTCACCACCACCTTCAACCTTCCCTCAGAAAAAAGGGTCTGCTCTCTGCTGCACTGCTGATGCATGTGTTTCCTCATTTCAGCCTCATTTCGGTGGATTTTTTTGTAAGGAGACAGAAAAATGTGAAGGTTTCTGTCTCTGAGTAAGAGCTAACAACTGAAAGCAATCATCAGTCCTTAAACACACCAAGCTGGGCAGACTCAGAAGACTTTGAGGGCTTATATAACCAACTTTAAGGGCTTTGACGTCTGGGTCCATTTTCATCCACCAGTCTGCGAAAACGGCTGGTTGTTTTTCAGCCTTCAGGCTCCACGTTTCACCTCGCTCATACGACAGATCGTCTGCAAAACAATGGATTGTTTTCTAAAACACGAAACACTTCTACATGAACCAAGGAGGAGGGAATGTTGAAGCAAACAGCTGCTTGTTGCTCTGTTTCAGTCTCGACGTCGTCTGCGTAATATTCCAGCTTCTCTCTGACCTTGACACAGTCCTAGCTGCTAATTTCTGCACGTGTTATATGATATCTTGTGGCCTCTCACATCTCAGTCAGGTCTTACTCATGATTCACCAAGAATCCTTTTCTTACTTGGTGAAGAATAACTCTCAGGAAGCCAACACTAAGGTCACTGCTGAGGTCAAATACCACTTGATCAAATAAATCTATCAAAATATATAGCTATCAGTATGAGGTTGACTGTTATGCAAGTGATCTGTTGCAACACTTAGTTTGAAGCGCATGGCGAGCTCAGCTGCAGGGGATCAGAGCATCCATGCACATGGACTTGGCTTCTGGTTTTCCTTAAGATCACATAAGCTAAAATTTAATGATCTCACGAAGGAGAACTGGGAAAACTAATCGCACAGAGAAATGGATTATACAACGTGTCTGAGAAATTCCTGAAGTTTTTTTTTTCTATTGTTTTGTTTTTCTACTTTTCTTCCTCCAGCATGAAGGATTGTCAGCACAACAGAATTAATTCAAGCTGCTTCTTGCTGTCTGTTAGGCAACTGCAAACGCAGAACAACTGACTTTCCAGCCCACAATGTGCAAAAGCCTGATGCTAAAAAAGACAGATATGAGGAAAGCACGCTACTTATTTCTGCTCTCTTGTTTTTAATTCCTCCAGAGGGGTGTGGGCAGCGGCAACTTGCGTTATTTAAAGCTGGTGACACAAACAGGGGTAAAATAGGAGTGGTAGAAATGAAGCCGTGTGATATTTAAAGCTGAAGCCTGAAAACCACTTTAGGGGACGTTTAAGAGTTGCTAGAATGAGTATTTTAAAGTATGATCTCAGACTGTAGCTGTGTAAACAAACTATACACACTTTCCCATCTTTTACTGGAGTCCAGTATTTCTTTCTGTGTTTATTACAGTTTGACCCCTTATTTGTTCTTTTATAGGTGTTTATGTTGCCGTTTTATCATCCATCCATTTTCCTAACTGCTTAGTTTAATTAGGGGTCGTGAGGAAGTTAGTCTATCCATCATTTACTTATTTCTTCTATTTATCTTTTGTTGTGGTAATTTAAAGGTTTTTATGCATTTATTTATGTCCTGGCCTTAGATGAAGTGTCCACTTGTTGTGTTTGTGCCTCTCCTGCTTCCTGTAAATCAAATCTACCTTCCAGCATCAGTAAAGTTACTTTGACCCTTGACCTTTTGTCCTTTTGACATTTATCTAATCAAGGATGATGGCTCTGCTGTAAAAATGATCTTACAGGAATGTGGTGGATTCCTGTGGTTTACATATCTGTTCTGCCGCCTTTCCAGGTGATCCTCCTCCTCCTCCTGTTAACTGGTTGCCTCTTCCAGCCAGTTGGTTCCTGGGAGTGACCCGTAAAGGGCCTGAGGATCCACAAGTCCGGGCCTTTTGGCCTCTTGCTGTCTCACCATGTTTCTGTTAAAGTTTATTTTTCTTATCTTGAGTTTTCCAGATTGACCTTCCAACTTGCTTTTCTTTGGGTTTCTTTTTCCCGTTTGTGTTAAAATGCTTCTAGTGGTTAAGTAAGTTGTATTTTTAGCTTTCATTAGGGGTGTTGGGTTTGTTTAGTTGGCCTCGCCTCTCCCTGCTGCTGTGTTTTAACGGCTGTAGAGATGGCCTGTAACCTCCTTCTCCTTATTGGCATCTTCTGGAGTTGTGTGACTCCCGTCTTCTCTGCAGCAACGTAACAGATAAGAAGCTAAATTTGATTTGTTAGAGAAATGTCATCTTGTTGGTCTTAATGGGAATAAAATCATGTGGAGGTAATAAATCTGCATTTTCAGCTCAACTTTCTTTTTCTAATTTTCACTCTTTTAAATGAACTTTTTTATACCACTGAACTGCAGTCTGAGAAGAGTTGATGTGTTTATACCTCAAATGATAATAACTTTCCAGGTGTCACTGTATAAAACTGTGGACACTTCTCGTCTTGCAATTTGCCTCTAAGGCGACCAATCAGGGGCGGTGCCAGAGAAGACACCTCAGGGGGGCTCATCCCAAAAACCTGACTGACTTTATCAGTAAGGATTAAACAACAAGGAGCTGTGCATTAGACAGTCGTAATCCACATCGCGGAGTCTAGAACACCAAGACGCGAAGCGGAGTCCTCCGCAAAGTGCATTATAACCGTGTAATGCACAGATCCGAGTTGTTCAATCTGCTTGGTCCCACACAGTAAACATTTTATAACAAATTTCTACTTCATTTTTACAACACTTGCTAAATATGCTGAAGTATAGGAACTATCTTATGTTGGCCTCAATGTACTTTTTATGCCTTTTTATGCTCTCAAATAGACGATACAGCGCTAATAAATGTCGGCACACAAAAAGTTTCTTTCCACAAGTGGTGTTGACTTTAAACAATGCAATATGAAAATGTCCTAGACATGCACCTCATCACTGTTATGGTTATCATTTTAGTTGCGTTTTATTTGGTGTTTTATTTTTTATTTTTACTCTATTTTAGGAAGTTTCTGTGTGTGTTGTATGTTTGTCGAATGTGCTCTTACGACTGTTTTCCAAAGTGGTTTTAATTCTGCAAATGGTAAATAAACTGAACTGAACTGAAACAACAGCTGTCAAGCTACAGTGCGTTTCTGTTGTTCACCTGTTAAAAAACAGCTGATCTGAATCAGGTGAGTAACGCGTTGCTATGGTGACGCCCCATAAAGGAGGGTTCAGTTATTTAACTGGATGAACTACGTGTGAGTATATATATTAAAATAATGTCACCAGTTGTCATTAGAATTATCCGTGACCATGGTATAAACTAATTTAAAGTCTTTGTGTAACAGTGGTTAAAGTCATATAATCCAGCATCTTCCCAAGTAAACAACTTGATGAAAAAGTCTAGAATAAGCTGTTTTAAGTTTATTAATTTAGCTTTATTTCCTGAAACCTGGACTTTTTTTTAAGGTCTTATTTTACACGTGCCCCCCACAATTTCCTATCTGAAGCCATCTGAATGAATTTCACATTCGTTTGGATGCAATATGAAGCAAAATTTCAGGAATTTGTGGAGAAAATGTGTTGGTTGTTTATAATACCTCCGCTGCCTGGATGATGTAGTTAAATGATCCATGCTTTACAGCTCATAGCTTCTCTGAAGCAACATGTTTGAAGCTCCTTATGGTGTAATAATACTTGTTTGTATTCAGTCAGGTGAGTTTAACTCAGCAAACTAAACATAAAAAGAAGAAAGGAAATACTACCTGATGTTACTGAACTATTTGACAGGTAGGTGATAGTAAGAAAATACAGATCTAACACAGAAAAATATACAGAAAAACAAGTCACAACATTCCCAGGTGAAATATTGATCTTTTTCTAGCCTTTTTATAATCGTTGCAGTTAATTTTTCTGCAAAAAAACCACTAAATGTTAATTATATGTTGACTGTTCTTTGTCTAAAAAGTTAAAATTATTCTAACATTTCAAGTATTAGTGAGTTAAACTAAATCTAATCATTTAATTTTAGATTAATTTTCAATCAAATAAACAGTTTTCTGTAAGTGAAGGAGCCTGTAGACAGGAAATCATATCCATGAGACCCGTTTAAAGTTTTGTCACCATGACAGATGGTTTTTTGGACAACAAAGAGAAAAACAGTTTTATGATGATGCCTCTCAGATGTGCTGGAACTAGCAGAAGAAGCTGTTTTTGACACCTCGGCCTCTGTTTAAGTACAACTGCGCTAATTTGTCTGAGTTCAGCAGCTGGCTCCCATCACTCTTGTGTTTCAAAGGGATTTCTAACAGCACAAAGCCTCTCTACATATGATCCACAAAAATCCGTTCGTCAACACTTCACAGATGGATGGGGAGTTGTCCTGGGAGAAGGATTGCTATCTTTGGTATGCACTCTATACGTTGCACGATCAACAGAAGTTTTGGAACGAGTGGCTAATGAAAGTGTAATGTAAACTAAACTGCAAGCAGAGAGCTCTCCCTTGAGCACTTTGCATCTCTTTCTGTTATTCTCTTCATCTCCTCTTCCTTTACTTTCATCCTCCCTGTCACAACTCATCCTCTTCCCTTCATTCCAAACTTTTCCTTTTGTTCACGTTCAGCTCAGAAGTTTCACAGTTTACTCCAGTTTCTGTGATAGTTTGCGACCCTTACATGATGATTACACATCAGCATCTCAGGTGAGTCATCTTGCAGCATCCTCTAAATGCAATGCTGGAAAACTGACAGAATCTTCCAAAATAAGGAGGAAAAAGTGTTTTTTTGTGGTTTGCCGCTGTGACAAGGCATCTAAATGCCCCAAATCAGCTTTTCTCACTGAGATAATGTCTAAATTTAGATATTTTAAATGACGTGTACTAACTTTTAATGTATGCAGCTGTTTAAATGCATGACGGTTATGTAATTTTTCCAGATGTGGAAGTGATTCTGAGGACTTAAAAAGCAGAATATTTAGCTCTGAAGTTGTCCTAGTTGTGGAAATGGTCCTTGTATTGCATTAATGCATGAATGTAGATGGCACTGAATATCTGGTTAACACACATAAGCTATCTTGTTTCAGCCTGCTCCTATTGAGACCCACTCACTGTTTAATGATGTGAATTTTGTAAATGATGCTGATGCAAGCTGTTCAGAAAACCTGCAATACTGGACTTTGTTGTTTATGTGTTCATATGTTAAAACAATAAGATGCTAATTTAACAGATTTATCTCTGCATCAATGGCTTCATTTTGACAACCCTGGTAAAAAAAAAAAAAAAGAAAAGAAAAGATGACTGATTTATTTGCTAAATCTAGGCTGGATAGTTTTTGCAATCATGAAATTATTTTCCGACCATCGTGGGGGTCCAGACCCTCAGTCTGAGAACCACTGGGGATGCTCCTTAGTGTTAATAGAGGCTTCCCCGCCTCCCTGTGAGCTGGTGGAATTTCCTCTATAGTTTGCCCAGCAGGTCTCACTCCCCTTCTGAAGCAGTCCACAGACACGTGCACACATCTTACAATGATCAGGGCCGTGATGGTGCAGAGGCTCGGCACGTGGAAAGACAGCCGAGGGTTTGAGGATGGAGGGGTGAAGTAGATGGACAGACACACAGACAGAGAACCTCCATCTGCTGTGTGGTGGGCCGCGTGACCGGCTTTTATTGGGATTTCTTATTGGCCTCCACACCCCCACTGAGCTGCACACACACACACACGCACGCACACACAAAATAAAACTGAAGCTGGAAGGCTATAAACACAAAGGTTCATTCACTAAAGCAAACAAACAGAAAAACATACCAATATGGCACACTCGAGAATTAATTAAAAATAATTTCCTCTCTATTAAATGTGGAAAAAATATATATCCTGTTTAATAAGAGCAAGAATGAAACTACATCAGTTCTTGGCTCTGCTTTGTCTTGACGTTTACTACATGGACACAATTACACTCATAAGTACAAATAAAATGGTATGAAGTCAAAATAAACAAAGACCAGGACGCTAACTAACTAGCAAATTCTCACTTTGCCTCTTGATAAAATTCCAATTTATATCTCTGCTGAGCCCTTGAATTTGTGTATTTTATCTGCAGCAAGGACATGATAACACAAATAATGAGGGGAATAAACAATGTCACGGCTGTGATTCATTTCAACACATTCCGATGAGCTCAGATGGAAACGAAGAGCTGATCTTGTTTAGAAAGTGGCAGCATTAGGTGTTATTTTCACACATTTAGCTGTGAGGGATCATTGGCTGGGACAAATAAGAGAGCTTTCCCATCTCATCAATGCTAAATGTTTGATGTTTTATGCACGAAAGAGAACAAAAGAGCACAGCTGAGTTTGAAGATTCATACCATTTAAAGAATTATCAGGATAAAGACGGCAGATCTTCTCACCATAGTGAGATCCCCAGTGATGTGCCTCCCCCAGAAACATAAAATAAACACAGTTAAAACTGACATTCCACCCTGCAAAATGAGAGTGACCAGGGTCAGATCGCTGTTTGAGCATTGCCGTCATTCCACATGGACTCCCTCTTGAGTCACTGTCAATCCAAAGTGTGTGTCTGTATTCAGTATCTAACTGTGCTAGGTGTTTGTGTGTGTGTGTGCACACACGTGGACTAAAATGTTTGGAAATGTGCTGCTTAAGTCCAGCACGTTCTGAAAATAAACCACAAGGTTTGCAAACAACTGAGGTAGTCAGTTGATGTGCTGCTGCCTTGGAGCAGGGGGGGGGGGGGGGGGGGGGGGTTAGGGACAAAGAAAATGTACTTTCTGCTTTGTTTGTCTGTCTGCTGCGGGAACAGAACTCTGTGACTTCTCTGTGAACCGTCCAGCAGCACCCCAACGCTGCATGCATGGGATTTTGTGTGCACATAGCGAGGACACAACGCCCAGGGTTTGGCTTGGAAGCGCTGCGGCCCAGGAAGGAAGCTCATCCGCTTGGGGGGGGGGGGGGGTCGCCTTTGGGAGTCAAAGATCTGGAGGTCACTTGAGACAAGATTGTTAAATTCAACACTCAGCAGAGCAGAAATATGAGCAAGATGAGCAGAACCGTAATGCATCAGCCGCTCGATGAGAATGTTTAAACATTTGCTTTTTGAGGTCATCAATCATTTTCAGGAGAAAAACAAAGTTACCGTGGAAACTGCGGCACAATAAATCACTGCGACAGCTAGCATGGCAGCTCGTCTCTGACAGGTTTAATCACCCAAAATAGAGTAACAAGACTGGGCTCAGGGCATTTGCAATGCTACCATGCTCACACTGACAATACCAACATGCAGATGCTGAGCAGATGTTATGTGTGTATCATGTTCGCCATGTTACGAGCGTTGGCATGGAAACATTCACAGATTACCATTAGACAAGAATGCAGCTGAGGCAGATGGGAATGCCATCAGGTTTCCAGGTATTCCTTCATGAATCAGAGCTTTGGCCTGATGGTGGCACTGGTGGAAATGGTCAGGAAGCACCACAGTTGGTGGGATTTATTCTCTGGGGACTTTTAATGCTTGTGGTTGATTTCAAACAAACCAATTCCACATTTGGAGGGGTGTTCCGGTCTGGAGCAACAAGGTGGATCAGCTCATGTTAGAATAGCAGGAACAACCCAGATCCTGCTTGTTATCATGCTGCCACCTAGTGTTCCTTTAGACAAAAAAGAAGCTGGATGCTGCTTCTTTTTTGAACACGATCGTAGGAGTGTTCGGTTAATTATCAGTTTCTTGGAAATTTCTCCCCAAATCTTATGAAAAACATACATCTGCAGGTTAAGTGAAAAAGACAGCTTCTTACTTAATATTCATAAGAATTAAACATGTGGAAAAAATTCCATTTAACATCTCCAGTATATCATTGTTTTGTTTTTTCATCCATTTTGTCCCGTTTTCTTTATTTAACATGATTTGTTGGTTTAGTTCGGGTGTAAAAACAGACTAAAAACTCACCATATGTAGAACTTTACATGTGAAACGCAACAACTTTCACTTTGAGATGCAGAAAAAACCTAAATTCACCATTCAGTCCTCAAACATCAACAAATCTTTAAAAGTCTACAAGAAAAAAAACTTTTGAAAAATTATTATTGCTTTTTTTTTTGTTTTGTTTTTATTAAAAATCAGTGTAGAAAGTTCATCTTTTGCAACTTTGTGTTTTACAAAATCCAACAGATTTACACTGGTACATGTATTTAAGGCCACTGGAGGAGTTAAGGTCAGCTGACACACACACACACACACACACACACACACACACACACACACACACAATACAGTTCCTACAAGTTTGTTTAAATGCTTGTTTGTGACACGGCCAGACAAAACTGGCACTGATGGGGACTTTTACAGCAAAATACATTAAAAAAGGATTGTAGTAAATTAAAGCAGTTATTGAAATTTTCTAAATAATACTTACAAACATAACAAATACATCTGATCCAAAATAAACACCCACACAGTCCAGACCATAAGTCACTGAACAGACCCACTTTTTTGTTGGTTTTTTTTTCATGTTCTGTGCCTCAACATACTGAAATTTATAACATCACGAGGCCTTTTTCTGAGTCACTTTACGTCAGAAATCACACACATCAGGAAGATGTGTGTGAAACGCAGCATTTCCTGCAGAAATTCAGCAGAAACTGCACAGTTTTGGGGCAGCTTGTTCATTTCCAAGTTGGCCTGTGGCCTTTTAGATGGACTTGGACCAAGAAGTAAAGGACGACTCCAGATATTTGTAGAAACCCTCCTGACTGGTACAACAGGAGTGGGTTTAAAAAGGGTACACACTCTCTGGTAGATGTAAGAAAAGAATTTACAATAAGTTGAGCATGCTCTCCTGAATGAAGACGTTTTCTAATCAGTCCTTGTCCTCGACTGGCTGAGTCAGTCTTATAATAACCGTCTCACCAAGCAGCATTTCACTTCCCGAGAACTGGCTTTCTTAAGATCACACAGCCAGCTACAGCTGAGGATGAGTGGGAGGAGCATCGCCAGGAAAAACGCCAAGTGTCTGCTAATGTGTGTGAGTTCATGCCTCCAGCCAAAATCCTACTTTAAACATTCCAACCAGACTGTTTTGGCCACACAGCAACTCTGCTTTCATGGAGATATGTAAATTAAAAGCAAAATGTTACATTAGTTACATTAGAACAATAAAAAAAAAGGTTGGTGTTGACGTACTCATGGTCTGGACTCTCAGTGGTCTTGTACAGCATTTTCAGGAGGCTTGTCGCCTTGTGATGACAGCGTTTTCTGTATTGATTGAGTTGGTTTGTTCTGATCTCCTCTGCACAGTCAGCTTCATGCTTTACAGCTGTGTTTCTTTGGAATCCGGCAAAACAGGCTTGAAGGTCAAGATCTCTAAGAAGGTGTGACCTGCAGAAAGGAGCGCAGCAGCATTTTAATCAATAAAATTCCTCATTTCAGCTCCAGTTTGTCTGAAATTACATCCTCAATACTGATTCCATTGGCTTCCTTAGATATTGATCAGTCCCAGACCGCATTAGTCGCCCTCCCCCGTCCCCTTCCTTACGTTTCCACTGATCCAGAGTATGCTCTGCGTTGTCAATGGAGTGGTCGTATAGCTGTGCCTCCGTCTCCTCATCTGGCTCTCTAAACTCGGCAAAGTAAGGCAGTGCCAGCGCCTCGGCAGCCGTTACCCGGCTCTCCGGATCCAACAGCAACATGCGCTCCAGCACGGACACAGCTGAGGAAGGAGGGAGAAGCATAGGAAGGGTTGAGAATAAAAACCTAACTCAAGGTTTGACAGACAAATGAAAAACACTGGGTTGTCCTACCTTGTGGATTAGTTGTTGAAAACAACTTCTGGAGGTCTTTCTTTTCAACTTTCGCAAGACTTCTGATGTAGCTTTTAGCCTAGAGGTAAAACACAGAGACAGACATCCAGACACCTACGTGTGAAGTCACGAACCTGAGGTGCACCCTCTGGTTTTTTATAAACAGCTCAAACACACCCTCACTTTCTAAAACCTTTCTTTTTCTAAAGTGAAATGTAAGAAGGATGCACCTGTCGGCCTAAAGCAAATGCTGGGAATTTGAACTCACGTCCTCTGATTCTAGTTTGGATATGAATTCCTGTGCTGGTGTTCCTGTGACCTTCATAATCTGAGTCAGCTGATCTAGGTCTGAGGAACAGAGGTCAAGGGTCAAACATGATATGGAATGTGTATTCCTGCAATGTCCTGCAAAGGGACGGAACATGTCTTTTCTTTAGGTGGAAGGATACGATCGCTGCCTTTGAACAGAGGTTTTCCTTGCAGCATCTCCGCCATGATGCAGCCCACAGACCAAATGTCGACTGAGGAGGAGAAAAACACAAAGCCAATAATTACGGTAAAGATCCGGCGGGTCTCTGATCAGCAATGTAAGATGCGTGCAATCAAAAACAAAGTCATAGAGAGGCATGTTCAGACAGCACCACCTGGTGGATAACGCTGATCAGACCCCTTTTCTGAACCTTATCTCCAGTTTAATGGTTTTTTAGGGATGCACCAATCCACTTTTTGGGAGTTACGATCCGATAGCGATATCTGAAATTTGAATATCTTCAGATACCAGATGTGTTTATGTGAACATTATTGTGACTTTGGTTATTATTGCTGTTATAACTCTGTCAGATGTCATCAGGTTGTAATAAATGACCCATCCCTTCTGAAGTTACCTCACCAATACAGATATAATAACATTACAGATCTAACAATTTCAACTAGTTTTATTCTGATTTGGCACGCTTTACCTAAATACAACTATAAATGTGTGGTTTTGGAACAAAGATCTGGCTTTTAGTGTAACAAAATATGTCACATTTTAACATTCAATGCATTTATTTATTTTACAACACGTCCGGAGCATGTCATTAAACACATCTGCGCTGTCTAGTGTGGTATCTGTACACTTTTATTAATACCAAGTGCGAGTACACATGCTTGGTATAGAGCCCTAGTTTTTTTTAAACATGTTTAAATGAATTTACTTTTAATATATGTGTGTAAACTCAATTAATAATCCTCCAATCAAAATCTATAATTGAAAAACAATGAAAACTTTCACATTACTGTCTAACCCAGACTGCAATGGAAAAGTCACTGCAGATCTAAGTGATGCTTTTCTATGCTTTGCTTACAGCTAATGTTCCCAGCAGCTGCACAAGCTTCAGAGACCATTGAAAGCAACATGTTAGGTCTTGTTCTCTGCAGGTAGTAAAGGTCACGTCAGTCTTTAATGTCACTGAAGAAGAAACCAGAGTTAAGAGGCGAGCGCGAACACGAAAGCAATGCCAAAGCTTTCTGGTCATTTCTTTAAGTTCTCTTCAGGAATCTTTCTCCAGGTTTCTTGAAGGTCATTTCTAAGCTGAGGATGTTGACTTAACTTTGGTTCTTTATCAAGATGATCAAGGCTTCATCCTACCTGCAGGGACAGACGCATCTCTCTGCTTCTATTTCAGATTTTTGCTGTTTTTTCCTATATATTTCTCAAAGACATCATTTTTAGATGCCTTCAGCTCCAGCAGATGTTTTAGGGACACATTGCACAATGTGTTGAGATATGCTCATCATCCAGCCAGCAGTACTTTGGAATTAACCATATTAATGCAAAATGGCTATTTTACACTTGAAAGATTGTGTTATCTTTGCAATTTTTAATAAATGCAGCTGAAGAAATGGATATAAATCATGAAAAAAAAAAAGGAGCTGGCTTCCGACTTGGACACAGTTTGATGCTTTTTCTGCTTACCGGTCTGAGTGTAGTGCATCCAGCTCAGGATGACCTCTGGTGCTCTGTACCAACGCGTCACCACGTACCCCGTCATCTCACTGTCTGCATGCCGCGCTAAACCGAAGTCCAAGATCTGAGAGAGCATGAAAGTTGTGTTAAAAACTGTAAGGTTGACATAAAGTTTCCTGTAGCGCAGCATCATTGTAACATGCTGTACACACAGAACACATGTAACACAGTTAAGTAAAGACACTTTGTTTGGGTCACAACGGTGGGAACAGATGTACCTTGAGCTCACAGTCTTGGTTGATTGCAAGATTTCCTGGTTTGAGGTCCTGCAAAAATGTTCATAGGAGAAAACTTTAATCATAAACAAAACTAAAAAACTCTCATTCAGCATATTGGAAATAACATAAAGAAACTTACTCTGTGTATTATACCAGCAGAATGAATATACTGCAATGAAGAAACGAAACAGGTTTGATAAACTTAACAGGATGAGAAACTTCTTAAGAAGCATCGACTATGACAGCAGAGCTCGTCACCTTCAGCCCTTTCAGCATCTGATAAACCAGGTATTGAACTTTTTCTTCTGACAGTCTCTGCAGCTTCATCAGCTTTCCCAGATCTGTCCCCATGAACGGCATCACCAGATAGCTGAGCAAACAAGAAAGCGTTGGGAGTTATTAGGCTTTGCAGCTGCCTTTCAGACTTTTCCCAACAGATACGAGCAGAAAGGTTAACGTCCCGCTGTCAGGCACAGAAAACACACTTACAAGTCATCGAATCTGTCCACAGACAGATTTGCAGTGAACACATCCAACAGGCCGATAACCTAAGCGAGAAGCACAGGAACACACACAGACTCTGTTCATGCAAAGCAATCATTCGTTTTGTTCATTTTTCTTCATGTTCTGGTTTAATTTTACTCATCAAAACAAGATCATGAACTCTCACAGACTCTACTGCTCGCAGTGGTTGTGTCATGCCTCACATTCTCGTGTTTCATGTGTTTGAGAAGCCTCAGCTCCCTGAAGGCCCGCTTAGCAAAGATCTCAGACTGGAAAGGTCTGTAGAGCTTCTTGATGGCCACCTTGGTTCCTGTCCTGGAGTCCACTGCTGAGCTGGAAGGAGGGAGGGGTTGGACAAAAGGGAGTAAAATAAGCCTCATTTGCTGATAAACACTAACAATACCAGTATGAGGAAACAGCAAATGAAAAGAACTTTCCTCTGATCAGGGAACTAGATAAAGACCTTTCCTCTGATGTGGTTGTGCACCTGACAAGGTGAAGGTCTTCCTGTCAGCCGGCGCACCTGCAGCAGCTACAGCTTACACACACCCACCCCCACGTTTTATATCAGCCTTGTTCTTGTGTTATTAACTTTTATACAGCCAGTGAGAAGTTTACAACACACCCACGGAGTTAATCATTGATAAGAAAGGGCCCGTGAGCCGCGAGGCGCATGACAGGCAGCTTTCCATTGTGTTTCTGTAAAACTGGTTGAGCTCCACGAGACTATTTCACCCACCAATGCTCCCAGTAACATGTCGAGCTTCGGTTCAGAGCTGACTAATGGTCGGCAGGGTGATTGTGGGGGAGTTGGGGTGAGTCTCTCCATCGCATGAGGAAGTGGAGCAGCATGTGTTCAGCCAAGCGCACTTTTTCTTTTGTCTGCTTCTTGTTCGCCTCCATCTGCTCTGGCGCTTTCTTTGTTACAGCCTTGCCCACACACACACACACACACACACACTCCCCCATCAGTGAAATCAATGTCACAGCTTCTTCCAGGTCACAGATTTCACTTACCACACCGTCCCGTACGCTCCGGTCCCCACCTGCCTCAGGTCCCGGTACCGCTCCGGTACTTCCCACTTCGTTTTGTTTACTTCCTGGCGGTAATAGCCGGGTCTGACCCTGGCAGACATCTTTCTTATTAAATACCGATCAGGAAATAGAAAAGAAGCCTCTGTTTGAGCCCTTTGTCTCTTCCGGTGCTACACACCCATTGTCCCAGATCCCACCTATGCGCTCGGCCGCTGCGCAGCTCCGCTCAGGGCGCACCCTCAGGTCGACGCCAAAAGCCACTCCCGAGTCCTGCCGGAGACCTCGGATTAGAGCTAGAGAATAAAACTAAAAGCTGAGATCATCACGAGGTGACAGCGTGATGTGTAACACAGTTTGGATTTAAAAAAAAAAAAAAAGGTTTTAACGCAGAAAAGTCGGTGCGTGGAGAAAACAGCTTCTGGACCTGCTGGAACATGACCTGGACTGACGTGCAGCGGTGGGAACACACCTAAATATGTGCTTTTAGACATTCTTGACTGAAGGGAAAGATGAGCATCATAACGAACAGGAAATGGTTGACTTTCAGTTTCACAGCAGAAAAAAAAAAAAAAGAAAAATGAACGAAGCTAACATGAAAATACAGAAATGTGGGATATTTTATGAGTTGAAGTTTCTCATTAAAAATAAGGACTCATGGTTTAGTAAAAGCTCAGTTTTTTGTTTTTTTTTAAAAGCGACAAGTGAGACTAGTCTTTAATATATCTGATATATATATATATATATATATATATATATATAAAATAAAAAAAACATTGTCACAATAATATTCCCATTTTTACACATTTATGTGTATTTGAGGAAGACTATGGATCCAGATTAGTTGATTTAGAATCAGAAATAATTATCTAATACAAAACCAGATCTAGTTTTCTTTCAACAGACTAAAGAAGCTTTAATGCAGAATGATCGAGTTATGAGAAAATGTTGCGTATTTCTGTCTACAGAGGTACGACTGTGAAGTAGCGATGCCTATAAAGGATTTATTGTGCGTGTTTATGTGCATGTTCTGCAGCTTTTGTAAAGTCAAGTGCAATCGCCCTTTTTCACCCATAATGATCTCACTGGCAACCAACAGTCTGGTGTGTCGAAGCGACGCCTCATAGCTCGTCAGAGTCAGACAGGTCCCTGCAGGACTTGTTGCCTGACTCATCATTAACAGCATAAGGAGCTCGGAACAGACAGGAAGACGTGGAGCTGAACTTCTTCCGCTTACGTTTCATAAACACAAGCGTGATAAGAAGCCATCAGCAGTTGTCCCATTCAGGGTCGTCCACAGACAAATAAATGACTCAGAAAATCCCTTATCTACTAAACTAAAGAACTTTTGACATTAAAACTCGCTGCAAATTCCTGTTCCAAGTTAAAAGCTCGATCCCAGGAAGAATCACGTCAGCTTGACGTCTTCTGTCTGCTTTGTGTCACCATGCTGTCCTACGCAGTCGCTTCTCGCTTCAGCTTCCTGATGCTGCCGCCGAAGGTGAACAGAGAGGTGGACAGTGAGAAAAAAAACACCGTCAAACCATCTTGTTCCGTTTGGCAGGAAAGCAATCGAGGAAGCTATTAAGAAGATCATGTGACGCAGATTTTCTGGGCCCAAGAAGGAGGCTTGCTGTCATATGGAATGGGGTCTGTGCTCGTCGACGTGGACGCTTCTTGCTGCTGCTCTTCACCTTCATCCCTTTCTGCTTGTGCGGCGGCGCCGTGTCCGCCCGCCCACGCAGGAAGCTCCAGACCTGGCTGAGAGGAGAAAGGTTTCTCCAGAACCTTGAGGACCCGCTGGACCTGCAGCAGGGTGAGGAAGAGAGAGCAGGTTGAAGCAGAAAGCGCTGCGAGTCGAATCAGAGAGGATTCTAACCCTCACTCTGCAGAAAAAGCTTTTCTGGAAGACGTCAGCTCTCCAACACGGAACCTTCCAGTGAAACAAGCTTCAAAAAAAATCTAAAAAATGAGAATAAACCAGAAGCTGACCTCCGAGAAGTCCCCATTCTCAGCAGCCTCTATTGCATTCTGGGCGATATAGTTCCTGAGCACCACGCGGGGGTTGGTGCTGTCCATCACCCTCACCCTCTCCTCCTGCACGGCCTGCACGTCGCTCTCCCCCTCCACTTCTCCAGCCAGCCGTTTCCTGCGGCGGCGATAACACAACACAGTCAGACTTACAGTAAACGGAACAATATCAGCCACAGCACACTGTTTCCTCCCACTTCTCTCTGCTTTCTTTATCATTTACACTTCCACCATCCAGCACCGGAAAACAGAGAAAGAAAAAGAAAGAATGTTTCCTCTGGTCCGTCCATCCGTCCGTCCATCCATCCATCCGTCCGTTCGTCCATCCATCCGTCCGTCCATCCATCTCATCTCCTGTGAAGAAAGTCTCACCTGTAGCGTTTAATCCAGGAGGTCCACTCCTCGGCCTGCTTAGTTTCCAGCTCCTCCTGGCTGGTTTCCATCAGGTCCTTCAGTCTGCTGAGCTTGTCCAGCTGCCTGGCTATCGTCACCCTGTCCGAGATCATCTGGAACAGTGCTGGGTTGCTCTGAGCCATAGACAGCAGCATTGCCAGCTCACTGAAAACAAAGACAAAAAATAACTGATTGACATATTTGACTAAATATGATACATTATGACGGTAAAGAAAACCCAGTGTTGACAAATTCATAAAGTCAAAAAAAGGACACGAGTAACTGTGAAGCAAAGTCACTTCCCATCTCTATTTTCAGGTCTTTTATTCAGGTTAGTTTTTAAAAAGACTTTCAGATCCCACCATGAGACTGGAACAGGATCTGACTGCAAACCCACAGAGTTTAAAACATGGAAACATTTCAGAGCTGAAGTGTTTTTTAGACTTGTCAACTGAGTACATTGGTATAGTTAGAGGCTATATGTATGAAGGTAGGCAAGTACATGTGTATATGTAGGTATGTGTATATATGGAGACATATTAAGACTGTATAAGTATTTTGACCTGTCTGAAACAAAACAAAAATTATAAATAAAAAATATTTCTGACATTAAGATGGAAAAAAATTAAATAAAACTGCAGGGCCTCTGGCGCTACATAGCAACACCGGGTCCATGTGGACTTGCAGTAGTCTGACTTTCACCTATCTATGACGTCCTCCACTGTTTGATTTCTATCTTGTGCTTTTTCTCCATCTCAGATGAAGGCTGCTTTGGAGAAAAGTCTCTGCTAAATATGTGCAGAATAGAACAGAGTAGAAACATAGCAGTTTCCTGAGTCACACACAGCTGTTTTTACATCTCCAATGCATCCATAAGTTGCTCCATCTTGGCTTTTGTTAATATTTTTCTGATATATTTAAAAAAAAAAAAAAAAAAAGAAAACAACAGAGGTTACATTCATTGTGATGCATTAACTTTGTTTCCTTGTCTTCACTATTCATGCATGAAACTCCACTAGTGCCACCTGGTGGCAACAAGTTGCTTTGCAGCTAATACCAGAAACTTCCTTGTTTTTATTAATTTATTTGAGCTGAGTAACACACAACTGTTTTGTCAGGGTGGCACTAAAAGGAAGAAAAACAAACCGATCCTGTGTTTTACTTGTAAGGGGAGGGGTTGACTGTGCTGGAAGGGTTCAGATACCTGGGTCACATGATCAGGAGGGATCTTTCTGATGATGAAGACATACAGAGACAGTATTGTAAAGTATATGTGCAAGCGAATATGCTGGCATGAAAACTTGGAATGTGCACAGAAATAGTAAAAACTGCCTTCGGTAAAGCCTACTGTACATCAGTCTGTACTGCCAACCTGTGCTGCAGACACAGAAAAGCTAAACGTAGTAAGCTCCAGATTGCATCCAACAATGCTCTCAGAGTCCTGTTGAGAGTCCCTGCTGGACCAGTCCCAGCCTGATGTTAGCGCAGAATAACATGCCTACATTAAATGCTTTGTTTGTAATAATGAGACTCATAGACTCACAAAATAAAATTATTTTTGTCTGTGTAAGACCTGAACTGAGTAGCATCAAGTACAGCTCTGTGCTCTGGAGGTCATGTTTATACGGACTCAACTATAACTTACAGTCTGTATCTGTCTGTCTGTCTGTTTGTTTGTCTTTTTATGGACTTTGAACCTGAAATAAATGTATTACTTGATCCAAACAATCTGGTACTTATTGCTGAAAAGCCCAACTTTGTGCTAAATGCATCACTAGTGGAACGAATAGTTTCTTCTAGACATTTCAAAGCATTTAAAGACACTCAGATGTATAAAGACAGGTTTGTTTGACTTATGGAAATTATTTGGTGTCTGTTCCTCTGTTTATAAACTACAATTAGCTTTCTGTGGAGTCCCATTTTTACAAAACGTAATGTTTTTGAATGTTATTTTTATTTAAATAGATTTTTAAAAAAATAGAAAGAGCGTCTTTAGTTGTAATTATTCGGGATCTCACACTGTTTTACATCCCGTAACACACAGCAGGAAACAGATGACGAGCTCACCGTGGATCCATGGTGGGTTGGTTGGCAGCCTTGAGCTCCTCTAAGGAGGCACACTGCTCAAGGAGGAGGTCTGTTGCCTTCTTGATCAGTTCCTCCTCAGACTCTCCCTCAGTGGGACAGGAAATCTGACTCAAGCTGCGGAAGGTGTTGGTGAAGTCAGCACCTGCAGGAGAGGAAGAGAAAATGTTGCTTTAACGTCTGCTCATTTCACACCGAGCTCTCGTGCGACGCAGAGCGACGCCGGCCTTGCACTCCCGTCCCACCTGTGTTGTGCATCGTCTGCAGCAGTTCGGTGATCAGCATCTCATCCTCAGGCTCCTCCTTCCTCAGCAAACCCAGCTTCTTCCTCATATTCTGCAGGTAGAAGCTGTTGTATAAATCCAGGTACTCGTCCATAACAGCCTCCGCCCGCTCTGGAGGCAACTCCGGCGCAAGAGCCTCCGCTAGCTTGATCAGGTTCCACCTGCAGATCGCCGGCTGGGCCTGGTAGGAGTATCGGCCAGAGCTGTCGGATGCGTTACAAATAAAATCTGGATCAAACCTGAAATAGAGGAGGAAAATTTAACACGTGTCACACTTAGTTTACCTGTCATTTCACCTACTAACTAAATAAACCAAAGTAAATCAGCCTGCTTGAACATTAACACTCATATGTCTGACCTGTCCATGAAGCCATATGGACCGTAGTCCAGGGTGAGTCCCAAGATGCTCATGTTGTCTGTGTTCAGGACTCCATGACAGAATCCGACACACTGCCACTGAGCCACAAGCCGAGCCGTACGAAGCATCACCTGCAGGATATGACAGCAGGGTGTTCGATCTGCAGAAATATCTCCAACTGAACACATCATCTGTGTGACTCATGGGGGTCTGACCTCTCTGAAGAACGCCACGTTCCTCTCCACCCTGTCTGGGTAGTTCTGCTGGATATCGGGGTAAAACATCTCAATGACATATTGCATCATCTGACCTCGGATCTCGTCGCGTCCATAGCTGGGACCCTGGCGGCCTGTGAATTCATCGGCCTGCTTGAAGATCTCAAAGGATCCAAACCTTCACAAAAAAATCGCAACACAACCAATCACCTCAAGAAGACGGTAAACAGCTGACGACATAACAAGTGGAGCCAGCTGTGCGGACCTGAGGAAGGTGGGAGCAATGCGGAGGACTACGGAGCATTTCTCGTGACGTGGGTGCCCACTGTAGTACACATCCCGAACGACCCTGCTGTCAGAGGTGACCACAGAGCCTGCTCTGGTGGTGGGAACACCCAAGAAGAACATGGCCTCGCTGCACAGGAACTCTCTTATGCTGGAGCGCAGGACCTTCCGGCCATCAGCTTGTCTGGAGAAAACACACAAACATCATATATACATAAGATATATTAGCAAGGCCGGATTATCCAATGGGCATTATGGGCATGGGCCCAGGGGCCCATACCCATTGGGGGCCCATGCTGGGTCTACATAGTGTATACAACAGCAGTTTGGACATGAAACAAAATGTATATAAAAGCTAGATAGCTACACCCCTAGGGCTGTGACAATATGCTTTTGTCTCGATTCAATTCTATTTAAATTGCGATTCTCACAATTCTTCGATATTGCTCATTTTTGTAGATTTAAAAACAAAATAAATGTATAAAACCTTTTTTTGAAACATCATTTTTCTTGATTTCAGTCAGGAAAAAAACAACACAGTAGCCAGATCATCATTCTGCTACTATCACGCCCAAGAAGACAAGTAAAAAGATCAATAAAAACAATAAAAATGACAAAAATTTTACTATGGATTATTTTTATTTATTTGAAAAACAAATCGCTTTTTTAAAAATAAAAAAATATATATATTTTTTTTTTTAATTAAAAAAATAGATTTAAAAAAAAATTAAATGAAAAAAAAACTATTTTAAAATTGTGAAGCAAAAAAATCCTGATTTTCCGATTATATTTTCCCACCCCTGTACACCACATTGTCTAGTGTATTGTTACTGGTACCACTAGGTGAGGATTTGTCACACCCTCTCCACAACACAGTGAAGAAACAACAAAGTGTGTTCAGTGAGAGGCTTCTTCAGGTCCGATGTAAGACTGAAAGATACAGAAGATCATCAGCCTCTGGAACAAGACCATCTCAACTTAATTATATATTACAATATTGAATTTCCCTTTGGACATTAATAAAGTATTTTTTTATTTCATTTCCAATTTTTACAATGTTATGTTGTGGAAGGGGGCCCCTGGAACACTCTGGGCCCAGGGACCAGTGTATTTTTACTCCGGCCTTGTATATTAGTCAAATCCAGATAACACAGTCAGGGCACATCTGACAGGTGGTGATCTGACTCTGGTACCTGGAATAGGGAGTCAGCCCAGCTCCTTTCACCTGGATCTCCCAGCGGCCGCTCGGGTTTTCCCGGAGCAGCTCGGGATCTTGGCCCGGAGGCACCTTCACCTCCCCCAGGTAGCAGGCGGCCCCGTCACCCAGCTGTCCGGCGAACTGGCCGAACTGGTGACCGCAGTAGCAGTGAGCAGCAGGCTCGGAACCAGGCATGAGTCTGGATCCGCTGAGGTACTCTGGACCAAGAGGGTCGTTCAGGACCTCCTGTCCGTCGAGCCCAAGCAGCCGCAGGGCTTCACGCGACACAGCCACGAAGCGAGGCCTGGTCAGCGGCTGCGGCTTCACCCGGGAGAAGCACGCCCCTTTCACCTGCCGCACCCCCGGCTCCTCCGACGGGTCCAGGGGGAGCTTCCTGAGAACAACATTGTCAAAGTCGAGCCGCTCCAGCGCGGAACGACTTATAGCCAGACCCATGTCTGCCATCCCAGCAGACCAGAGGGTTCTGAACACGGACACGCGGGGGAGAAAACTGCGTGTCGAGCCCAGCAGAGGTCCACAGTGGGCCATCCAAACCAGGCCACCCGTGTGTTGGATGTCCGGTGGCGCAGATAGAAAAAGTTAAGGCTCTAATCACGCTTTCATAATCCCGCAAAGCGGATGTTTGCGTGACGCGGCACTGAGTAACGCCATCTTTTGTTCGACTGGAAACAAACGCGAGAGCGGAAATACGTAAGCCGAAATAAATAAATAAACAAACAAATAAAAAAATAATCCTGACAGAACAAACACATGGTTTGTTTGTTTGTTTCTAAGATGAATCAAACATCTTACATCAATTACCTTTTTAAAAGAAGTGATGAGAGTACGTGATCATATCACCCATAAGTGCATCCACAGTAAATTATAAGTAGAGCACACACAGTTTTAAGAGATTACCTGGAAACTGATGGTGACATAACCTTATAATCATGCAATTATTTCATTTGGTCATGAGTTTAACTTTTGATGTTTCTGGTATGATGTAATGTCAGGGATGCAACCTCACCAATTTTTTAAAAACACATGAATAAGAATATGGATAATGGTTTGTGTTGGTCAAACACAATTTGAGCATTAAAGGCAGCAGGGATTTCAAAGTAAGGCTTCATCTCCTTTTTCCCCTCAAACATTTCTCTTTACTTGAGTGCAGACATAAGAACTGATCAAGGTCAGGTGGGGTTTAATCCTTTAAATCAAGGGACATATAACTTACATACAGTCAGACTGGGAAAAAAATCATATTATGAATGTTCAAACAGAAACTGTGTCAAGAAAGAACTTTTCCTTCAGGATGGAAACAATTAAACCCTTAAAATGAATAAGGCTGCCTCATACTGGAAGTACAATCAAATGACAAGACTTAGCACTGCTGTTTCTGAGGCATATTCAGACCTGCTCTGTGGCACGCATATGCAAAATGCACAAGTTCCCATCAATGAGGAGGTTAAAATAAGATCAAAATTAACACACACTGAATGTCTATATGCATTAGAATTCATTGCCTGTCAGTGATATTTACTACTGAGTGAGACTTTGTTGTCTAATTCTTTGCAATAGACAATAAAGTTTTGATTCTTTAATTAAATCTAAGGAAACTGACAATAGAAAACAGGCCTCACATGTAATAACACACATTTCACAAACATTGCGCTGACCTTTAGAGTTGATAAGATGAATAATAATGTAAATTGTTGCCAACAGTCAACAGTAGCCCTTACAGCATGGGTGTCACACACCAGTCTTGGAGGGCCGCTATCCTGCAGGCTTTGGTTGCTTCCCTGCTCCAACACACCTGATTTAAATCAAATGGATCCAACAGATTTCTGTAAACATCTCCATAATGACCCATTCATTTCAGGCAGCTGTGTTGGAGCAGGAAAACAAATAAAACTTGGTGTATATCGGCCTTCGATGGCTGGAGTTTCACATCGGTGCCTGACAGCATCCAGCGAACAGAATCTGAGGCACTTGGCTAGAAAACCCATTACGACCTGATGTCATTTACAACTTTCACGCTTTATGTGGCGTAAACGTCGCAGCTGAATTTTTAAGACAGACACATTTATATTAAAATATTAGAAAACATATAAGGGAAAAAAAATCAAATAATTTAAAATGAAAGTAAAATGTTTATCCTCTTAATGTTTATGTCCTCTTTTTAGTTTCTTTTGTTACAAATAAAGTTTTAGTGAACAATTTGATGTTTTCAAACACACCTTCAGGTTTTAGGAGGTCATTTAAAATAAAGCTTTAGGTCATAATGGGTCAAGTTAGCAGGAAACAGCTTTCAACCAAGTTCTTGAACTAATGTATGAGAATTTAGAGAAATATGAACATATATCTACGAGAATAAATCAGGAATTCGGAGAACGATAGTCAACATTCCTGTTCGGCTTTTTTTTTTGGGGGGGGGGGTAATGTACCTCACACCACATGCATCAGTCTATGCACTTATATTAGTGAAATCTGGATGCAATTAACTAACATATGTTACTTTCTTGTCACTTCCACAGGATGTATGCAGGAAACAAGACCGTAAAAGTCTCTTTTAAAGTGCTGGACTTGAATGGATCAATCACCAATAATCTGATTGGCAGCAAAGAGGAGAAAGGATCTAATAAACAACCTCTAAGAAATGAGCTCCAATATATCAGAGCAGGTGAGCGAGGATGATCTAAATGATGAAATGAAAAGCTTTCAGAGGAATGATGGGGAAATCATAGAGTTAAGTCCTATAATCTGAAAATCTTACAAAAAAATGAAGGGTTTGAACAAAAAATGCAAGAGTACTGTCATGGTTTCTTTGGCAGTACAGCCCCGTTGTGTCCACACAGACATCAGTACGAGGCGAGGGAGTCTCAACCCCCGAGAGGTCCTTGTTAGTTCGAAGTGTGGGCTGGTGAACCTGTTACTTCCAGCCCTGCCTCCTGTTTTTTAAGGCCCTTGGTGATAAATGCATTGTTTTGATAGATCAAAAGGTCAGAGGTGGCTTGGAGAGGGTCAAGCTGGGTCAAGCTGGAGGTGGTCGCAGGGTCTCCAGTAATGACTGGACTGCAGGTAAAGACAGCAAGGCTCTACCTAAACCTCCTCCAGCACGGTAGCAGGCATATCCCAGCATTCCCATCATGACGCCCTTTATGACCGTGCACAACACCCAGCTGAAACGGGAGGGAGGTGCAACGCTGAGGAAGACAATTAGGGGCAGCAGTCAAACACTTTTACAGATTGTTTACATGACATCCATTGCTAATAGTATCTGAACAATATGGCAAACGTACCTCATGATTTCACTGATGTTGAGCTCCTTATCCCAGTTTCTTTCAATGCCAGGGACATGACCCATCCCTACGACTCCCACCACCACAGCAGGCACTTCTACAGAATGAATACAAAACGTTCAAATAAATCATCCAAAACTTCAAAATTTCCATAAGTTAATCATTCATGAGGCCAAAGGCTGCCTCCCATGTGTCTCTGAGAAGAATCTAACAGTAACAGACAGATGAGGTAGCCATGGAGAGGCTATTACATAACTATAAATATAAAGTTTGACCTGATGTGACTGTGTATAAATTAATTAATTACAATTTCTGTACAAAAAAATTATGTTTGTGAGTTTTAAGGTGGAAAAAATGACAAGAGAGTGACAAATGTCACTAAATCTGCATTACAACTGCTACAAGTCCAAACAAAAAGCCGCCACATGGGGTGTTATGTTGCGTGTTAGAAGATGTAAGACGCACTGTCGGCATTTGTGGGGGACTCCACACGGCGCGTCGCCTGGCGGAGCGTGTGCGTGAGGTAGATGTCTCTTTCAGCCACGATGGTTTGGTGAAGAGCAGGAAACTCGCCGATCATCTCAGACATGGTTTGTTCCAGCAAGTCCTTCTGTTTGCACTTTTCTACGTCCTCTTTACTGAAACATGAAAAAAATTTGATTAAAGTCAACGTCACGTTGAGGAAATTATACAATTTTGTTTGTTGTGCGAATATTGTTGAAGCTACACCCCTGAAAGATGAAGAAATCTGAACCTGATAAGATCTGAGTCATTTTAAATGGTTCCTTTTTACAATTTTAAAACAACTTTGCATCTATTTTTCAGACAAAAAAAAGAACAAAAATACAAATTTTTCACAATACAAAGTTTCTGAATGATGAAAGTTTTACCTTGTAGGTTAAGAAACAAAAAGCTGTAATGGTAAACAATGAACTCAGAGAATGGGACAATCATTTTAAGCTTGAATCATGGAAATAATGGGAAGAATAAAATACTTTATGCAGGAGGCAAAAACCAGTATTAAACATATATATGTAAAAAAAACTATCTGAGCTGCAGTTAAAATAGAAATAATATGTTGGTGCACATTTAATAATTCTAAATAAATCATACAGTATCTGGACAGCACCACAAATGATGCTCTCTGTCTGGCGTTTGATTAAACCAAAGTTGAAGGGGTGCTATGATGGTATTTGGAGTTTTCTGAGCTTTCTACAGTGTTACAGTGTTGAATCCTCATCAGACATGTGAACGGCACTGTTTTTTAATCACCTAAACGCATGTTTGAGTTTGAGTTTGAGTTTCAGCACTCGCTCCGTTCGGTTTCCATGGCGACGAAAAACGCGTCGTTTTAGAGAGTTTTTTTCTACTTGGAAATCCTTGTGACGTCCCGGGGGATAAGGTTCGGTGATTGGTTACCTTCTACTGGTTAACAAGGGCATGTACAAATACATCAGGCGGGTGGAAAACGTGGGATAAAGTTATTTCCAACGATGGCTGGTGAGTTTACCAAAGAGAGACATCCTGCTGCATTCGTTGCTGTGGGTTGCTGTTTTCCACTTCGTTTTCAGGCTCTGATTCAGGTTCCAACATGTAGGGCTGTATGCTATGTGTTGACATTGTATTTTGTTTTTTTTATTGAGTTCATATGAGCCTAATCCTTCTGTTTATGAGATGTTACAATGACGGCGAAAGCAGCTGCGGTGCGCGCTCCCGATGTAGTGCAGTGGCGGGAGGCGGGGCTTTATGCTGAAGAGTCTCAATCCACTCGTTTTGCCCGCAGGCTGATCTGACAGCCGATGGAGAGGGTCGGTCTGAAGTAAATAAAGCCATTTGTGACAATAACTCGATCAATCCCAGCCCTTCTGGTCTCAGAAATAAAAAATAAATTAGCCTGAAATGCACAGAATAGTTCCACTTTAAACTAATTACCAACATATACTTGTTTTTTTTCCAGAAGGATGAATCATCTGCTCTGTGGCATTTTTCCACACATGCCTCATTAATTAAATGGTGCAAGGTTTGTGTTTCTGTGGTCACAAATCACCAGTTTCACATGAACCAAACACCCAAATAAACAAAAAACAACTTGAGCAAATACAATTCACCTCACCTCCATGTGGACCTGGCGTTCACTTAAATATCACTGGCTCTGAACAGTCAAAGGCTTGAGGACCTCCTGTGTCGTTTTGGGGACTCCAGGTTGGGAACCACTGTGACAATTTAACTTCCTTATACATGTCCATTTCCTCAAAAGTTAAATTAATACACCCACTAAATTCCAATAATCTCCATTTCCAAAAATATCCCTAATTTAATGCTTCTGCACAAGAATTTCTTTTCATCTGAATGTGTTATTTTTGTGTTGGGTAGGAATGCAGAGGAACATCATAACTCTGAAATCCACCTATAAGATTTAGTAAACATTTTCTTTTCCTCAAACTGCAGCACCAGTCATTTTTTCTCAGGGTTTTGCAACACATTGATAAAAAGCAAATTAGCATATTTTATACCTGATTGGATCGGACAAAAAGCAAAGACCCCAGGCCAGCCGAGCCTTCTGCCACAGGCTGAGAGCAGCTATGGCCCTTTTGAATGTCACTGGGATTGGCCTGTCTCCAAGCTGGAATTTACAAAACGGCACTCTTCCAGCCTGTGTAGAAAGAAATAATTACATATTCAGAAGAGAGAGAGGAAATAAGACAAATCAAGTGGTAATGAATGACTTTACCTCTTTGAAGGCTTCCCTAAACTCTCCTCCGGGCGCCATTCCCAGCTGTTCTGTGATGTGAGCTGATACTTTGAGCAGGAGAATCTGCATCAGGCCAGACATCAGGCCATTCTGACCAACAGAGAAGTTAAACAGAGGGCCTTCAGTGGTTGTTATTTATGTACAAAACTACTGGAGAGGCATGACATATGCAAAATCTCTGAGCAAAACCAACCTGACAGAGAAACTTAGCTCAGAGTTGTCCAAGCAGCTTATAAGACTTACTGTCTGAGAAACTGAAGCATGCTTGACACTGGTCTTATACTTGAGTTTGTGAAGTGTTTTAAACAAAAACTGTAGTTTATTTAAAGAGGAAGTATCTGCATGTTCAACGCACAGCAGTGACATGTATGCATTAACACGTACGCACATCCTGATTAGTTACAACACACAGAATGGAGGAGTTACTTCACTCTCTAATACACATCAACAAACATTTCCATCCTCCAAACGGAAGCAACATTTCACTGCTGTGTAAAAACTCAAAAAATCAGATATCATTTAGTTTTCTGACGCGTACAAGTTTCTAACATCTGTTGATGTTGTAGCCATGGTTATCGAAGAAATATACTGAAAATGTCTCTTGGAGATGAAACTTCTTTAACCATCTGTCACAAAGTTCCTGCCGATTCATCCTTTTAAAAACAAGTTCTGTTCCTTCATATAACTGCATTGAAATGTGACGTTTAATCTTGCTCTTGCATCAGAACTTTGGTGATATTTATTTGTTCATTAACAAACGCTTAAAGGGGTGCTATTATGGTATTTTAAGTTTTCTGAGCTTTCTACAGTGTTACAGTGTTGAATCCTCATCAGACATGTGAACAGCACTGTTTTTAATAACCTAAATGCATGTTTGAGTTCCAGCACTCTCTCCGTTCGGTTTCCATGGCGACGAAAAACACATCGTCTTGGAGAGTTTTTTCTACTTGGAAATCCTTGTGACGTCCCGGGGGATAAGGTTCGGTGATTGGTTACCTTCTACTGGTTAACAAGGGCATGTACAAATACATCAGGCAGGTGGAAAACATCGGATAAAGTTATTTCCAACGCTGGTGAGTTTACCAAAGATGTTACAATAACGGCGAAAGCAGGTGCGGTGCACGCTCCCGATGTAGTGCAGTTGCGAGAGGCGGGGCTTAATGCAGATGAGTCTCAATCCACTCGTTTTGCCCACAGGCTGATCTGACAGCCTATGGAGAGGGTCGGTCTGAAGTAAATAAAGCCATTTGTGACAATAACTCGATCAATCCCAGCCCTCCTGGGCTCAGAAATAAAGATAAATTAGCCTGAAATGCACATAATAGTTCCACATTAATGTTGCAATCTGCTGTGCAGTAAAATAACCCATTACTGTTTTATTTAGATGACGGTATATGACCTCACTGTCTCTGTTTTTTAACACCACCACCACTGTTTATTCCATCATTCTGAAAGCCTGACCTGCTTGATAGCTTGCTGAACCTTATCCAGGTTGATGTCTTTGGCTTCCTTCAGCAGTGTATTCTCATCCATCCTCAACATCGACACCCTGTACTGGCACAGCTCCACCACTACAACGTCTGGCTGCACAGCCTGAATCGTCTGCAGGAGAGAGGGAGAATGGGTTTAAAAGATAAGGCCCAGGCACAGAGTGAAAGAGTAGCAGAGAATAAGTGAGTAAAAAAGGCCAACATGATCTGAGAAAGGAAGTAAAGACAAAAGGAATCAAAGAAGACAAGAATATGCCTGTCAAAATAGGCTTTCCAATATAATTACCATTTATCCAGACAGACCAAGTCATAATCACTTATGTTGTAGCTCTACTTCACAGTCAAAGAACTCCACACATCTTTTCACAGACAGTTTACTGCATATCAAGAGTGTGTGAAAAGACCTCTGCACTGCACACATCATTATTTATTTTACCTCCCACCCCACTGGCTCACCGTGGCTACGTCCTTTTTGCTGCTGTCACTGAAATGGGCAGTTCCCACCAAGTACAGGAGGCTGCCATCAGGGGCAGTAAGACAGGTCACGGTCTCTGGGAGGTCAGGGGAGGTCTGGCGGCGTTGTGCTCGCAGCTGCCACAGCATCTCCATTGCTTCCCCATCCGCTAAACGGAGTTTGTAGAGACCGTTGATGAACAAATGGAACTTTTATTACCACCATCACATTCTGAATTAAGCATTTATTTCAACTTTAGGCATAAATCAGGAAATATATCAGCTAAGATTGTTTCAACTAATATTAAAAACAACATTAACAAGACTATATGTAGCATAACTGAGTGTGCATTCATGTCACAAAAGATTGGACTTTGTACAGCTGGGAAATGATCAGACATTCCTTCACAAAGCTGGACCACATGATGCCAAAAGCACTCAAACTTGATGGAAAACTATATTTATATTCGGTGGATTGAGAAAGATGGCAAATGGCAAAAAAAAAAAAGGCATACATGATTATTTTAATCTAAATTACATTTTTAAACATGATTATTCACTGACTGTGGAAACACACTGTTGTTCTTAAACCTGGGGGCAACTAATTCTATATTTAGCTTTTGAGACATCTGGAAAACTTTTATTAATCTGTTTTTTTCCATTTAGTTTATACTCTGTAAAAAGAAAGAAAAACTTACAGAGCCCTGGAGGTATACAAGGCAGATCTCCCTGTAAAGGATCCTCTGATGGCCCAACTGACTCATCCTGGCAAGCATCAAAACAACACAAAAGCAAACACTTAAAGCATGTTTACCCCTAAAAAAAATTAAAAGATTAACCCTGCCCTGAGAAAGATGAGGCAATTGCTCATAATTTGCAAGTGAGACTACACTTGGGCAAGTTTGCCTCTCTTCATTGGCTGCCTGTTGAATCTAGAATAGAAGGTAAAATCCTTCTTACATATAAAGCTCTCCACAACCAACACCACTATATATCAAAGTTCCTTATATTCCAAGCAGAGTACTTCGTTCCCAGACTGCAGGCTTACTTGTGGTTCCTAGAGTCTCAAAGAGCCGAGCAGGAGGCAGAGCCTTTGGTTATCAGGCCCCTCTCTTTTGGAATAAGCTCCCAGTTAGTATTAGGGAAGCAGACACCCTCCCCACCTTTAAGACTTGGCTGAAGACTTATCTTTTTGATAAGTCTTATAGTTAGGGATGATTAGCATCCCATAGTTATGCTGCTATAGGTTTAGACTGCTGAGAGACATTTCCTGATACACTGAGCTTCTCTCTCTCTCTCTCTTTATCCCTCTTTCTTGATGCAACAGTGTTGCATCATTAACATGTATGTCTCCTGTCTCAGCAGGTCTCCCTGGCTGGGACTAGCAGTTCCTGTTGTCTTTCTGTCCTCTTACCCCCCACACAGCAGAAAGATGGCTGTCTGTCCTTGAGTCTTGAGGTTTCATTCATGTTAAAAGGGAGTTTTTTCCTTCCCACTGTCACCAGTGTGCTTGCTCAGGATGGGAGATTGAGTTGGAGCTTCCAACTCAATCTGGTGGTTTCCTTATAGAGGCTATTATGAATTGGCTTTCATTATGTTTTTTTTTTTCCTGTCTGTAAAGCGTCTTGAGATAGCATTGCAGTGATTTGAGGCTAAATAAATAAAGTTGAATTGAATTGAATAAAATTGAATATATTCCACCACTCTCAAATAATTTCCCACTGATTGTTTAAACACAAATGTGAAGATTTTCCATTCTATTTTTGTCCTTACCTCTGCATTGTTGTCCTGGTCCATGTTTGAAGAGCTGAAAGCTGTGTTTGACAGAGTGAAGACTTGTTCACAGCCTGTGGTACACACCGAGCAGTGGTGCGTTCACTGACAGCCGGACACTCAATGACTGCTGACGTTGCTTTATGTGTAACAGTAACAGCTGCTGATTTTACTAAACGTGTCTTTCAGTTTTTAAAAAAAATAGTAAACTGTTAGTTTATTGATTACAATGGAGATTATCACTGTTTTATAACAATAACTTAAACATGTGGCGTAATACATGACGATGCCATAACACCACGAGAAAAGGTTAGGGAACTTGACAGCTAAGGAAGAAGTGTGTTAGTCAAAGAAATTACTAGAAAGCAGTTAAATATTACTTTTAGATGTAGCATATATTAGAAATGTAGTAACTGAGGAGTCAATTGTTCAGCTAGCTCAGGCCAATGTTAGCTAGTAAGTCCGGTAGGAATTTATTAAAATTATATTTGTTTAAAGGTCGTAATTTCGGAAAACTTGTAACCATTCCTCAGTACAACATATTAAGTTTTGAAAACGATAGTTGTCCACAGATAAATAGTTGTTACTTACAAAGCCAGCCAGTCTGTAACACTGCTCACCGATACTACAGCAGAGCGATTCACGGTCGAAACTGACAGCCGCAATGCATTCTGGTACATGTAGTTATTTACTGCCAAGTCACGCACATTTACTTTTATAAATAAAATGTTGGTTTTATTTGATTTTATTATTTCATTTCATAGATTACAATCAAAGTCTGGAGTCCGAGTGTCAGAGGCTTGTCTCTGCAATAGGTTCAATGTGAAAATCGACACAGAGAATGAGCTTTAAGCAGAATTGTAGGACAACATGCTCTCACACTCACTAGTGCTACTAGTCTTAAAGTGCTTGTGGATGCATTAATTGTGCTTGAGTAGTTTAACAAGGGGATTTTGAGGCAGCCTTAACGGACAGATTATCAGCAAAACTAATGAGGCTGAAATGGAGAGCTTTGCCTCTTTGTAAGCCTTGGTATCTATTTACCCTGCTGGAAAACAAAGTTGCATTTACAATGCATTGGCCTATATAATGCATGTAGGCCTTATACAGTAGTGGTAATATTTTCAACAGTGGATATCATGTTGATGTGTATACAAATACTGAAACTTCCTTTATTGAAGTTCCTGTAATCATATGTGCAGCTGCAAAAAAATGCATATGAAAGTTATGGTAGGCACCAATCCCCTTGTTCACTGACTCATTTCCTGTGAAAAAGGCTATAATACCTGCTGTACATATGCTAGCTGTTCCTACAAATATCAGAGAAACTATTCAAACTACAAATTCCTTTGAGATTATTACAGAATGAAATGCAAAGTATGTCAGACCAGCAGATAATCAAAAAGCTTCATCATCATGTAATAAACCCTCCAATGAGGAACAAATCAGCATCTAGATTCATTCACCACACATTGCGCCATTCCTGCAAGAAGCCAGCAGACACCAAACAGTAATTAACTTATGAGTCTAGCTTCTTTCATCACATTGAGCCACAAACTGATACATTCCCTTGCTTTCAAACACACTCATTAGACACATCAGAAAGTTTGGACAGCTGTGTTGCTGTTCCAGCTTGTCTCACAGATATGAAATTGGCCAATTTGCCGACTACATGCACATATAGTCAAGTAGCAACGGTGAAATGGTAATGACAAGCATTAAATGTGGTATATTTTAAACATCCTACACACACTGAGTCATGTTTAGTGTCATAGATGTGTAGCGTTTTGTGAAGTATAATGCTCTAAGCGCATACATTATTGCCACAAACATATTGTGATCTTTTGCATATTAATTGTGCAGATCTCAACAACTGTATTGCATGAGCTACCTTTCTACTTGGCTATTGGGATAAAGGGAGAAAGCGTTATCATGTGTTTTAAATACATTTCTTTAAAGTCTTAATGCAGTCTTTTTTTGTTTGTTTGTTTTTGCAGTTATGCATTTATAAGGTGACTGCCTTTTATTCTTTTTTAATTATAACAAATTTGAAAGCTCATTCATTTATCTTTCTTTGCCTTTTCATTATAGGTGTTTGACCCTGCACTGTAGCACCCTGTTGAGTTATATCGCTGCTGGTTTCATTGGTGGGTGATCAGCTGAACACAGTCATCCTGAGACATAAATGTGACATCAATTCCTACATTAATAACTGATCAACACTAGCAGATGCACATTTCTATTTTTCTTACAATGTAATTTTCTTGCTTTTCTATCTCTACCTGTCAGTTCGCCCAACCCATCCATCACAGAAGTGAGTTATTTCATAGAAGAAGAAGGAATGGCTGTTGGCGGGAGGTGATTTACTTTGCAATAATGATCAGTGTTAGTAAAGGAAATGTCAGCCTCCTTCCTCTTCAACATTCTCCAGCAGCAATGAGCTCCCCAGCTCTCTCTGCCAGCCTGTCCCGCCTGTTTTGTTCATCCTCTTCTTCCTCAAAGAGAGTATGACGTATGCTTAGCAGTTGGTGTGTGGTGGCTTTGGTCAGGGGCGGAGGATGAGTCTCAAGGTTTTCCGTTTGAACGAGAGGCTCTGCTTGTGCAGGTGAGGTCTTCGGACTGAGTGCGTCCTCGCTAGATGGAGGGTTTGGACTCACACCGTTTACATAAGTGGTGGTGGGAAGAGTCACTGTGTTAAAGGCAGTGTTGGTCGATTCTGGAGAGCAAACCTTTGTTTCTGAAATGAAAGCATGGAAAAGGGAGAAAAGGTCAAAATCTAACAAAAAAAAACCATCATGACCTTGAACTTGTAAAGAATATACACTGCAAGATGCTGTGTTAAACACAAGCTAATAATTCTTACCTGTAATTGCACCAGACACATGAACAATAGTGTGTGTGCCTTCTAGGTAAACCGTGTCTATGTTATGCTCTGATGGGAGCGGCTCCGTGATGGCGGCCTCCACCTTCGGCTTACGGACAGTCAGCATATATGGATGAACATCCAGAGAGAAGTTGCGTGCGTGCTTCTTTTCCATTGTACCTAAATCTGTAAATAAAAACGATGAGTGGCATGAAAAAAGGAAGATTATCAACACAGAGTGAATCTTACCTGCCTTAAGCAATTTTCTGGTTCCAGAGTTGAAAACATATCTGAATCTTCTGATGCTAATTCATCCATTATTCTCACTAATAGCTTGTTAAATGAGTTTATTTGCGGTTTTATGCAGCTCAGGTAGTATGTAATGAGTTAATCAAAGCTGTTTTGGCTGGAAATTGCACCGTGCTGCATCTGGAAACAAACCGGATCAAATAAAATCCTACAAAATGTGCTTCTTTGTTTTAAAAGAAAAGAAAGAAAAGTGCTTCCTCTGTGTTTCATTCTTATATTCCCCATTCGTCTGTCTCACCATGTGATAAATTCACATTCTGGCTTGACACACTTTCCTGCAGTCCATCATTTTTTTTGCTTATCACCTGAACCGTTGCAGCAGTCTGGGCCTTTTGGGCTCTTTATAACCAAACAGATGCAAAGAACCAACAGCAATGAAAGGCCCCTTATGCATCTCCACAGGCTGCCAGCATCTAGGCCAACGAAATAATACACCACAAAGATTACTTCCAACTGTCAGCCAGTACATAGAAACTACACCTGCACAGAAGATGTAGCTAGGCAGGGCAGGAGGGGGGTGACAGAGTGGAAAACTGGATGGTAGTGTGGAGAAAAATGAATAGAAGGGAAGAAATCATTCCATTTTGAATTTGTGTGTGTTTGGTTGTGGTATCATACAGAGCTGGTTGTTGTTGAATCATAACTGTACACGTGATGATTCTGTGAATGTGCTGCTTGTTTTAGAGAAATGAGGAAGATAAGTGTAAAACATCTGGATGATGCAGTTAGTTTTCTGTCCTCATAACCTCAAACCACTTTGGTACACAACTCTTCTTCCTCATGGGGGTCCTCCGTGTCGGGGGGCCGCACCTGTTTGACCAACGGGCCGTTGTGGCAGGGGTCATCCTGCCAGGGGTGTTGGTAGGGGTTCTGCACTGCAATCATATGGCTGTGGTGTGGACCCCGCCTTGCCCCGACCTGGGCGTTACCTATGGCTGCGTCTCTTTTGGTCACTCCTGGTGCAGCTACTGACATGAACGGATTCCCCAGATGTCGTTTCCTCACAGCAGCATCAAACCAGATACAGATAACAGAATCCTAAAGTTATTAGTTTTTATTTTGGCATCAGTGGTCAGGGGAAGGGTTGGGTTGTGTACGTGTGTGGGTAATGTGTGTGTGTGTGTGTGTGTTTTTTTCTTAGTGTGAAACTGTTTTTAATTTTTTAATGTAAAGCACTTTGATATGCTTTTGTATGAAAAGTGCTGTACAAATAAAGTTTGATTTGATTTATGTCTTTGTCCCCCAGATGACTGCAGTCCAGTAGACTTACTGTGTCAGTGTTTGGACACACCTGGATGAGACAGAATTTCCTAGAATTAAATGAAGACTAAACAGATTATTCTGTTTGAGGGTCAGCGTAGGTAAACACCTGGAGACTCTCTGAAGACCACTGACCACATCTGGAACCTTGAGGTGTTGATAGACTCAGATCTGACTTTCAGCAGCAACATCAAAGCTTCACTAAGAAGATTTTCACCAACTCAGAAACAAGAGAACAAAAAGTTTATTCTCCCAGTAAGACCATGAGAAACTCGTCCAGTAGACTGGATCCCTGGGATGGTCTTTTAACAGGACTTCTGAAAGAGATCATTAAACATCTGCAACTCATCCAGATGTTGCTGTTGCAGCTTTAACTCAGAGATCTGAACACATCACACCAGTTTGACCATAAGCCAGACCAGAAGCCAGACCAGAAGCCAGACCAGAAACCAGATCAGAAACCAGACCAGAATCCAGACAAGAGTTAGACTTAACTTGGGAAGCAGCATTTAGCTGTAATGCTGCAGACACAAAGCTTTAAGTGGGCCGGTACGCACCGGTACGCAGTCCCGGCACTTTTAAATTCTATCCCTTTGCGTACCGGGACTATTTTTTACAGCGTATGGTGCATACCGGGACTTTTACCAGCTTTCTTCAGCAATCAGTATACCCTCCTATGACTTCACTACATATTATAGCTTATATTAGTTGATTTTAAACAAAAAGGCCCCCCCATAGAAAATTATTGTTAAGACCGGTAGACGCACAACGCTCGCTGTAACCCACAACGTCACGCCACACTTCACACTGTCCACTCGCTTCTGTGTTTCCATTGACGTGGACGTGCATTGGATGAGAGGAAAGGCGGAGAAAAAAAACTATGGCTGCAATGTTACAAACTGGAGCAGAGTTGAGTGATGACAGTAGTACTACTTAACAGTCCTTTACTACAGTAGTACTACTTAACAGTCCTTTACTACAGTAGTACTACTTAACAGTCCTTTACTACAGTAGTACTACTTAACAGTCCTTTACTACGGTAGTACTACTTAACAGTCCTTTACTACAGTAGTACTACTTGACAGTCGTTTACTACAGTAGTACTACTAACAGTCCTTTACTACAGTAGTACTACTTAACAGTCCTTTACTACAGTAGTACTACTTAACAGTTATTTACTACAGTAGTACTACTTAACAGTCCTTTACTACAGTAGTACTACTTAACAGTCCTTTACTACAGTAGTACTACTTAACAGTCCTTTACTACAGTAGTACTACTTGACAGTCGTTTACTACAGTAGTACTACTAACAGTCCTTTACTACAGTAGTACTACTTGACAGTCGTTTACTACAGTAGTACTACTAACAGTCCTTTACTACAGTAGTACTACTTGACAGTCCTTTACTACAGCTAGTCAGTATTCTCAGTTTTTAAAGATTATTTCTAGATTAAAGATAATATTACTAAGTGTTATGGACTAGGCCTGATGCTGTGAAAAACATATTTCACAGAGGAAAAGTATAGTACACCGTTAAATTAGTCTGGTAATAAGCTAAATAAGTCTGAATGTAGACCTTGTTTTGTTTTGAACCCTTTCATGCATAGCGGTCCTGTAGTGAGCACCTATTTACAAGCTCTTTTCTTGCCTATTCATGAATGAGGATGGTATTTTTGTAAATAAACCACTTCAGTGGATGTTAGTGAGTCATCCAATATGTTTCCACTCACTGGAGGATAAATGAATATAGGCTACGATATAATTGAACGTAATGTAATTATATTACGCAACTTTGCCTTTGCGATAAATAGGAAAAGAAAATGATACAGCTATATTTTATAGAAGATTTACATGATATAATTATGATTATATGTTGTTTTATAACTATTTTGTAGAGTACATTAAAATAAATCATATAAAATTCTAAATATCCCAAATTAACAAAAAAAGTACCAATGCATATTTGTAGAGGTAAAATACTGTATTTAAGAAATGTTGCATTGTTTTTTTTGTTTTGTTTTTTCAATTCATGCATGAAAGGGTTAATGAACTTTTAGTTTAAATATTTACTTTTCAGTGTTATTTTAATATCCATGCGATAAGACTTGAAGTTCATAAAAGTGTCTCCATGGCACTTTGAATTTGCCAAATGTGGATTTGATTTAGAACTTGTTTTGTTTTTTGTAATTTCTGTGCAATAAAACAACAATCCATAGATCAATTTATAGATCCACATATAAGTATCATACATGTTTTTGTCCCATATTTGCACAACAATTTGACAGCAAGTCATTAAGGGAGTACCACCTCTTATTTTGTTCCACTTAAAGCACTGTGCAGACATGTGGTGCAAACAGCCAGAGGAGATTTAACTTTTAAACATTTAACTGATGTTGATTTGAATCATCTTAACTTATTTTATTGTGACTTTTACTGTTTGTTGCTACTTTTTATGACTTTTTGATGCTTTCTTTGCTCCATCTGTAATGCTTGTAATGTGTAATGTAAAGTACTTTCAGCTGTCTTGACATGAAATGAGCTTCATAAATAAACTTGCTTTGCATTCATTCATCAGATTGAATTCTCTCCCTATCAGACTTGATACAAATTCAACATTTTGAATGGAAGGAAATACAAGAGAAACAGACATGAGACATCTCAGTTTATAGAAACTATTAAACTAAAACTTGACCTTTAAGTTGATGTCATTTGTAAGGAAGAACACGTAAGTATGTATAATATGGTTTTATTAATTTGGTTTTCTTTAATGCAGGTGGAAAAAAATTGGAGGTGATGCAGCAGATTTATCCAATGTGATATATAACCAACAAGCGGCATTAAATCGATCGTTTCCTGAACATGTTGTACATTCGTGTGACAGAATACCTTTAGTTGATGACAGTTGTGTGCTCTTGTTATCCAGAAGCGGTGCCATGAAGCTGTCCGCCACTGTTTTGCGTCTAACTGGTTTGGGTTTTTCCGGCTTGGTGTTATTTTCCAAACGTGTCAGGGTGAGTGGTTCCTTTACAGTGCAGAGAGGACACAAACAGAGCATATCGTGGCTTAAACTGCAGTTCACTTACAGCAGACTTAAAGCTTTTGTATGTTTTAGAAGTGCAAATCCGGAGTTGCCTGCTCTCACACTACAAAGACTCATCAAGAACGTCTGAGTTGGAAGAGCTTTAAATCTAAAATGTTCTTGTTGTAAGTTATAACTTTTTTACCCTCTACTGTCAGTAATGCTGAATAAATGTTGGGTTTCAGCTGGGGATGCAGCCAGCTTACCTTGAATGGCTGAGGAAGAGGGTTTGATGTTGGAATCCATTTAATCTTCTTGCGGGGCCGTTTGATGACCAGTGGCTCCGCACCCATCTCTCCCACTCTGAGATCAGATGGATCCATGTTTGGATCAATCGTCTGAATGCCAGAGTCTCTCACAGTGGGTGTAGCATCGTGATTGGACTGTGCAAGCGCGGCCAACAGCTGCCTGACCACGTTGTCGTACATGAGGTCACTCTCATTGGTGATGAAGTCCAGTCTGTTTAATGACTTGATGTGGTCCCTGTTCTCATTGCAGAACATGGCCAGGATGTTAATATCACAGAACTGAGACTTCTGCCAGCGTCGCCGTGTCTTAATGCCAACTTTATGCAGTTTGTCAAATACAAAGTTGGACTTGCGCACCACAAACAAGTGCAGCAAGTTCAGCAGAATAATGAGGTTCATGGTGCAGAGCAGAGAGATGTCCACTGCTGCCATGATGCGCTGCAGCTGCACAGCGGGCAGCTTACAGTTGACCCTGAGCTTCAGCTCTGGATAGCTGCTGATGTCCGGAGGCTCGCCCAGCGCGCAGGTGAACTCATTCTGCCTTTGGCGGGCATAGTAGGCGCTAAGGTAGGAAATGGGGATGGAACTAAGGCAGATGATCGCAAGGTGACGTGCCAGGTAAATCTTAGCCAAAAAGTTACTTTGGCCTCGTCTCTCCAAATATTTCTCAAAGAGATTCTGTTCAGGGCTCTTCTCCTTTTCTGCATTCTCTATGATCTCCCGCCTCTCCCGCTCGGTTATGCCAGGTCCTTTGGACTGAATCTGTTTCTCGATCTTTGGGGCTCGACCCTCAGCGGCTCGATGGTAGCAGTTGTCAATCTCTTGAAGCAGGAAATTGAGCTCCGATGTGAGGCGCGTAGAGGCAAGGAACTCCCAGCCCAGAGCAGGAATGTACATGATTCCAGCAAAGGCCAGCAGGGCATAGGGCAAAAACTTGTGTTCAAACAGTGAAGGCCAATGAGCAGGCTCCTTATCAGGAATAGCATCTCGCAGCTCTGTCCAGCAGTAGCCCCTCGCATACAGTGCCTGGTCTCGGGTGAAGTTGTGTGGTGTGTAACAGTATATAGATTCCTCTGAGGAAAAGCACAGAAACAAACCATGAGAACCTAACATTATTATTTTTAATTCTACAATATCAAATTTGTGTATTAGCTTTAGAAGAATACATCATACGTGATCTAATTTTATTCGTTCCTGTTTGTTAAAATGTTCTGTACTGGCAAACATTCTGCAGTAAATAAATTACATGTGAAAAGTCAGAAAATCAGGTGTGCTGGAGCCATTTTATCTCCACCATTTCTTTGAAAACTAAAGTAAATAACTAAAAATGCCAACATATGCAATTACTTTGTATTGTGCCTGAAGTATAACCATGAAGTAGTCCTGCAAAAATAATTTAAAATTTACCCTTGGTTTTACAACATAGGTAAAATGCAGGCTTGCATTCCGATAAATGCATTTATTAATAACGGTTTGTTTCTATTTTAAAAGAAATATGTTGAATCTGCTTCATCTCTGTTTTAATTTCAGGCATTTTGTATCTAAAAACATCTTTCAGAAACATCCGTCTCATCTTCACAAAGTAATCTATTTGTATAAAGTGATGCCCATGTCTGTGCTGATAAACATCTGCTATCTCAGGTAAAGGAAGCGAGTCCACCCATCCCAGACAACGTTGTCTCACGTCTCCCTCAGATGAGTCTGGTCTCTAACAACAGATACCATCAGTGATCAGGCAGCTTTTTAAATAAACAAATGGTTTTAAAACTCTCAAAAACTATGCATTTTCTTATAAGTTTTGTAGTGTTTTAAAGCAAAACAAGCATCGTTGTTCTGATTTGACTGAACAGAAGTGACAATTTTCTGAACACTCACATAGTTTTGCTGCTAAAGTTAAACCCTGATTCCCAGCTGGTTAACTGCTGCTGCAGAGAGCCTGACTCAGCATCCATTGCTTCCCTTCTGCTTTTAACCAAATGCCTCCTTCATTCGTTTTCCAGCAATCCATCTCACCCCTCCTATCATCAGCTGATTTCCAAAATCTCCTGCATTTCTTGCCCTCTCAGCTTTATCTTTCTGCAACTCTTTTCCTCCATGCCTCAATTCCTTCTGTTTTCCTTCTTATTCATCAGTCAAATGTGTCATAAGAGCATCGCATGAGCTACAAGAGGTGTGTGACCTGTTGTTGTAGTCGGAGAAACAAAGGCTAAGGGGAAACTCTGATGTCTTTGCTCAAGTCTCAACCACACAAAGTCAAACAGTTCTTGTGCTGATTGGGTCACAAACTTCCTCCAGTGGATGATCGTCTCACCTGCAAAGTTCCTTGTGAAGACGAGGGTGACCAGGAGGATAGGGATGATGACCGTCCCTATGGTAACAACACGATCAAAGGGCAGCTCCAGCTTGAGTTGCACCATAAGGCCAGCCAGAGCCCCGCCCTTCTCATCCTGAGAGGAGCCCGGCAGGATCAGCTCCTTCAGCTTTTCGCCTGCGAGTAGCGCCGTGGCCATGTCTAAATTTTGGTCGAGGATGTTCTGCATGCGGAACAAGAGGAATGCACCGTACTACCCTCTCGGTGACAGAGGTGAGACTGGATGCTCCCTGCTGTAGTTAGGTACTTGTCGAAACAGAGCGATGCACACACACACACACACACACACACACCGGAATGTGTGGCTAGCTTCAGCCCCGTACACCATACGCAGGTAAGGGATGGGTCATATTGAGAGGTTTCTGTCCTTCAGAGCTCCGGCTCCTCCAGGTGCATCCAGCTAGACTCTTATAAAAGGAGCAGACATGATGTTCACTGGCACATCTCTCACTCGGCCTCGCCTGAAGCCATCCCTGTATCTTGCCTGGTCTCCTCAGAGTCTGGCTCCGGTCTATGCACGCTGTGCGGCAGTTTGAGGAATGAGCTGAGTTTAGGAGGTGTTCCTGCGCTTCCCCAGGAGAGTGATCGCCAGCTGAAGATTTGTTACTTGAGCTTCGGTAAGGAGAAGCTCTGACCAGTCCCTTCCTGAAAGACAAACACCCAGTTAGGGACAACAGTGTGTGTGTTTTTACAGATGTGCTGGACACCAAGGTAAAAGATGTCCTTTCTTGGAACATACAGTAGATGATTAGTGTGTGCCAGAAGGCCCATAGCTCAACTCTCTGTTCCTTCCTGTCATTGTCCTCTAGAAGACAGTCATGTGGCTGAAAATGAATAATCCACACATCTCTATCCAGTGAAGTGTGTTCTGCCCTTGCTGTGTTTGTACTCTGGAGACTACAGCAACCTGAAACAGACTGAATTCACACTGATACTTTCTGGCTGACTCTTAATTCATCCCTTCTCTGGACTGCGGGTGCTAATTAACCTTGTGGGAGAGTGTGTTCACACGACGGTGTCCGGTGACCCCCGACACCTGTCAGTGACATCAACATGATGCTGTGAGTGTGTGAACAAATGCGTTCAAACAAGTGGGCATCGTGCATGTATGATTAAATGTAACGAGGACGCTTGCTCCTCGTACATGAAGGTTATATAAATGTCCTTCAGGGAAGTGTGGACACATCATCCCTTACCATAAACTGCTCTTCATGTGCCACCCCTTTGTCATTTTCTTCTTCTCTCCGTTACGACGCCTGCCCTCTTCTCCCTTTTCTCTAATTATGCAAAAAAGCACAGCTCATCTGTGAAATCCTTAAAAGCCAAGCCCTCTGATTCAGGACTGGAACATATACTTAACGTCTCTGAGAGGGCCATCTTAAGGCTGCAGTTTCATGAGTGCAGGGGGCAATTAGTCTATCCAAGTCAGCTTTAAAGCACATATGATGAGAGGGATCATTAAAGAAGAAATCCTGCGCAGGGGGTTTTAAAGAACATTATTGAGTGTTAAAGCTGACATGCACCTACTGGTGTTCTACTGTACCTGAAGACAGAGAACAAGATGTTCTTCCTCTTGGCATTACAACACACATTCCACATGCTGTCTGGTGACAGTCAACTTTACCTCCAACCTCAAAGACTGCTTCAAGGGAGACGGAAAGAGATGTAAAGTTTGCATAATTTAGACTTAAAGGAGCATCACTACATTTTGGGAGCTGAGTTAGAGGCTGTCCTGCCGTCTGCCAGCCGCTGGCTCTGCTCCAGCCTGACAGATTAAACCCCTCAGTTGGCCGATGAGACTGGTGTTTACAGAGGGAATCCCACATTCTTTGGCTACTACAGCGTCCTGCTAAACAATGACCAATGTAGAAGAATCAGAGAGTCAAGCTTCCGAACCGTAGCAGAGCTCCATTCATTCCTCCATTCATTATTAATTAGATTATGGCGGGGAAAGGAAGAACTTTACAGATAGACCCCCCCTCTCCCTCCCTCCATTGCTCTCTGATACCGGGGGCAGAAGGGGTAAATCTGATCACACCGTCAAAGTGGCAGGTACAAGGAAAAAACACAAACACCATAAAGTATCCTAACTACTTTCCCACTTTTGCCAATCAGCACATCTCTACAGGGAGCAGGGCAGGAACATTTCACTAAAAGATCATCATGTCCCACAGATCTGGCTGAGCTTCTGTCTCCGAACAGCTCCACCAGTCCTGGCAGAATCCACCTTCCAGCTGACATGTTGCAGAGAGCCGGAGCTGCTTGCAGATGACGAGCTGTTTCAGCACTGAGCGGCGGACAGCTCCCGTACAGCCTGAATCCATACAATGTGTGGGTCAGAGAGCGCGCGCGCTGCTCGGAGGTGTGCGTGAGAGGATGGAGACTCTCAGCACCTGCATCAGCTGGTCTACCTGTCCACGCCAAACCAGAATACCGCCACATTTGCTCGCAGCTGTGCCATGTGCAGGCAGGGGATGATGATGATAATAAAGATCACTCACCATGTCTCGCTGCATCTCCCGGGACGGGAAGAGTTAATCTGCAGTGCGGGCGAGCAGCTACAGCATGTATCCGAGCTCACCGGTTTGTTCCGCCTTCCCCCCCTTCCTCAGCGCCTCCAACCCTCCCCTCTCCCCTCCCAGCTCTGCCTCCATCTCAGAAAGAAGGAAAGAGACAACAAATGAAGATTCTGCTCATCGCTGATTGTTTTGAGCCGAAGTGAGCGCGCGGTGGTCGAGCTGCTGAAATGCACCATGTCCAACCTGGACATGTCACCATGACAACCATAAAAGGTTCAAATGAAACAAAACTCCACAGATCCAGCTTTTTTCACCGTTGTCAGTTGGATGCAGATGCGTTGCAATCAATAATAATAATAATAATAATAATAATAATAATAATAATAATAATAATAATAATAATAATAATAATAATAATAAAGACGCTGGTTTTAGATAGAAGATGCAAATTGTGCGTTTGGCTCCTTTAATAAGCGTGAAGACACACACACACCAACACACACACAGACCGGCTTTTATTCAAACCCTCAGTTCCTCCAGTCTACAACCAAACTGCCAGGCACCCAAACCGTTGTCTGGCCTGATCATAGGTCCATCCAGCATGTCCATCACACGCGGAGTGGGACTGGCCACGGACAAATGCAACCAATGGAAAAGATGTCTGTCATTCAAAGCCACTAGGTGTGGCGGGCATCTTCTCATCACTGTTTCTGTTCTTTCTGAGCACCAAGCACGACATGAAGCCATAAAAATGTAATCCAAAAGGCTCTGTCTTTTTTTTTTTTTTTTTTTTTTAAAGTATTATTGCGCAGGCGACGCGCAGAAAGGGGAGTTGGATCAACAGGTAGTTAATAAAAAGCAGCTCACACAGTCTCTGAATATCACCTTTCTGGGCAGGGACACTTCAGTGGGGCTTTAGGACATTAGTTTGCAGCTTTTTGGTTCAGTGCTGGGATCAGTGAAGTCTTGTGATCGCGTGGAAGCGGCGCGCGCCCGACGCACAGCAGCAGGACTGAACCACAAGTCAGTTTTTCCTCAAGCCGGTTCTCACCGGTTAGGAAACCAGCTTTTCCCTACCTTTTGTTTCCAAATATAGCTTTCTCCCTCCCTCCTCATCTTCAACTCAAACACGTGTCACAGCTTCCTGTCTTGCTGGTTTGAGATAAATAACCTTAATTAATATTAATATTAATTAAACAGTACAAAAAAAGTCCTTTTATTACAGGATTAAAGATATGAGTATCTTAGAGATTTGAGCTGATAAATAACTTTGATCAAGTTTTCATATTCAATTCTCTCACTGCAACCATGGCATTTCCAGCCATCTGAGGAAAAGATCATTTTCGGCTTTTGGATCTTCTCGTAGCTCTGAAAGTGAACAAGTGGACAAAATAAAGCTTAGCTTGAAGAAAGGCAGCAAAGTTTTTCCATTAAACCATTTTCTCAGATTTCAGTGTGATTAAGAAATATTTTAATGGAGTGGAGGTCGAGCTGCAGCCCTGAAAACCATAAAAAGAGACTCCGAGGGGGATTGACAGAGAGGCTGTTTGACTAAAACACACCCTAATGGAGACTTAGCAGACCTCAGAGTGGTTCTGCACTCTTCTAATGTGCAGGTACACCCTAATGGAACAGCCATAGCAGAGAAAAACATCTCATCTGTGTCACTAAATGTAGCCTCAAATGTTTGTGATGAAAGCTGCATATATTTCAAATGCAAATAGAAAAAAAAATCTGCATTTTTTTCATATTTACCTCGACTGCATTTTAAACCTGCAACACCAAAGCTTTTCTGTGGATATCAGCTTGTCAACAGTGTGTTGGAAACTACAGAAATCTGATGATTTGAAGGGATTTGCATATTTCTCCTTCCACTGTGTATTACATAAAACAATCAGTATTGAGGAATTTCAGTTTGTAAACAACAACACAAGCCAGTTTGGACCCCATGTTGCATTGATTCAAGAAATCTGATTCATCACTTGTCACAACCACATGAAGAAGAGGATTAGTCTGAGAAACTGATGTCGAGCTCAACATTATGCTCCTAAATTCAGGGATGTCACTCAAAACTTTACTATGCAATAAAGAGGCTGCATGTTAAGCTTGTCCCGAAGTCTTGTTAGCTTGGATGCATCTGAGATTGACCACCATGGAGACATTTGTTATTTGCACAGTAACATAGATGATAATCCAAAACACAGGCTCTGTGATGGAAGAGGTTGTCAGAGCGTCCTGAGTAAAGCTCTTTTCCACATCTGTGATATTAGCGTTAAAGAGGCACGACTAAACTTTTCACACTCCTCCTCTAAAACAGCTAATTTACCATCCAGCTTGCATCCTGTCTCGTCTCTGAGATCTCTCTAGCAAGCAAAAATCAACCCAGTGCTGACTCTCGTCTCATTCTGTCATCATCTTTCTTTCATTTCATTTATTATTAAGAGCCCCTTCAGCAACTTAAACATCAGTAGCTATTCTTCCTGGGTTCTCCTCTGTATTACATTTAAAAATTTGTGGACAGTTTTACACATCACACACACACACACACACACACACACACACAATCATACATAAATACACAAACAGAACATAAAATACAACTGCTCAATACAAAAAACCCAACAAAAACACTATTTATGGTCAATTACAAAACAAAATCTCTTTTAAACTAGTTAGACATACTTCAATATTATTTACGCTCTACAAAAGTTTCTTTTGAAAACATTTTGTATTATTTTACAGTAAGAGAAATCCTGGTAATCCATCCCATGCAACCATGGCCTGATAAAACACAGCTTGCCTAAACTGATCCTGTGAGGTTGGCTATAGTGGTGGGAGAAAATAGCAGAAGCTCAGCTCTTCAACTTTGTCTTGTCTTTATTAGTTACAAAAATAAAACGCATGAGTCAGCCATGCACCAGCTAGCAGTTAGACAAGCAATATTCAATGGCTGCTCAATCACAGCAAAAATGCTCTCTCGTGCCTGAAGCTTCTCCTCCAGCTTTATACTGGAGGCCCCTCCTACAAGACAAACCAACATTAATTGACATTCACTTTACAATTAATACAATGCCTAGATACAAACTATACTACGTACGTCAACATGCCAGTAAAATTTAGCCAAGGCTATAAACATTTCAACATGGCTCAATATATACATATAAACATAAATTATTCAATAAAGATCAGTCACATTAACATGAACAGGAAACACCCCTTCAAGGTCTCTCCACATGGTACAAGCCATTTCACCTGCTCTATAAAGGTATTTGGACACTCACCATTCTGGTTCACCTACTCACCAGGAGGCATGGTCTACACCATGACAGATCCATTCTGCCTAAAGGGAGAGCACACCTCATCCCGCTCATTTCTTTCTTCTCTTCCCTTCCTTCAAAAATGTCCTCTTGTGTTCCTTTACTGAGTAAACTGTGGGGTGTTTAAAATGTCTAATGTGCTGATATGTAGTTGTGATTGTGTGACACGATTCCGTAAAGCAAATCACGAAAGTTGTGAGCTGCTTCAGGAATGTGCATAATGAATGTCACTGTACCATCAAAATAAATCATGAACACTGAGCTTAAGGTTATAAATGTTTGTAATGCTGCTTTATTTCAGGACATATCAACATGCGCTACCTTTAACATCTCATTTCTTCCAGTGTTGTCCATGCATTTTGCAACATAAAACCCCCCTGTATGTCTTCAAATGTGATTGCAAATTTAAAAAAAAAAAGGTAAAATATACTTCAACATTTTGGCCAGGACATCTTAGAAGTCTTGAGAGAAGAAACAACAGCATTAAAAGGTGGTAAAAGTTTAATGTTCTGACTTGTGGAACACACATTAACAGATAAAATGATGCATTTTAGTGAAGGAAACAAAATGAAATATTTTAAGAAATTTGATAATTAATACTGCAAATCTTTGTAATGATAATGAAAGTAAATGTCCGTGTTATCTGTAAGCCAGTGGTTTTGCAGTGTCAGAGTCACCAACATGTCTGAAAACATCTGGATGGACCTCAGAGAGCAATGCAAGTAAGAAAACCAAATAATTTGTATGAAGAGATGCAGAACTGTATGAAAACCCTCTGTAGACATGTGTTGGAGGAGGTTCTGACCCTGCAGAAGACCTTAGAACAGGGGTAAGCAACTCCGGTCCTCAAGTGCCAAAGTCCTGCAAATGTTAGGAGTTTCTCTACTATAACTCACCAGGCACACATCAGACCTAATTAGCAGACTTGTGCAGAGCTTGACATCAAACTCTGCACAATTTTGCTAATTGGCCATTAATTTGAATCAGGTGTGTTGCAGCAGGGAAACTACTAACATTTACAGGACTTTGGCACTTAAGAAACCGGAGTTGCCGACTCCTGCCTTAGAATGTGGCTGGAGGCTCTTTTCCTTATTTATCCACCTCTTTTTGGGTACTTTACATCTCTAACAACAGAAACAAACAGTACATCTTTACTTCTGACATCACTGTTATCTCCAAGTTGTTGCTTGTTCACTTTATAATATTCACAGTAACTATTTAACCAGGGGTGCCCAAACCTTTGAATGGCAGAGTTCACATAACATTTTACAGGTTTTGGGCTTTATTATTACAGGTTATCAGGAGGAGAAATGACTCCTTGTTGATAAGAAACTGCAAGGTTTAGTGTCTAACACAAGATGAAGGCATTTGGGGGGGATGGGGAGTGAATGAACAGAAGATGGAAATGAAGACAGTTGATACTCGACGTTAGAGCGAGGCAGTAATGAGAACATGGCTCGAATTTCCAAACAAGAAGCAAGAGGTGAGTTTTACAGCAAATCGCATGCAGATAAAAATCCCCCAGTCGTTTTGTCATGTTGTTATATGAGCAAATGAAATAAATAAATAACAGAAATGTCTCAGTCAAATGCTGCCACACTTATGTCTTACCTTATTTTGTTGTTATGTCAGTAATAATAAATAGGAAGAAACACACTTTCACATTCAGCTGATAACATTTGATTTTATTACAACAAAACATGAAATGAGTTATGATTGTTTTTGTCAATAGTTGCTGAAACAAATCAATCTCCTGTAATAAAGTGTCACAACTAGAACAAACCACTAAGGCACAAGGTGGTCAGAACACAATCAAAAGTGCTGACATAACTTTTACTATGAAAAAAAACTACAATTTTTAACACTTTATATGTGTAGAAAACTTTCATTTTCATTATTTTACAAGGAACTGCAGTTTACTTTTACAATACAATATTACTAACGATACCACAGCTTCCATTAAATCCACAATGAGTCTCGTCTTGTATTTATGGTGCAGAAAAAGATACTCTAAGCTCTAATTTTAGACTCAGTTTTGTATAACTGCCTCGCTTGCTTCCTCTTTATACTTTTTGTACATAAATATCACTATGAAAAAGATTCTCTTTCCTGTAGTTAGCATGCAGTTATGACAGAAAGCAAAGCTGTCAGAGCTTTATCTATGCAAAAATCAGCGTGAAAAGCAAATGCAGTTCTTTCATCATTCCTTTTATTTTGTTTGCTTTTTATTCTTTGTTCTTGTCTTTAGGATCCATTTTCCTCACTCCTTGCCTCTGGTCTTTGTGCATAACTCTTGTCTCAGTGCTAACAGTTTGCAGAGCTTTCTTTTCTTCTCTTTTCCACTCCTGACCAAACTCCTGTGCATGCAGCTGACCTGCTCATTGAGCCATTTGCACCACAACGGCCTTCCAGGCTCTGTCCTTGTCAAAATCCTGCAGCGTTCCATTGGATGCTTGCTGCTGATGGAGTCAAACAGGAAGGAGGACAGAGATGAAAGGACGACAAACATGACGTTTATTATTCATGTGTGAGCATGAGCAGCAGTTTCCCTTTTGCATGCATAACTAGCTCATTACATTTCATGTTGTCGTAACTTAAATGTCATTTAAACATCTGGAAATGAAATGCATGTGTCATATGACTGAATTTACTTGTGTTTCATGTAGAAAATGAAGAAAATACTCAGAGAATAAGACATATTGATGTCTTTTAGGACATATTTATGTGTTTTTCTCTAGACTTTTGTGCCTCCAGTCCATGTTTATGCCTGCCATACCTCACTGTAATGGGTTGTCGCTTGCATGCTGTCGTCATACTCCGGGGCTCCCATGCGGAGCTGGCTCTTGTATGTGGCACAGTGCACCACAGTGGCTGAAGTCAGAACTGCCTGCACCAGCAGCAGCACCATCAGAATTAACAGCAGGATGTCGTAGGATTGCTGTGACACACACACGCATGCATACAGTGAGTCACTTCTACTGCTTTTTAGAACTGCCCGTTTGCTTCACAGCTGACTGGAAGTCACGATTGGATTTAGAGATCTGCACACGCTTTCACCTCATTTATTCACCTTGGATGTGGGCACATCATAAAGAAAAATTTCAATGAAGCTGATCACACTGCAAGAAAGGAAGCCGGAGGCCGAAAAGAGGAGGGGGGACGTCATGCTGCTGATAGCGATGAGCACCTCCACCTGGGAAACGCCAGAAGATAGAGAAAAAAGAGGAAATGAAAAACAACAACAAACTTCAAAGATTGAAGACATAAGATTATACTTCAGAAAACATAGTTTGATCCATTTCTGTGTTTTATATTTAGCTTTGTAACCACGAGACTGAAAAATGAAAAGGTGCATTATATAACGATTTAGGTGCCTCATTGGTTTGAGTTAGCTTCACAGTTATTATTAAAGATATCAAGTAATACAGTTTTCAGAGTTTCATAGACATATTTCTAATCATAATCTGATTCAGAGAGAAAGAGCTGTGAGAGATAAATGAAGTGATGCAACGCAGGAAGCCGCCATACAGAAGCATTTTCCTCAGACTGTTATGCAGTTAGCACGTAGCTGGATGAAATATCAGAGGTCACTTTGACTTATGGAAGAATAAAACAAAACAAAATATTTTATTTCAATTGGTAGAAAAAGATCATCAAAACCCCTGATAGAAAGCGAAATCCCAGGAATATTGTGTACACTGGAGTGGTGGTATGCAATCCCTCCTACACAGCTATGGCCATTATGGAGGGAAAAACCTTCACCATGCTCAACACAAAAACAGCATCTGAAACTGGCTCATTTCCACAAAACAACTGATTAAATCTGTTAATAAGTCCTGCAGACTGATGAAGTCCAGACCAGAGATCAGAACAGAGACTAGACCAGAGTCAACAGCAGAGACTAGACCAGAGACTAGACCAGAGTCCAGACCAGAAACCAGACTAAACACAAAGAAGCAACCGTTGGCTGCAAACATGTGGAACAAACTGCCAGTGGAGATTAAACTTTCAACAACAACAATTACACCAGGGATCCTTGAGAGCCTGTGCCCTGCAGGAACACACCTGACTCAGACCAGATCTACACGTCTGCTGAAGACACAGATTTAAGCCAGGTGTGTTTCAGCGGGGACATGTGGAGAGCCTGCAGGACGCCGGCCCTGGAGGATTTAGGATCACTACTCCATCCATCTCTGCTGTCTTAAAACTGTAAAAAAAACAACAAAACGAGTCAATATGTTGCTTTAGAAATAACATGTTTCTAACTTTTGGTTGTGGTAAGATCAAAAACTCAAAGAAATTAGCATTTTGACCAGATGTGCCATTCTTTATTGTTTGCTTTGGATAGGTGGTCAGCGAGAGACGAGGTTTTGATTGGTGGCTTGTCACGTCCGTATGACGTTTTTTATGCCACGTGATGTCCACGATGCATTCAGGAGTGTGTGTATAATGGAAAAAAAAACTCTCTGTGAACTAAAGAAAAGCTGTCTAGATAAAATATTGCTATATGGGTGTGTGAATGTTCCTTGCAGTTTAAAGACTAGACCACTTTGAGTGGCAAATACAACTAGAAGAACACTACATAAACAATGTTTCATTTAACCCTTTAACGTTCACATTAACAAAAAGGCCAGAGAAAAATGTTTCTCTGTTCTTTCAATTTTTTTGGACAAGAATAAACAGAATAAATGTTTTTTAGCAAATATTTGAGATGTTAAAAAGAAGACGTTAATAAAAAAGTAACAACAGTAAAATGATCCAAATTTGAAACAGCAGTGTTATAACAAACACTTAGTTTGGGTTAGACAGGTTTACTTCCACAGTTTTTAAAGATATTCATCAAAATCATTACAAATCTACCTCTACCAAATTATAGACCAGGACCTCAAATGACCTTAAAGGATTAAAAACTGAAACAGTCTTTTGTACTCACCAGACATTTGTTGGGGTATTCTGACACAACGTGACTGGCAATAGCGCTGGGAAAACACTGTAAAGGGTTTAAATAAAAGGTTTTTTATTATTATTCCATCAACTGATGGCATCTCATGACATGTCATGTGAATCAGTACAAGAATGAATGACTTACAGCCACGAGGATCCAGAAAAATGTGACCGACAAGTAGGGGCCTGGCAGCAAGGCGTCCATGTTGAGCGCAATGATGCCTCCAAAGACAGCAGAGATTCCCACGATTACTTCGATCACCTTTTAGGGACATTTGTCAGCAATTCAACAGCAGGCACATTGAGAAGGGAGAGCCATATCAAATGCAACAAAGCTGGAAAGTTCTACTCACAGAATACGCCTTCAGGAGTCGAGTAGGAAACACTGCAGGTTTAACAGCCACAGGCCTGTCATACATCACAGACTGGAAGAGAGACAGCAGGATTGAGAGGGGTTAGGGTGGAAGAATGAAAGCAACATGGAGAGTAAGAGCGAGGAAGCATCAAGATGAGGAAAAAAAGCAATCAATCACACACACACACACACACACACACACACACCTTCCTGTGGCAGCAGCAGTCTTCTGCAGAGCGAGCTGACAGGATGACGGTGCTGGCCATCAACACCTCCAGCAAAATCATCAAAATGAGGTTAAAGTTGATCTAAAAACAGGTAAGGAGGAGGAAGAGGGACAAGATTACTGAAGCAACAAGAAACAGGAAACGTTTCTGCATTGTATTAACTCGGAGAAATTTACATTGACAGCAGAGGGATTCAAGACCAGTTTACAACCAAACCACACCAGGCAGGTGGTCGTCACCGCAAACGTTGAGACATAGACCACCTGGAAATCTGACACCTGTTAAAAACATGAAAGCAATATTACTACCTCTTCCGGAGGGCCGTAATTTTACACGTCATGTAAAACATCTCTTGCTTTTGGTGTTTACTCACTGCTACGTGTCTGTTCTTGGCGATAGCAAAGCTAACTACAGCTGCAGGAATGCCCTGTGGAGAACATCAAGAAATAAGATGCAGAACTGATCCAGATCCAGATCCACAGCCCACATTTAGCTAAGATGGTCTAATTGAAATGATGTCAATGTGCTCTTACATGTAGAGAAAAAAAAAGGAATTTTTTAACACAAAGGTAACTGTGATTTGTTGATGGTCACTCACGGAGCCTGCTGCACAGCGCAGGTAGTCCATGGCAGTAGGAAACACATTTCCCAGGTACAGAGAGAAACCCGATGCAATAAGGAGACTTCCCTGAGGACACACACACATACACACACACACACACACACACATGGCAACATGCATGCATATATTTACAGACGTTCATGCGATCAACAGGTAGAAAAAAGCAAAACTTCCCTCCCACGTGCAGAAAGTTCAGGAAAAATCAGTCATGACCTCTAAAATCATAAAGAAATTCATGACGTTTGAAAAAAGCTTTAATTATCAGTCAAAGACTTGTGTTTTTTAGCTTAATGAAGAGGCACAAATCAGGACTGTCTGTCGCCACATTTCACTTCAAATTTCTAGCTTGGGATGTTCTCATGTCAGAAAAAGATTCATCCCAACCTGTAAATTTTTCTGTGTTGGACTGAAAACTACAGTCCTGCTCTGCGCCTCCTTTGTTACGCTCCATGACCATTTAATGCCTCACCCCGATGAGGACACTGTAGAGCCAGGCCCTGTAGCTGAAGCAGGGGTGCTTTAAAGGCTCCGGCTGGGCCAGCTGCAGGTCACTGGCCCTCACGTCCACTGTGTAGCTGTCCCGCTCAGGCCTGTCTCTCTCCCCCCTGTCTGGCCTTCTCTCCGCTCCCCTGTCACCCCGGCGGCCCAGCGTCCCATTGCTTCTTTCCAAAGTGGGCATGTGGCTGTAGGTGAACTCCTCTCTGGCTGACAGCTCCTCACGCTGCATCATGAAACAGCTGCTGGTCAACTTCAAAAAGAAAGAAAATGTAACTTTAGCTTAAAACACGCAATAAAGTCAGCATTTTATTGTGAAGCTCCAGGGAATTTATTTCAAAACAAAGATTAAAAACTGTGTAAAAAAGGTTCGACTGTGAAGATGCATGCTACTAATCATGCCATATCACATAAAACACACCCCACAAAAACAAAACCTGCTTCTGCTTTTTCTTTTCCACATTTTCAGGATCACACACACACACACACACACACACAGACTCACATGTTGTTGTGAATCTCCTCGGCTGTTGTCCGGTAAAGGTGTATAAAACAACTGCTTCCAAAACAACACATGCAAGACAGATTATTAATCTCTGCAGCTTCTGCTCCCCATCTCTTTCCTACACACTTGTACTTGTTCTTCACCCTCTTTTCTCTCTTTCTCTCTCTCTCTCTCTCTCTCTCTGTTATGTGATGTTTCTCAGAAGCAGCCCTGAAAACTTTTTCGAGCCCTTCAAAGCGTGGAACCAAAACACATGGCTCTTGTGCTGCCAGCCTCCTCTGTGCCAAAGGGAGAGCGCCTGTGCATGACAACAAGGGGAGGATGAAGGGGCTCGCGCTGGGGGCAGAGTTAGTAGGGCAAACACCCTCTTTTCTACCACCCCCAACCTCCCCCATTCTGCTCTACACACACACACACACACACACACACACACACACACACACACACACACACACACACTCACACTCACACTCACACATGCACATCAACCTACTCAGAAAACTGAACAATAGCCCTTCAGAACTGAGCAGAGCAACACAGAATGTTTCCAGCTCATAGAAATAAGGATTTCATATAAATCCCATCAGGCGCTGCGTCAGATAGTTTGCGTTTGTCCCCTTGTGTAGCCCCCCCACTCACAGCTTCCACTGGTGACACTTTAGTGCTTTACTTGCAGTTCACAGCTCACTTAATTAAGATGCCCAGCAGTGCTTTAGAAAAAGAGGCAGCAGAGACATTTTCATGGCTTCATCACATGGTCTTTTGTCTGACACAGTTAATCTGATGATAGATCATTTCTGCCTCGAATAAAAATCTCTTAACGCCTCGTCCAGGAGGAAGTCCTGCTGGATGACCATGCTTTGGGGCTGTGCATTTATCCTGTCTGGATACGAGCAATCTACATGTATGTGAACCTCAGGATTCCTTTCACCCTTTAACACAGCAAAGCATTCCCAGTTCACCATTGTTCCTGGGCGGCTGTAACCATGGCGACTCCTTAACAACTACTGTCACAGCGTCTCTCAGTTGCAAATACCATGCACGCTCAGAGAGAGGCAGGAATTTAGCAACAGTCTCAGAGCATTAAGGGGAATCTGTGGCACACTGATTATGCTAATACAATAACATCATGACTCGATTAGGACAATATCCAGTTTCATGATTATCAATAAAAATCTCAAAGACAAGCAAGTCTTGAGTGTTGTGCTGGTGACATTTATGCCTCATGAGGGAAAGGAATATCAGTCACATCCATCTGGCTGTTTAAAAGCCTCCTGCAAAAAGAATAAAACCAAACAGCTTCTGATTGTGCTGTGAATGCTTCAACAGTCGTTTTAAATCAATGCACCACACGGCTGTCAGGGAAGTGGGAGAGGAATTCTCTTCTGCAGCGTCTTATTGACAGCAGCTGCAGAGCACAGTGACCACACACATTGTTTTCACTGATCTGCTTTTACACTGCATGCACAAGAGCAGATTGGAAAGGAGGCTTCCCCCGTTCATTTCCCTCCTTCCGTCCCTCTAAGGGGAATTCTTTAAGTCCAGATATTTTCCCTTTCATTTGTATGGAGGCCATTCTGTTAGATCAGCTTTATTTTCTCAGATGCTTGGTGATCTCACATAATTAAGAAATCTAGAGCCTTAGAGGGATGGATAACTTCACTTAACTTAGCCAGAGAATTAGGAAAAAAATTTTTTTTGTAAAAATACAACATGACAATAGATCTCATACTGCTGGAAAACCTGTTTATTTCCTTAGTAAATAGTTTATGTTTGTAGGAAAAAAAAAAAACAACAACTGTAGGATGAGCTTGGTATAAGTCTGAGGGTTGCACCCAATGCCAGACAGCTTTTTCTCATATTGATTCCTGTTTCATGTTGCTTAAAGGATTGCTTGTTTAAAGTCTGATAATTGATTAATTTAACAAACAGGGGCCTCAGTTGTACGTGGAAGAACCATAAGCAGCCACAACAGCCTGACAGCTTCTCTTCATGCTTAAACCCAGCTTGGCCACACGCTGAGGTGGGATTCCATCCCATTCTGTAAGAAACAGTCAGCCATCATGGTTGTGTTGGTCTCTTTTGCACCAACAGCAAGTCGAAGCGAATCCTGCAGGTGTTTGGTTGAGCTGCAGTCAGAATCGCAGGCAGGCTACTCATCCTCTCCTCTCCAGGCGATGCAGTCTCTGTTCGTCCTCATCTGAGGAGGCTAGCATCGTCATCTAGGAGGAAAGAGTTCAGTCCTGCTGTGTCTGTTTGCAAACCCCTTTAATCCTGCAAGTTTAGCCTAAAACAGATTTCTTCTTATTATTATTATTATCATTATTTTCTTTTAAAAAAGATTTCCAGTGGACTGCTGCACCTGTAACAGGATCAGTGTCATTTTCTACTGGTGTAAGAAAAAAATAGCATTTGTGACTGCTCTGAAAAAACCATTTCCAAATAAGTTTAGTTTAGAAAGATCCACATCATTCACATGTCCAGACTCTCATCTTTCCGTGTAGGAAATTAGGAGGAAAATTTGAAATACATATTTATTTGTCATTTCCCCACCCACGAGATGTCTGGTACCAGCAGGCTAAATTAAATGTTAAACTGTCATTATTTATGTTTGCTTTCTTCAGACTTCAGTCATCCAATAAATGTGCAGCCCACATACTCAGCCCTGCTGTTCAACCCACAAATGCATTCTTCTCACAAACGTAGCAGGATTTTAAAAAGAAAGCACAAAGTTTAACGACAATTTACAAAACTGTGCACCACTTTCATCATACGCAAACATACAAAACCTTTTACTTTGCTGTTTAATTCACCTTTTGTCCTGCTGTAAAATAAGCATGCATGCTGTTTAAGCCACAGGTTGGTCAGGCTGAGAAAACAGGCCTGTAAAGATAATCTGAAATTTTGCATATATTCAGATTATTAAACTACAATACTCCAAAAGAAAGCTCCCAAAATGTACAAACTCCTAACTAAAATAGCTAAAGCAAGTTGCAGCTATAATCCCAGATAAATACTAATAGTGACCTGTAACCTAAAGATGAGGGAAATAGTCAGGAGAACTGTGCGGGAGAGGAGATACATTTTTTTTTTTTATCACCAGAAGGACTATTTGCTTTAATTGAAGTATTAATTAAAGAATTATATTTACAAAATTATTTTATGCTGTTTGTAAAGGATTGTAGAATTAACCTCTACACAGGTTTTCTGCATGGTTTTCCCTTTTCCTACTGGTGTTTTTGCTTATTATTTGATCAAATAAAAGGATTTTAGTGCTTGTTGGATTAAACAAAATGAGAGATGATGTTATAGATCTAAAAAGAGCAGAACTGATTGTTTTCATCTCTGTTGTGTCAGACTGGTTGTGTCTTTGATGTTTGGGATGCTGGTTTCAAATAAGAGCACAAGCAAACCCTGTGTTGGAGAGGGACAGGTGAGTCAGATAAAACATTCATGACAGCTAAAATGAAACCTTTTATTGCAAAGGACCACAAAATGCATTTTGGGTCAATTTGAGGCAAATGTCAGTGGTTAAAATCTTTCAGACTAATAACTACACTCCACAAATGCACTGCATGTTTTTTTAACCACTGTTTTTGTTGTAGCTGGCAAGGCCGACTCTACATTTTGCAAACTATCTCTTGACATGTTGACACGTTCTGCAGCACATGACCCAGAGGTCAGTCCAGGCACACTGTTCCCTTGTGCTGGTTGGATGTGGGATATCTTTCCTGCTTATTCATGCCCCCTCTGTCATTCTGGACCAGAGACACTGAGAACTGGAACATGGAAAGACAACGAGAAATGACTGACAAGCTGCATTCGGCTTTGTTTATCACAGCTTAACTGGAGAGCCTCTTCAGTGGAATTTACAACCATGTACTGATGCTTTACATAAGGAAAGCGAAGAAGGGAAAATATTTTTATGCTAAAATCAACTCTAGTTTCTAATTTTTAAGCAATTGTTTGAAATCAGTTGCATCTGTAAGGTGCTTTAGAAACCTGTCAGTGTCCAGATAAACCCAAGAGTTAAACAAGTATAATATATGGGTGAGATGTTAAGACTGTGATTTAAATGCTAAGCACATTTGAGATGACTGTAAATTTGACTGGGTTTATTTATCGTTCTTATTGATTTTGTACAATTTGCTTTTTTTTTTTTTTTTTTTAACTGTGCAGTTCTTAATTTAACAAAAACAAATGGATAAATTGTTCATATGGCAACAAATCACCTATTTGTAATTTGCTAAAGGTAAAATCAGGCAAATACCAATGTGTTTGTGATAGCTTATTAAAAATGTTGTCCATTTAATAAATAATATGTTACTTTATTCATCAATACTGGTACAAATTCCTTATTTGTTGAAGTATTTAATGAAAAAAATAGAATTGAATTAAATTGTACATAAAATGGGCAGTATATTGGACCCCACTTTAGTTACCTGTCTGCCTTTTGTGCCTTTATTTAATCAGAAGAAATAAATATCTTTTGCATGCAGCTTGGAAAAGAGAGACAGTAGCTGAGTCAACAGTATTTAGATGCATGTAGAATCAAAGAGTGCCATAAAACATCAAATGAAAATGCAAAAGAATGAGAAAATAAACAAAGAAGTAGGATGAATGTAAGATTCTTCTTTACATTCATCGACCTCTGTCAGCTGTGAACTCTTGTCCAGTTCGTCTCCACACTTCAACGTTTCCTCTTAAGTAAACATTTCTACCTTCCGCAGTTGAATTTGACTGAACATACTGTTTTGCAGAGCACTGCTGAGTAATCAGAAAACAGTTGAAGTCTCTTATCTCACAGTAGCTGTAACTGTCTCCATGTTGCTCTGTGATGTGAGCTGGGTTGGTGTGCATGCTTGCATCTCAATATCTCAGTAAGTCGATGAAGACAATGTCAGGTGAAAAAAAATAGTCTGTCTCTTGATCGTTGCCCCGACTCAATCAGTCGCACTGACACTGTTGCTGCTGATGCTGCTTTTTCTACTTGGCTTTTAATTCAAACAGCCAATGTAGGGCGTGTAGTGAAAAGGAGATCTGATTAATCTAAATAAATTTTAAAAAATGAGAAAACTGAGATAATTTTTCTGCTTAAAGATTCTCACTGACAGCTACTCATTCTTACTACAAGCAGCAGAAATTCTACCAGGTCTTTGTCCTTTACCGTTTGTTTGGCTCATTTTGGTTTTGCTTTAGGTTTCATTCTTAATTTGTTAATAAATTAGAATTTAGGATTACATATTAATCTATATTTGCTAATGGGATAAGATGGGCATTGACTTGTATGTTTAATGGAAGTGATAGCTTTTCTGTATTAACCCACCACTTTATATCACACATGAAGCTAAATATCTTTTCAGAGTTACACCAACCATGTCAATTTACCTTTGCAAAATGCTCATGAGTCTTACAGTAAACAAAGGCATTTTACTTCTATAGTGTGCAGACCCAAACTAGTCCATCTTTTAGGGGTTATTTTGGCCTCAAGGCCCTCAACATGTAAGCTTAGTAACAAGTTAGCTAGCTAGCTAGCTCCGATGTAATGCTAGCTATATTTAGTTTTTGAGAAAAACAAAATATGATTAATTTTATTTAAAAATGATAAAACCAAAGTCAGAAACCATTGTAGTTTATGCAAACAAGAGACGTGCACTTTACAATAACTCATCTAGGGAGTTCCATTTGAACAAGTATGTTAGTGCTAATAAAGTAGCTAGCCTATTGCTAATGTTGAAATTCAGGAATCATATAACAATGAACTGATTAAACACATGGGTATCTATGTAGACAATGTTCACAGCTGGGTGCCAACTAAACCACCGACCAGCTGAGATCTAACCTTCTGCTGCACAGAACCCAGAAATGAAAACGGCTCTAAAAGTGTCAAATCAAACAGAATTATTTCAGTCTACAGTTTTTGATAGTCAAACAAAGGTAAAAGAAAATTCAGAGTCTTCATACAGTTGTAATCTTTATAGAGGAAAGCTCAAGTCACACATATTTCACAACCTCTGGAAAACAGCTGCTAGCATAATGTTCCCAGTTCAGGACTAAACAGGCATCAAGCCTTTCAGAAACAAAATAAAGACACCATTTAACTGTGACGCATTAATCCTGAGCCATGCCAATAACAAAACAAATATTCTCAAGTGTGAAAGCAGCTCCTTAACATAATTCTCAACAAGTCAAACAGAAAAAACACAAGCAATCTCTCTGACATGCAACATTTAAACATAGACATTTATAAGATGAGCTTTTCTGTTTTTACAACAATATCCAACATTGAGACACATGAGAAAAATATGTGGATATATACATTAACTTACATTATCAATATCTCTGTTTTTCTTTATAAACAAAATTTACATAGCAGTGGAGGAAGTAAAAGTCCTCTTTCCCACCAAGTTGTCAAAGTCGCGTGCTTCAGTCACATTACAGTTTGGCTTTAGGAGTAATCAGCAAAGATCTGACTGACAAAGTACAAATTGCCTCATCTGTACAAGTCCAAATGTTTCCGCAAGTAATCACAACATGAGACAGTGGTTGCGCCTCATATCCACCGATGGCTTATCACATTATTTTGAGTTTGCTTATTAAACCATGTAGTTGGGAGCTCTCACATTTGTGTTGTTAAAGTCAGAACTCTTTTACTATGCCTCTGTTGCAATGGACTCTATTTAGTCCAATACAAGTGTAGCCTACTACTCAACTGAGAAATTCTTTGTTGGACAAGGGACATTGTTACAGCAATATATGTTATTGGCAAGTTGATCCATAATACAGCTACCATATGACAGTTGTGTTAGTAGACATATATCAACAAGGCAGACAGACAGACTTGTAACCATCTGTGCTAAGATAACAAGAAGCATATTAGCAATTAATGAGTTTCACAGAGACAAAATTTGCAACATGGCCAGCCCATAATTCCCATTTTCCTCTTGATCTGGAAATGATCCATCACTCAGATGCTTGTTATTACAGTGTTGTGTCTCCGATCTCCCTCTAATGAAAAAGCTCTGTTCCTGGGTTCAGGAAGGTCAGGGGTTCACACAATGGATCCCTTGGAGGAGGACAGGTGGATGGATTGGATGCGAATGGCCAGGGTTTTCTCCAGGGCTTGCAGGATGTCACAGCCGGGGCTTTCCGGCGGTGCATCATACAGCAACTGTTTGAATGGCTCCAACTCAATCAAGATTACCATGTTCTTCAGGAAGTAGCCCTCTATATAGGATGCTAAGTCTGTAGCATCTAGAAACTGTGAAGAAATTGGTGGAAGTGATGGAATCTTTCAGATTTGCGCACTTTAACTTCTTTTTATTTAGAAAAAAAAACCCCAGACATTTTCTCATTCATTAGCTTTAATTTTGTTTTTAAAAAATCTATATGTATGTGTTGAATCTTTTTAAGTACCTTGGTATGGTTGTAGATCTCAACACAAGTTTCTGTGTTGATGTTCTTGGAGCAGATAATCTCACAGTGCCTCTGCAAAGCTTCCAGCTGGAAGAACTTGGCTGCAGACAAGAGCTAGAAAAGCAACACAATTCATATTAGAATAACCTTTACTGAAAATACAGTTGTTTGCATATTGTTTTTATTAGTACTTTTTTGAGAATTGCACGAGTTAAAATACCCATCTTTTCTTTTTACATTTTATGTTGCATAAACAAATAAATTTACCCCTAATTTGCATTTAAATTTAGCTCCTATCAATCCTGATGATCACTTTATTAAAAAAAAAAATTGAAACCATTGCGGAAGTAAAATGCTTTCAGCGAGAACAACCTGATATTTTGTAGAATGTAATAAATGTTGTAGGATTGCACGGGACATTTGTAATAAATTTACCTCCATGATATCAGTGTTCCTGATGTGCAGAGCGTCTGTGCCGCCACAGTACAGATACTGCATGACCAGCTGAAAAGAAGAAGAAACGTGATGCGCAGCTCCCATACAGAGAGACACGTGCCACAAGGAAGTAGTGCAAATATGTGGCTGAAGTGCATCAGGAAATTCTTTCATGTTTGTACTTTTGTTACCTGGAAGATGTGATATTTGACATTGCTGATTTCAATGCATGTGTTCTCCCCACAAGGTCTGTTTGCTAGAAGAGATTTGAACCTTGAGAATCAGAAGGACAAAAAGAAATAAATGGACTTTTCTGCTGAGAAATAATGTCAGAAAAGATTAGTTATGTGTACTTTCTGTTCAACCTTGTTATTGCTAGATTTATAGTACAGGTGAAATAAGGACATGTGGGAGGGGGGGTGGAGATCAACAAATTAAAATGCACAATACTGAGCAGATTTCAGTACAGCACTGCAATAATTTGGTAACTGAAGAAATTCATCTCAGAGGGAAATTTTGACACATTTTAATTGTTGTGTTGGAAAAGGCTAAGCAGGGAGTCATTAAAGACTCATCAAATTGTTATTTAGCAAAAATTACCACTCAGATTTATAATGAAAAATGATTTGACAGTAAAGTACCTGTTGGATGCTGTGAAGAGCAGGACTTTGTGGGCATAAAAAGGTTTCCCTTCCACCAAAAAGGTCACATCAGACATCTCTTTATTATTCAGGAAGTGAGGATCTGAAAGATAATTAATTAGTTTAAAACCAAAACCATCTAATGTGTATGTCTTAGCTTCACAACTCACACTGGACATTTCAGCTGCAACGTCTGTTACAGTTTTCTAACACTAGATGGCGATCTGAACACTGTAATTAAAGTATTATTAAAGCTTTCCTCAGGCGCTTTGGTGCTTTTCTCACAACAGAATTAACATTCTCATAACTATCAGTTCAAACTACACAGCAATAAGTCCTTCCTTCACATGAGACAAATGCTATTCTGATGAGCAAAAAGGACATCAGAAATGCCACTCTCATGTCCTTTCTGCACGCCAGAACAGCATTTCGCATTGCACTGATCAAACTGCAGATGCTTTTGGACATGTAGCATTTGTATTCTTACAATTCTCTGTGTTTTAATTTTTTTATGGTTTGCTTTGGTCATGTTAATGAAAATGTACGTTACTTAGAACTGCAGATTATTCAGTTTTGTAGCTTGATACATGACATACAAGAGTTAAACTAAATATCGAAATGTCCTGCATACTTTACAGGAAGCCCCTTGATGCATACTAGTTATTTATTGATTGACTCTTTTATTCTTCTATATATATATATATATATAATATGATTTTTATACAAGAGTGATGTAATATGTTCAGTTACATTCAGTACTGTTTACAGTTGTGACACAGGGTTGACACTTTAGGTTTGTTCTATAGAAGTGAGTGAAGTATGGTCTTTTTCTGCATTATGCTGTGAGTAGGTAACTATATGATGAAGTAAAATGTGAATCAAATGTATTCTTACTTCTAAAAACAGTAAGATGTAACTTTACTGTTGTGTTCAGATGAATGTATATCCAGTGTGTTGTGCTGTCTGGAGCATTTTCAGGTCGTATCTCCAAGATCTGAACCATTTTGTATTCAAAACCACTCATAGATCAGAAAATCACAGTGAAAACATGACTGATACATTGAAGTACCTTGTTAGTACTCAGTGGTAACTTCTCATTTTGATGCTCTGACAGTTTCATGAACACACTTTAAATACTTGTTTTTCGGGAATGATTGTTTATTTCTAGCAAGTGACCCGTTTTTGCAGTTTATCCACCAGGTTCTGCAGGTTGTACTTACTGTTTTGAGAAACACACTAAACTATTGTCCAAATGTTGTGAGAAAAGCACCAAAGCAACTGAGAATAACTGTAAGAGGTGACTTAAAATTATGTAGAGTATGTTTACGCTCTTCTGATGTTTCACTTTCACTCTGTGTGTTTACAGTAAACAAAATGACATGATGAAGACAGTTACTGACCCAGACGTGAGGACTGCTTCCTCTTGATCTCTGATAGTTTGGGGATGGGGTAAGGGCCATAACACTGGGTGAAAATCGCAGAAAGTTGCTGGCTGATCACTTCATTCTGATAACACACAAGCGGAGTAAAGATGGCGGGTGAAAAGAGCTGTACAGCTGTGGCTGTAAAGTCATGCATAAAGAAGGTGCGAATATTGCATACAGAATGAGCCCATGTTATGAAAGAAAGCAAACATAATGCACAGCTCATCTTTCCTTCACAAAATCAATATCAGGACAGTAAGGGCCTGAACCTCTGCGGCATTCATCTTGTTACAGCAGCTACTGCCTCCAAACTCACAGTCATTGATGCGTCACCTCTTTAAAAGGTGACGCATCACCTTTTAAAGAGGTGATCAGAGGAACATTAGACTTGTTTCTTGTATCCATATTTCCTTAATAGCCCATGATGGAAGCAGAGCAACAACTCAAGCAGCTGAAGAAGTGTGAGAGATGCAGAAAGATCAGAGAAAACAAGATCTTACTTTTTTTTTATTCCCAATTTTCCAAGTGTGTGAGAGATTACAAGGTTGTTTTTGAGTGTTTATGTAGTGGCGCATTAGAGTACAAGCCCCACATGAGGAGCTGGGCTGCTTGTTGCCACTGAAGCGTGACGGCAGCAAATATCCATTATCAGCCACTTATTCCAGCATCTAGATAGATAGATAGATAGATAGATAGATAGATAGATAGATAGATAGATAGATGGATGGATGGATAGATGGATAGATAGATGAAGAAGACCAGAAAAGATTGATGACCGACACCTTGATGTCTCTGCTCCTCATTGTAAGGCACACATTAAGGGGCCCCTGAGGCCCTAACAGGGATGAGGGTCAGTGGCAGCAGCCATCCATCAGTCCAGACATCAGACACGGACTGCCACTGCTGCTATCTTCTGAAATCCAGGGGGCAGATTTACTATTACTTTGGGCCTGCAGCAAACCTTGTTTTGTTGTTAAAAATGTTTGTTGGTATCATGAAGGCATAGTGGGAGCATAAAGCCTGAAAGAGGAAGCCAACAGACTCTGTGATCTTTGATTCCAGTCCCGCTGAATGTTTTTATGGCTATTCTGGGAGGACAGTATATGAATAATCTCATAAACTAAGCATTATGTTTACCATTCACGAGCATTGCGTTGTCATTTAGCACAGGTAAAAACATCAAATTGCCTTGTGATGGACTGGCAACCTGTCCAGAGTGTGTCCTGCCTCTCACCTGCTTCTTTCTGGGATAGAGTCCAGCTTCCCCGTGACCCTGACTTAGACTGAGCTGGATAGAAAATGAGTGAAAGAATGGCGGTAGCTGTTGCTTAAAGGAAGATAGTTGTTTCTCCGTGTTGGCTTAGTTTTCATAAATAATGACACATTCTAGCATGTCATGTATTGTTTTTCATTAGAAAGTTTATGCACTTTACTTTTAGACCTGTTAAGGACATGATGATCTTATTCTTCTTTTTAAATCATGACTGGATAAATAAACCCAGAGAAGTAAAATGATATTCATTCTCTCCTGAGGCTGTATGCTGACATGTCTGTGAAAAGCTGGTGAGAGAATTTTGTCTTTCTCAAGACAGTAATGATCAAATATGTACGAGTATCACGAGTTTAAGTATTGAGACATGACTTTATTTTAATTAGTTCAAACGAAGAAGACTGGAGGTTTATCATAACTCATCATTTCAGATAATTGATACTGAGAAGGTCTTTGAGGTGCTTCCAGTCTCTGTGAAGCTGATTATCTGACCAACATAATGATGCAGAATCTCAGTAAACAGAAGACGTAAACCATCATTTAAACTTTATACACAGACATTATACTGCTGCTTTCAAAGCGTTTCTGCTCCAGAGGTATCCTCTTTGCAATGATGCCTACTGCAGATTGCTCAGTACCTTGCTGGCCCTGAGGATCTGGAACATGAGAGGGAGGCCATGCGTGATGAGCTCCTCCGTGTACTCCTCTTCCTCGATGCAGCTGAACTCTTTCAGAAGGCCCTGGATCAGAGGTCGGCGGTGCTGATGGAAGCATGTACGCAGAGACTCCAGCCAAGTGTGCAAAGTCCACGGGACCCCTGGGAATCAGATCCACAGATAAACACACGACACTTTGAAAATGAAAAGCCTGCAGACAGAAAGTGTGAATGTTGCACAGAATGAGATGCAGCAGAAAACAGACGTGTTCTACTTAAAACCCACCAAGGCTCCGTATGTCGATGGTGATGTCTACATGCCCGTGTTCGGCGCTGTGGTACATGGCTTCTTTAAGGGCCTTAAATTTGGCCTTTCCAGTTCGAATTAAGTCCATCTGAGATGGACTTCTTCCTTCCAGCTCCGAACCTTCGGCCAAAATCTCTTCCAGGGACAACACATCCGCTTTCCCTTTCTCTGTATGGGACAACAGCTTTCGGAAAACATTTCTACAAGAAAAAAAAAGCACAGAAACAGAAAAGTAAAATATCGTTTCATTCATCTGCAAAGATTTTAACCTCGTTAAAATGCTCTTCATCAAAAATGACCTCGAGTCTTCGTTCTAATATCCCAAATGGTGCTTTGCAATAAAGAAATGGAAGCGCTCCAAAGTCATACGGTAGAGTTATAGCCGTTACTGGAAGTCCAATACAGCTGCAACTTTGCAAAAAATCTGCAATGGTGTCAAATAAGTCATTAAACTATTAAAAGTGACACTTTCTTTTGCAAAATGGCAAATAACTTTCTGTATCCACTGTTCAGGGAGTCTGGGAAAACCTCACTATCTAAAGACCATACTGTTGGATGAATGTGACCCTTGAGCCACTGTGATCAATACAATGCTGGGAACACCAATGAAAGCTGCTGCTACAGGACACAGTCCACCTCTGCTGGTGCGTGAAAGGAGGATGCCATGAAAAGACTTTGCACTAAAATGCAGCTGTGTTGTTTGAAAACAAGCTCAGCATTTTGGAGGGAAAAATGTACAAGACATCGATTAGAAAAATCCCATCAGTACAAACGGCAGCATTAGTGATGGGATGGAGGCGCAACGGTGCACAAATGAGTGACTTGCATCGGTCTCGCTGCTGCAGAGGTGAATGTTGGAAGTACATGTTTATTTCAGCAGAACAATGCCAGACCTCATTTTGATGTACATCTAATAGCACAGCTTCACACAAAGAGTGTGTGTGTCTGTGTGTGAATCAGAAAGGACATCCAGCGACGCTGGAGCAGCTAACATGTTGCATTCAGCAGGAACGGATTAGTTTTAAGGAACTGGACTTTTCATCTTTAGTTCTCAAATCAATAAAGAATTTACTTAAAGGGTCATTTAACAAAATTCTGAGGATATTTAGTTTAACACAACATTTTTATTTATTTATTTAAATGCTACTAGCAACATCTGTTTGCTTTTTAAATACAAGGAAGCTGATGAGAGTATCAACGTCTGCTACATAAAGACTCAAACATCCATAAACTAACACAGATATTCTGTGTTTTGATGCATTTTAGAAAACTTCACAGTTTTACTGGAATGAAGTTCACAATAATGTTTTAAATTTACAACAAGTTGTATGCGTATGAAAAAAGAAAACTCAGAATTTATGCATTACAAATGTATGTACGCTGAAGAATCATAAGATTGCTCTTCTTTCTGCTCCTTTTTATTCAAGCCGTATTTAATTGGCAGTCTTATTTTGTATTTATTCTTATGTTGTTTTGAATGAAATAAAAAATAAAATGACAGGAAATGAAAATGAAAGTAGGTACTGTTACAGACATTTAACTCTTACAGCTGTCGATGAAAAGCAGGTCTGTAGAGATAAGTTCTGTGGTTGTCACTAGATGATGTTGGCAGAAGTCTTCGCTCTGAGTCCTGCTCAGTTCATATGTTGAACTCATTGATTTGGCTTAAATGATGGGAAATTTAAAGTCAGTGAATAAATATGGTAAGCTGTGCCTGATTAGTGTTGTCATTGTTTCTTGGAGAGCCTGATTGTCCACCTTTACAAGCAGGTGTAATGTATAAGGACTGTGCTTCTGTGCTGAAATTCCACACAGTATTTCTCCTGCTGGTATTCCTTCATGCTTGGTGGGCTGAATGACAGCTATTGGTTATTTATATGCTTCCTTCATTACACTGTCAAATACATCGGTATCATGTGGACAAGTCATTCACAGCCACAACAGCTTGGCACCTCTTCCTCATCTTCCTCATGCTGGTTACCAGGCTGATCATGTTCTGGTGTGGGATGGGTTCCCATTCCTCAGCCAGGAGCTGTGGAAGGTCAACCAGGGTGGTTGTGTTGGCTCATACAGCATGTCAAGGCCATTCCACAACTTTTCAGCTCGGTTGAGGTCTGGACTCCTGGCACGCCATAAAATCTCTGTCCTTCGAAATTCTGGAGGTAACCTGATGATTCTGGATCTGTGAAGGAGCCACTGGCTCCAGAATCTTATTCTGATGCGTCTGCCTGTCAATCAGCCACAAACCAGGCACCCAGTCAGACATCTGTAACATCTGGCAGCACCAGGAGTACCAGCAGGAGAAAACCGACGGGGACTTTTTAGGCGCACCGGCCCCATGTTTAGCCGCAAGGATCATCAAAAAAATGCACAATCTGTACGAGCGTCCTTGTTGTAAAGGTGTTTAATCCAGCTTTCCAGCAACTGGTAATAAATGGGAGAAACTTACTTTAGTTTAGCTGATGGAATAAATGTCATTGGTGAAAATAATCAATTGATAAAATAATCACTGAAGATGCACAACAAATAAAAAATTTTATTCCCCAAGTTTTTATTTGTGAAGAATTAGGAAGGTTACTGGAGAAAAAAATGTAATTTCGTACCAAATGAAGTGACAACGTTGATAGATCTTTGTTAATTTGCAAGCGCAAACTTCATTTGCTAGAGTCCTTTAGGGCCACAGAGAAGGATAATTTAGCAAGCAAACATGTTATATGTGTGTGTGTAGCTCGGCCTGAAAACAGAAGCAATACAAAGAATGATGCTGTTTGTTTACAAATTAGTGGTAAACAGGGTGAACCACAACAGTTCTCTGTTTAGAGAAACTGTTGTGTTTGCTCAGCAAGTCTTTAGCCAGGCTGTGTCGTTTTGGTCTGAAATAGTTTAATACACACACTTTCTTTAGTTTGTGGCTAAATGTGATTACATGCTGCACACACACTGAGCTGAGCGAGCTTGTGTGTCTTCTTGTTGTTTACTTGTGAGTGTGACGACTGAATGAGTTGGTGTTTTAGCCACCTGTGCCCGTGAGCGGCTGCCAGGCTGTAGGAGTTCATGTCTCCCTGCGGCGCAGTAGAAATGCCGTTACGGTACATGGTTCCCACCATGGGGTCGGCGCCCCGTTCCAGCAGTAAATTCACCAGCTCAAAGTTACCTAAAAGCAAAAGAAACAACGCTGGCTGACTTCAGAGGAAGATTAAACCAGAAAGAGACAGATGAGAGAAGCACACATTTTATCAATTTCTCTGCAGTTATTCCTTCATTTGTCTTTATTTCTCCGTCTTCCAGGATAAATAAGCCTCTAATGCGATATCCTAGCCATTGATCATGCCGAAAGGAAGGTGTTGTCATTGGCTGTTTATAGATGGCCGGCTGCTGTTGTCAGCGTGACACATTACATCTGGACAGGAGTCAAAGAGGATGCTGTGAGTGTGTACCTGCAGCAGCAGCCAGCTGCAGAGGGGTCTCTGTGTAATTCTCCATCCCATCCTGCAGAGAACCTTCCACGTTTGCTTTAGCATCCAGGAGCAGCTGCAGGAGGTCACACAGGTGAGCGAGACAGGAGAGCGAGAGGAAGACAAACACAGTCTCAGATAGAAACTCATCACATCTTGTCAGCAAAGGCTCAACAAAGTTTTCATTTCTCACTTGCAGCACGGGATCGAATCTCTAGAAATGTAATGAGCCATTAAAGTTTAGTCTTGAAGTGTTTTCCTACTCTCCTGCTTCCAATTTATCCCAAAGAATAAATTCAGAAATTCCAATTATCCCTGAGACTGAACTGCTTCTCCAGGACATCCTCTCATCTTAACTTTGTGTAAAACTTCTTATAAAATAAGCCAAAAGATATTAATAATTAATGATCATAATGGAACTCTACAACCAAGAGGAACCTGAACAAGTTTCTGACACCATTGTCATTTCATGATGTAAAATTAAATTTGCATTTCAAGTTAAAGTCTTGGAAAAAGATTAATAATTGCTGTATAATGAAAATGTATTATAGAATATAATCATTTTTAACTTAATTGTTTCTTTTATCTGATACCCACAAAGATTAAGTTACTATGTCACATGGCTTAAATATTTTCCATTGGAATTTAATGATTTAAAATCCAATGGAAACGTCACACAGAGGGCAAACTGAGTTAGTCAAATGAGCTCAATACCAATTAGGCTGAGTTTCCACTTTCCTCTTGCTAAATGGAGTCTGATCCATTTGCTAAACAAAAAGCCCAAACTGACTGGACTAAGCCAATTTCTGGCCTGGAGTAAAGGAACAAATGTCCTATTTAAATGCAAAAAGAGCTCAAGTTTTAAACCACTGCAAAATGATCCTCATAGTCATAATTAGAAATGCAAAAAAGAGAGAAGGGAGAAAACTCTGATGACAAAAAATGACGATGGAGACCAACCATGAGCTGAAGCACAACGAGAGGTCATGATGAGAGAGTTAGAGGTGAGCAAGGATGTCACTACCTGCACCACAGGCACATGTCCGTGAAACACAGCGAAAGTGAGGGGCGTCGCCTGCCGCGTTTCGGGAAAGACTGAGGGGTGCTTGTGCACTGTGTTTGGCACCTGGGGAAGGGACACAGGTGGGTGGGATGGGTAGGTAGGAGGGAGAAAGGTGAGGGAGAGAGATATCAAGCCATTAAAACAACTACATGGCCAACACAGCACAAGACAAGCAGCCGTGGGGAGGACAGAGGGGGACAGGAAGCTCGACATGACAACCCTGAGGCGCAGAGGTCATACTGTCCCCTCGTTAACTTCTAATGAACATGATGGATTGATGTATGTAGTTTAGCCTTGTTCTAATGCTTTAGCTGAGATCCACTGTGAGTTTCTGTGACTGAGCTCTGACCCGACAGCTCTGAGGCTCATCTCTGATCAGCCTGATTAAATGAAAGCGTGACATAGTTCAGACAGCCGCATGAACAAAGCACAACGGCACATTTCTCTTTCCTCGGGCTGCGTTGGGAAGAAAGAAACTGGGATGCAGATGAGACACATGCAGATAAAACTGTTCGGTAACGCTTGATAAACTGGCACGGAGCAGCGACACTTTGTTGTACCCACCAGGTTCCAATAAATTACGCTCAAATATGCAACATTTAGAGGAAAGTTAAGTGAGGACGAGTGTGTGATACAGAAATGATGGTTTGTGTTTGTTGTTGCGTCTGCTGTAAACTGTGAGTGAGAAATGAAATCAGGCCAGGATGTCCTCAGTAACGTCTACATTTCCACAGCTATTTTCAGATGGAGCAGGGACCGTATGTAGTGTTTGGCTTTGCCTGGTGGGTCCTCCATGGATACAAGTGTGCTATTTTCCATGTAAGCTCATGGTTTCCATGTAAACCTCGAGCTCTTTCTCTTGCTCCTTGACACCGTTTGGTTTCACCAGTGATTTCCCAAACTAAATATGTTGTGGCTCACACGGTCAGCTGTGTTCAGTTTCAGGTGAGATTCAATTTGATACCAAATTTAATACCATTTTTGCTTGGACATCCATGAGAAAGCCTGTAATAGAGCGAGTGAAATATGGAGACAGATACGCGTCGCTGAATGTGTCTCATTGTGCAAGCCTGTTTCTATGGAGGGCTGTTTCTGAAACATCCCAAATCTTATTCATCAACATATTCTAGAGAACTAAACAAGCGCGTGGCGAGTGTGAAAGGGCACACTGGGGAAGGTTGTTTTTGTTGCGGTTACAGCTTTTTTGCTGTTCGGTTATATTTAGCAAAGTCTTTGAAGGAGAGTTTGATATCATCATGAACTTGCAAAGACAGCGCAGCGGTCACTCCGCAGAACACCTGAGATGTCTCTGAAAACAGATTATTATTGACTCGATTAATAGTTGGCCCTTATTTCAGCCTTTTAGCCCCTTCACCACCAGGCCACTTTTATGCATCTTTTAGTATGAAAATTTTGTAGAATTTGTTCGATGTTTCATATTTTCATACTGCTGTGCCTGTCGATTCGTCAGTAGCAACAATGATTTTCTGATAAAATAATAATATATTAACTGTATCTGTTTATTATCTACTAGGGCTGTGCGTAATTTGTCTTCTGGGAACTTAAAACATGCAAACAAACAAACAAAAAAAATCTATGTCTTTGCATTAGACTGTGTCATCATCTTCACTGATCTAAAGAAACAATCTTTCGGCCAGGTGAGGGGTTTTTATGAGACGCAAACCATTGGAGACGGATGCCAGGGTGGTTTTTTATCTCAGGGCTAATGTACATTTACATACAGGAGCCCTATTAGAGCCCAGCTGGTAAACAAATTAGAATCTAAAATCTAATAAAAATCTGACAAAGAGCACCAAAGCCTCAAAACGTCAGCTGCTGACAGACAGATGTTTGACACAACTGAACAAACTCTGCATGAAATGAAACTCATTTAACATGACAGTTGATGGGACATGTTGTTGAGGTGACCAGTAAGGATCAGGATCATGAGGCCTTGGCTGATCAAACAAGCCAATGAATGACGCCTAATCTGCAGACTTCGTTTTGAGGGTGCATTCACATCATGACAGTCCGCTTGAGTCGGTCTGATTGGTTGTAGGGCGGTGTTCTATGTGGATTGTGTTCACGCTGCACTAGTTGGTGCTGCGCTAGTATTTAGCAGAAGAGAGGACAAGACCTGCGTGAAGAAGAAAACTCTGTTCCAAGATAAACACAGAGACCAAACTATGGCTGTTTTGGGGTTTATTGTGTCTTATGCAAGTATCCTGCAGAAATACACTGCAACAATGGACGCAGTATGAAGACCAGACGAAGCAGAGGACCCTTAACGCCATCGCTTTTTTAAAAAAGTCTGCTTCCCATATTTAGTAGGGCTGTAACGATGTGCTTTGGTTCCGATTCGATTCGATTCAGATATTTTGGGTGCCAATTTGATTCAAATTGCAATTCTCACAATTCTACAATATTGCTGATTTTTGTCGATTAAAAACAAAAAAATGTGTAAAACTTTTTTTTGCTTGTCATTTTTATTTTTTATATCAATTAGGAAAAAACAACACAGTAGCCAGGTCATCATTCTGCTGCTATAATACCCAAGAAGACAAGTAAAAAGATCAATAAAAACAATAAAAATGACAAAAAATTTTATTGTGAATTTATTTTATTTATTTAAAAAAAAAAAATCGATATTTTAACAAAAAAAAAAAATCGATTTTTAAATTGTGAAGCAAAAAATCCCAAGTTTCTATTTTTCGATTTGATTTTCCCACCCCTAATATTTTGTGCACTTGAAACAAACCAAGACCTGCGTTTAAAGGCTTCTTCAGCTTGAACTAGAATTGGTTTGTCGCGTTCACATTTCCCCAAACAGAGCGGACTTTCTGAGCAAACGGACTCGAATCAGAAAGCCTGATGCCCTGAGTCAGGAAATCCGAATAGTTTGAGAATTAAAATCTGTTTCTTTCTGAGCCTCAAGATCCTCTCCTTTAATGAAACATGGGGAAGAACAAGAGGAGATGAGAAATGGGTTTTCTCCAACTCAATACTGCACAGAAAGTATTTCCAGAAGCATCTACTGTTGAATTTTATTACTACAATCAATTTTTCTTTTGGACTATTTCCATAAAATACTTCAGATCCAAAGAAAAGCAAAAGTCTTTTCAATGTTAAAATCTCCAAAATGTCACTAAAACGAAGGAAATCAATCCTCATGTCTGATTATGACTTTAAGTTTTTATTTTTACTAATATTGTTACCACTGACCTCACTGTTAATGTCTGCTCCTGCATCCAGCAGCATCTGCACCATGGCTTCGTCTCCACGGACGCAAGCGTACATCAGCGGGGTCATCCCCTGCAGGACGGAGAAAGCACAGAAGCGATCTGAAGTTAATCTGAAGATGCAATAATTCATTTTATCCAGACAGTATCAGCGAATATTAAACCCTCCGTCCACATTCAGTCTTATTCATCAAGTTATCTTCATAAAACTTTAATAGAAAGCTTCTGCTCCTTATTAATAAGAACAAAGCGGAACTTTTAGTTTGCTTCAATATTTGTATTCCAACCAGCTCTGAGGCCACCTTGGCTTTATTAGGTGTAAAATGCTGCTATTGATCATTTTACAGCATACTATATATATATATTAATATGTCTTCTGGGCCATCTGGGAAGTCAGCCTGAGAAAAACATTCTTGCTCAGATCAGCCCTCAACTAAATGTTGATTTTCTCATGAAAAGTCATGAGTTACACTTGCAGTATTCCCCTAATGATTTACTGCACTGGAGGATGGTAGTCATGATATAACGCAGAGTGGCTTGGCAGGCCTGCTGCAGGAAGAACACGCCAACATTTAATATGTACAACTTCTTTTTTAGCTCAAAGGTGAAGGAGGCTCAGTTTACCAAGCAAACAAGATATGCTCCTCCTTAGGCTGTGTGTGCCAGTATGTACATTATTTAAGATGTTTACTGTGTCTCTAACCTGTTCACTCTTGCTGTTGATTCCATCTGGTCCGAGCAAGTTGACAGCCTGCTTTACGAGGTCTGTGCGTCCGCAGCTGAGCATACGGAAGCCCAAGTCCTGCAGAAACTTTGCCTCAGTCGATGCAGCATCCAGCTTCCTTGAGGCACAGAAGCAGTCATCCGTTCTGAAGGGCACGGAACAAACACATCATCACCGTGCGATCTCAGTGTTGTGAATATTTAAATGTGCCATATTTTCCATAAACACCTGACAAGCTTTGTTTTTTTAAAACTTAGGGGAAAATGAATGCATTAGAACTATGCATATCATTCCATGTTTAGTGCGTGTGTGTTTATGGGTTCAAATTAAAAGGGTTGCTGCACACATGCTCTGGAACCTGGAGGCAAGCACACTCCTCAAAGCCATACCGAAGCTGGCGAGGCTCGCAGTCCACTCCAGGCAGCAAAAGCCTGGCTGCCTGCCGAACATCATCACTGTCCACAGAGAAGCTGCGTCTGTGTTCAGTGTGGACCACGGCCACACGCACCCACTCCATCAGAGGCGGCAGCACCATGAAAGGCCTAAAGGGGGAGATAGAGACACATGCTCAGGCTGCAGCAGACCCACAGTAAACTTCAGCCAGACTGAGTACTGAATGTGCTCAGCCACTTGCAAAAGAAAATCCGCCTGATGCAGGATTTGCATACGGTGTTTTGCAGATATTTCCCGCTGCAGCAGATCCCTGAGAACAGGATCATCTGATGTGGATGTGACAAAACCTGATGAAAATCTCACTGCAGATCCATATAATGCATTATGATGGCTTCTTTCTGAGAGTATAACAACATATATGATAACATGTCTCATCACGTGTTTTTGCCTGACATTGCCAGGGTTTGTGAACATCGTGCTGGTGGATTGTGTCACTGCACAAAAAACATACAGTTTTGAAAAGAGCTGTCTGCTTAAACTGAAGGTGCAGCGCTATTTTGCTAAATGTACCGAGGCACTCATACGGATGCAGGAGAAATCCATCATTCTGTTGATCCTGACACAAGTGCATTCCCTCAGAAGCTTGTGTGAGTGCAGCAGACACGTTAAGCCAAACCTTTGCTTTGCAGAGGAAACCACAGTCTGGGCTGGACTAGCATCCAATGAAATACAGGCAAAAAAAAAAAAAAAAAAAAAAAGTCAGAGGCCCCAGATTTTTTGGGCCTTTTTAAGCAAATTAAAAGCAAATCAGTTTGATTTTGTTTCTCTTTTTTTTAATGTCAGCTGTGACGGCTCCTCCTACCCTCATGTTGACACCAGTCATGAAGTGACACTCTTAGATTAGAAAGATTCTGCCTCACATTATGATGAAAAATAAAGAGAAATAAACAACAACCAGAAAACCTCAGGCTAGACTATAAAATTCCACCATCAACTATGTTGTCACATGTGACAGCTTCTTCTTTAATAACCGCTGTATTAAAAGTCAGTATTAATGAGAAATGTCTAGCATCTTTCCCCGAAGGCCTGTTCCTGCTTATAAACATGTACTATGCAATAAGTATGAGAACGGATTAATTAAATGTCTTCTCCTCTTTGCCACCTGTCGCCTTTTCTTCTCCACTCGCTGTTTATTGCAGCCATTGTTTGCGCAGCACTGCATAAGCCCTAATCCATCCCTCATTTATTCATACATCAGTAAAGAAAGAGGGAAAATAGGTGCAGTGATTTATCAATTACATAACACAAACACTGTAGAATAAGACTGTGGAGTTCTAAAGAGTTTAAAAAGTCAGTATCAGGCGTGACCACCTTCATGCTTTAACACAGCCTGAACCCCTTTAGACAAGGTTTCTTGTCATTTCTTTAAGTAGTCTTCAGGAATAGTTCTCCTGGCTTCCTAAAAGACGGTTCAAAGCTTTTTTGGGATATTTTTTGCTATTTGTTCAGTCCTCAGTCGAGAAGACCACACACTGCTTCAGTAATATTGAGGTCTGGGCTCTGGAGAGGACTCATGTCTCCATCAGACCTGTCACAGTTTTCCAGTCCAGTTCTTGTGTCACTTGGCCTACCTCAGCCTTTTCTTTCAGTTTGTACCTCTTTAAGAGTGGCTTGTTGACATCCACGCTTAAACAGAGACCATTTCTGATGGACTGACTGAAGGGTCAATGTGTCTAGTCTTTGCTGGAATTTTCTTTTTGTCATAATTTCAGATGCTGCTCATCTGCTGTGGATACTTTCTGAGTTCTTCCACTTCTGTCATCCTCTTGGTCAGTTTCCTGAGAATTTGCAATAATGCATTGCACTCATATCACATTTAAACATTCATGCATTCATTGTCTTAACTGCTTAGTCTGATGAAGGGTCGCGGGGAAGCCGGAGACTATCCCAGCAGTCTTAGGGCGAAAGGCGGGGTACAGTCTGGAAAGCTCGCCAGTCCATCGCAGGGCCACATTTAAACAGTCATGCAAAAATACTATGAAATTCTGTTATCTTTGGCATTTTTTAACCCTTTAAAGACCCCCTTAATGCTAATTGATTTCTGTAATTTTGCTACAGGGTCATTTAAAGATCTAATATGAAAAAATGGGACTCATAAATTGGGATTTAAAGGGTTAAGTGGCTTGAAAAAATAATTAACATACTAAGAAAGAAAAGCCTCGTTGCTTTGAAATGTTCAGGAAAAAAGGACTTGACAGAAAGTTAATGAAAAAGCAGCTGATGTGGAACTTAGACTTTTCAGAAAGTGAAAAGATTTCAAGAAAATTTCGATTTTTTTAAACAAAACATGAAAAAATAACATAATCTTAAGATTTTTGCTCAGTATCATGAAAATATCTATGCATGATGTTATATTTTTACTTCTGCACTCACAGATTGTCTCAAGCAAAACTCTCAGATGTCATGACTGCATCAGTAAAACATGCGTACAGTCCATTCTTTATGGATCGAAAAAACACTAATAGCAACAAAGCCTTTGTCACTGCTAGTTTAGCATCATATAGAGGCTGATTTTCCTTGTAGCATTACATCACATGTATGAATATGTAAAAAAGTAAATTAAGTTAAAGACAGCTTCAAAAGATAGTTGAAATTATTAAAGAAAGTGATTTAAATAGATCATAATAGTTCAGACAGTTTTTTTTCAGTTTATACTATAAATAAAACAATATTTAAATCACTTCATCAACAGTTTTCTGCAGAATAAAATAAATTGGCAATCTACTTTTGTATTTGTTTTGTATTTTGAACTAGACTTTGTGTGGTGAATAATCTCAACGTTTGATGAATCTTGGTCCGTTCCGCTGGGATCTACTGATCAATACAGCACTTCACAACGGATATATTTAAGCCTGGACAATCCTTGACACATGCTTGGCTCACATTTGTCACTTATTTCAAATTAGCCCGTCATCACTGCTTCTTTGAATCAATAGAAAGATATTTTTCTATTAAAAACTAAAAGTCTTTTCTTTTCCAAACTTCAAAGCGGCCTGACCTGCAGCCATGTGGCGTCACGGGTTCCACAGACTTCATTACTGCCGTATGCAATGCCTCATCAAGAGGCTGGATAATGGTGAGACGCTCCTTCAAACGCTCGCTGGAAACTGTGGTTCATAAGCAGTTCAAGGTCTAGTTGTTTCCAAGCAGTAAGAGGTGCAGAGATTCCTGAGGGAACTTTCTCCCTGGGTTTTTTCCTGATCTGGCTCTGCGCTTATGCTTCAGTATGACTAAAATAAACAGGCATAAATGTGGTATTAGTGACAGATAGTCACTAATACCACATTTCAAGTTAAGGCAGTTGGACACATTTGAATGCAGGTTAGCTGATAAATTGCTCCCCTGCAGGTGATAAAATCTGGAGCCCCAGAGGAGGACTGTTCAGGCTCAACTGTCAGCCCTGTTTTTCACCTCTGCAAGCTGACAGGGGCTTCCATCAAAGTCTAGAAAACACCAAATGTACTAGGTGTGAAGAAATAAAGAAAAACAGCTCATAAAAATCAGCTCAAAAATGGGTTTGCTGGTATGGAAACAGCCCGGTCTTTTGTGTTTTTCTCACTTCTACAATGACTTGTGGATTAACAGCATGGAAACTTTGTCTAATCTTTATGTCATTCAGGCATCAATTACCAAGAGAGCTCTCGACATTGCCACGCTTCTAATAGCCCCTTACCACCACTGGGTCATCCAAAGGGCTCACTTGAGCATGCAATAAGTTGACAATTCCCTGATATAAAAAGTGGGGTTTCCTTCCAGATGAAAACATCTGGTATGCCATTTTAGGGTGGAGCACAAAAAGCCAGAAACATAACAAAAGGACATTCTGCAGAGGTGTAAAGTTGCAGCAGAAAGATCTCTGCAGACCTGTACAGATGGAGCAGAACCACGGGGCTGTGTCTGCAAGCCGAGGTGAAAACAAGGACAGAAACAGGAGAGTAAATTGTGAATAACTGCAGGGAGTTTCCACGTTTTCTCACTGTAGTCTCAAGGTGTTTCTTTATGATTGTTGAAGAGAACATTTAAAAGGCGATATTTTTACCTCCCGAGAGCACATAATGAGGTGAAAGGGTCTGATGGACTAATCAATATGAGACGCCTCACTTTCTTTGCCTTTTCTGCAGTGACGCTTTTATAAATTCTGACCATGAAAAGACAAAACATTCTGACATCTCAATTATGATGTTAGGTCGATACACTAAACCATTTCATTTCTACCAACACAATAAAACAATAATTTACAACTCTGCTGCATCATGTGCAACATATTATCTCTTTATGCATAATTCCTGTTATATATCCTCCCTGCCAGCTTGCCTAATTTTATTTAAACAATGGTGATTAGTGTAAATACCAAGCTGAACACGCTGCGCCTCCTCTCATGTCCTAATGGAGCGTGATGAAAGCCGTATTTAGGAAATGAAAATCCAGGTATTTCATCAATTTTTATTGTCTGCAAACTGGGGCTAGACTGATTAATTGGGCAGATTATTTGTAATCTCAAATAACTGGCACTAGCCCATGATTTCAATGAATCTGCTAATAATTATTTCAAGAAGCCAGTAAAGAAGCAAAATGAATGCAGAAACGTCTGCACTGCAAACAGTCTCATCACTGTGGCTGCTGTAAAACAATTGTTCTGATTACCTTTGGACTAATATGCAGAGCATATCTCCACAGCAGGTACAAGAGTGCAGAAAATTTTCATTTATAAGATGCAAAAATGAAAACAAAGGTGGAAAACTAGGGAAGTAATCGAAGCACTCAGAGCGCAGACTTCTGCTAAGCAGCTCATTTCCACCCATAATGTGATTTCCACATTCATTTGATACACACTCTTAGATTCATTAATGATAACTAAGAACTTTAGTATGTAAAATAAGAGTATAATCAGTAGTCACATATGTATTTAAAAATACTCATTTTCTTTTTTCTATTCACACATCAGTATATGTACAAGCTAGCGTTAGGCAGACTGGACAGGATGAGTTGCTATGTAGCGCCTAGCTGTTCTTTCAACATGTGCAAAATTTATTTCGTGAAAGTTTGTCATATGGATCGAATTTTAAAGGCTTAATAATGATTAGTTTCAGAAATATTTAACGTATTTAATGGTAGAATGTGGAGTGTTTATTAGTGCATGATTACACTGCTTACACTGGTGCACACTGTGGAGCTTGGGTAATATTTTAGCAACGTCGGTGCTTTATTTAGTGAGTTTTCAGACTCTTTATGTTAAGTAGTACCAAATTTTGGAAGTTTTTTGGTGTTATTGGAGATTTAGGGGGACTGATGTGAAAGCAGGTATCTTTCACTCTTTTCAATAAGAAGCTCTTGCGGCCACAGGCCTCTCGCCATCCAAAAACACTCATGAGAAACTCAGACCATACGCAGCATCCAGCTCCAAGCTGCAGTCAGAGCAGGAGGAGATCAACTCTGCTGCATGATCGAGTTTCCACTAACTGGCCCGGTCATGAACTGGCAACCAGTCCATGGTGCTCCTGCCTCTCACTCAATGAATGCTGGGATTGACTCCAGCTCCGCCCCAAACCTTACTTGGACTGAGCAGGTAAGAAAATGGACGGATGGATGGATGGATGGATGGATGGGTGGATGGAATGATAAAAAGATGGATGGATGGATGGATGGATGGATGGATTGAATGATAAAAAGATGGATGGATAGATGGATGGGTGGATGGAATGATGGATGGATGGATGGATGGGTGGATGGAATGGTGGATGGATGGATGGATGGATGGAATGATGGATGGATGGATGAATGGATGGAATGGTGGATGGATGGAATGATGGATGGATGGATGAATGGATGGAATGGTGGATGGATGATGGATGGATGGATTGAATGATAAAAAGATGGATGGATAGATGGATGGGTGGATGGAACGATGGATGGATGGATGGATGGAATGATGGATGGATGGATGAATGGATGGAATGGTGGATGGATGGAATGATGGATGGATGGATGAATGGATGGAATGGTGGATGGATGATGGATGGATCCGGGTTTACTGTGAGATATTAATGTCTATTAATGAAACAATGAATGAAAACATTTAAAAAGTTCAAAGTACTGTAGCATGTTGTGGAATTGGAACCTGAGAATAACTGAACTTTCGGTCAAAATACTGAAAATTACATTTTAACTTTTGTCGGTTCAGTTATTTTCTATTTATTTTTCTACTTCCTTGAATTAAAATGAAAAGAAAGTAAAGACGTTAACATCAGATATTTACAATATTAATGTTTGTGTTTATTATTTGACTCAGCCATCCAATAAATTCTAATTTTTATAAAGTTGTTGCTATGGGGCAGAGATTGTTATGCAATTAGAACGCCATTAATCCAGTCTAATTTATTACAAAAGCGTCTAATAATTCAGATCAAATTTTTCAATCGAGCCCCACCTTTTGTTGTTTTTTAGTTTTTTATCTTGCAGACTGAATGTCTTCAGACTCTCTTTAACCAGCAGCTCAGTTCCTCTGTATTTAGATATATGCATAAAACAATTTTATTAATTATCTGTTACTCATCATATTTATCATATTCTAATCTATTCGAGAGGTATATATAATCTATTTTGTTTCATACCACTTAGATTTGTGACTATAATGACGTTAAAAAGGTATCATACAAATAACTTTAAACAGTTTTTCTATCAGTGGGAAAGAATCATTGTATAAATTTGTGTGTAACTTCCACATCACTCCCAAAATGTAATCAAATCTAATCAGACAATGACTCATCAAAAATCACAAAAATCTGCCCAGTAGTTTTCCATAAAGTAGCAAAAAAAAAAAAAAAATAAAATAATAATAATCACAAACTCAAACTGAAATAGTTACATGGTTTCTAATCACGTAGAAAAAAGAAACAAGTCTGCAAACAGTTTTCTTCCTGCATCTGCAGCAGTTATCACACATTAGCGTTTAGTTTCAGTTCTATTTTCGCCTGTGTGATAAGGTCGGCATTCACCTCCCATTTAGCTCATGTGGAAACTACAGTTTCTATTCAGAAGCTGCTGAATATCCCAACCTGTTTTCCTGCTCCGTGTGTTTTTATGCCACTTCATACTGTGCAGATAAATGCAGTCATTTTTGTTTTTGTTAAGCCTTTTTCTGACTGGGAAACACAAAACGACCCTCCAACAGGGTGACGATTAAACTGGGCCACTGCAAGAGAACTTTAGAGAAAAAATTAAACTTTTCACATCCAGTTCTGATCCACTGCTTAATATTCATCCGTTGCTTTTAGGACTTCACAAGTAGGAAGAGAAATTACATATTTGTTCCGGTTTTTATGACTTTGTTTGGGAAATTAGTTCAACTTTATTTATTTGCTTTCATCTCCAAGTGAGTGAGCACTGGTGTTATTATACGTCTGATTATCTAAATTATTTGATGTCATTTGTCTGTTTTCTAACTGTGATTTGAATCCCTGTTCAGGATGTACAATGTTTAATAAAAGATTCACAAACACGTCATGTTTTTTTCTGTGAAACAAAGTCAGTTCCCAAACCTACAGGAGCTGAGAGCGACTATGTTGCATGTTTCTTTGTGATAATGGGATGGTTTATCTTGATTATTCAAATGCAGGGTTGCGTGGGGGTCGGAGCTGCTCCTGGTCCATCACAGCACCAACACAGAGACGAAAACATTCAATCAGACTCACACAGTCCGAGCAAACATTCACAGACTCAAAATCAGCCAAACATGCAGGTCTTCGGACTGTAGAAGGAAAACATGCAAACTCCTCACAGCTTCCCCCAGAAACCTACGTTACTTATACTTTTATAAATGATACTGGAGTTTATTGAGTGTGTTTGCAGTCTACTGGGAGCAGTACTGGTTTCAGAAGGAGTTCTGTGTGGCAGGTGATGTTGTGGGGTGAGGAGGGGGTCTGTTCTTTAACATAGAGGAACAACAGACTACCTAACTAGTGGGTCCAAGCAGCATCCCAGTAAAAAAAAAAAGCTCTGTACTGGGATGTCAGATGGAAGAACATCCATCACTGATCAATACATTCAATTTACCTTCTATTGAGTCTGTTAAAGATAAAATTTACAATATATGTCTGATAACTAAGTTAACCTATCACTCATTCACACTTACACCCACACCTGGACATGCCGTGTCTCTGGCCTCGTCGGCTGTCACAGGTCTGTTGTGATCAATGAAATCAGGTGTAACACGCCACATCCCATGAATCATGTTGTCATCTTCAGACAACAAGCTTCATTTTCTGGAGATAATGTGTGAAATGATTCCATTTTCATGAGAAAACTGTCTTCATTGTCTCCAGAAAAGGAGAAAATGAACTTGTTACCTTGAGAAAACGATTTAAAACAACTTGAACTGATCAATATTCTTAGTTTCGTTGTACATCTGGAACGTTAAATGACAATCAAAGCTTATCCAACCAGATCCTAAAAAAGAACAATGTTGGAGCGCGGCCGCTCGCTGCTTCTGTACAGGAACTCAAAGCAGAAAACAATTATTTAAATCACTGTGAATATTTATGTGCTTGACACTGACAGTCTTTTGATATCCAGTTACAACCAGTAAAAACAAACATCTCCCAGTGCCAGTGTTAGCATGTTTCACCACAGTGGTATGACGATTACAATGGGCCTCCATAACTTCTGTCTAATAATGATAATAATGACCTGAAACATCTTTAAGCTTCAACAGTAGGAAGAATAGTTTTACACTGGATCATACGAGCTATTTAAGTCTTGTATCTTTAGTACAGATGTTGTTGCAGTGTGTTTCTAATCCTCCGTATGAGACGTTACAGTCAATAAATGTGTGTTTCTATAAATAAAAAGTAAGTTTCTTCTCCTCTTGAATCCAGGGGTTATATTCTAATCAGAGTCAACAGAACCAGTATTAAATGTCAATCGACAACTTTCCTGTTGCACTGATAAAGCCAGGTGTCGGTGGGTATTTTTAACCAATAGAAAAGGGGCTTTAACAGGGTTTTGGTGGCTTGTAGTTAATTACAGAATGATAGGCAGTTGTTCAGAGGAGCCTAACACTGCTGGATGATTGAGTGAGACTAGAGGAAGAAGAATATCATAATGCTTTGCATCACTTAACCTTTTCTATATAAGTATCAGCAATGTCATAGATAGTCTAGCAAGTTAATTAAAGAGTGCAACTTTACAACACAAATGTCTTGAGGTGATCCTTTCCTAACATTGTTCTGCAGCTGCAAGTGAAGATAGCCCATTTGGATAGCTTAAAAAAAATAATAAATTGAAATAAAATAAAATAGAATAAATTGAATAAAAAAAATTGAAATAAAATAAATGGAAATAAAATAAAATAAAATAAAATGAATTAAAATAAAATAAATTTAAATAAAATAAAATAAATGGAATTAAAATAAAATAAAATAAAATAAAATAAATACAGATTAATGTCTAAAAATGTCATCAGTATGTCATTGTATTCAGGCAGGATTGTTGGAGCTAAAAAGAAAAAAGTGTGAAAGAAGGATTAAACAAATTTTTGCATGATACTTATTCTTAGTTCAGTCTTGATTTTATGTGATCAGCACCAAATAAAAATATGCATTTACAGTGCTTGTTTGTGTCTCACCTCTCTGTTTGCAAGGTAACCTTGGAGGGCTCAACATTGGGGTTCTCCCACTCCATATGAGGGCAGTGCATGAAGTAACACAGCGTGTAGATGGCTTCAGGCGGCCAGTGAATCAGACCACCCTTCTGGTGGATCGGCGTCCCATTACTGGGATTCTTCATATACAGCGGCTGAAGGTGGTGCATGGCTCGAGACACTAGATCACCTGTACAAATACACAGACCATAAAAGCAGGTAAACACAGGAGGAAAATGGCCACTGAAAGAGGAATGTTCCGGCACATTCATTGGACAAGGGAGAAAAGGCTATTTTGAGCACATGGCCTTTAAAAAGACATCAGGGAGTCATCTTCATTCTTTCCAGCCTCCATGGGGCTTACTCTGTCAGGGGAAAGTGAGATTTTCCACATGTCAGTGTCAGGAAAAAGACAGGGTTCATCCTCATCCAGAGCAGGCCTGCACAGGGTGCAGAATGAATATTTATGGCTAAACATTAGCCACTGCAAGCCCTTCACTGCATAATGTGTCGGTATTTTAAGGTCATTTGGTTGAACTTTGAAAATCAAAAGCTTTAGATAACTCTGCTGTGAAACATGGTGATGTGTTCAGGGCAAGTGGTAAAAAAGCCTTCAGCGCAGTTTTCACCACTTTTGGACAAACAGGAATTACTCGAGTGCAACATATTCCATTCATTAGGAATAGATAAATGAACTGGAAGTGTCTTAAAACTGCTTTCATATAAACATGGCGATGGTGGCATCTTTGTTATTGACTCTTACTGAAAAACAGACTCATATTACAGTTTAAGCTCAAATCCCATTTCACTGACTGCAGTCAGGTTTCTGTTGCTTCCTGTCTGGACCCACAGCACTAAAGCACATGTAATAAAATTCTGATGCAGGGTGGATCTGAAAGCACCCAGTGACATATTGTTCCGGTTATTTTGATAAAAGGCACAAAAGAAATAGGGCACAATGCCAGCTGGTTTGGCGTTCTAAATAGACTTTACTGTATGTGTGTGTACACAATGCAGAGCGGGAAGAAACACTCGTTCCTGTGGACAAAAGGGTTTGTTTAGCATCAAAATTGCACCATTTAGCGCGTGCCAAGATTCCATTTAGCTGCAACAATGTGAGAGGCGAGTGTGAAAAGGATGCCAGAATGAGGGAAGAGCAATCATGCAATAAAACAGTCAATCTCTCACTGTCCTTTGGGGAGAGAGAAACCGGACGTCATGTGGTGACGCAATGAGCAGGGGATGTTATGATAAGAAGCGCTACCTTGCATGTAAAATGTCAGTTTTCCTCTGCTGGGAGGGATCTCTTACCGCAGTCCCAACTTCCCCATAGTTTTCCAGATAAGCTGGCAACTTGGCTTTTTGAAGTTTTAGCTCGGCTGATCAGCCGCTACGGAAACAAGCAGTTCTCATGTTTTATTTACACTGCTCTGTGACATCTCCTGTGCTGGCAGAACAGCCTGGCACGGATGAGTGTCAATTATTTCTAACATTGGAAGAACATCTTGGAGTGAGATTACTGCACATGCAGGTGCATCTACGATTTACTTGCTTTATTTTTAGTGACCCCTACACCACCAGAGAGGGTGGTAATATGAAATGACTGCAAGTTAATCAGCTAAAACATCAATAACCTTTTAAAACATTCATATGTTTAAACATTATTCGTGCTGATTGATAACTTAAAGACAAAAAAGAGACGTAGAACACGCAAGAGCTCACATTTCTCACTGATTACTTTGTAGCAGAAGGGCAACGCTCTTTTTGTTCTCAATAACTTTATAATCCACTTTTAACAGCAAACATGCATAAATATGTATAAGTAGAGTGACACTGTTTTGATATATGAGGGGTTTGATGAGAAATGGCACCTTTAAGGTCAGTAACTGACATTGCAGCTCCCACACAACAACTACAGTGCTTATTACTTTCCAGGGAGAATTATGTTTAATGTTTAGAGAGAATGTGTCCTCTTTGGATATGTATAAATTAACTCTGATATGTGATGGAGAAATTATGTTCAAGCTTTTGCAGGGAAATAAATACACAGTAGCAGCTTTTCTTTGGGTTTTGATGAATGGGTTGTCGCTACAATGTGCAGCTGCTGCCATCATCACAGTTTTCATGTTTCAATTATTTGCCGCTATGCAGCCGTGATCACATTTAATGGCTGCCTGTGGCCATCCTGACTCAACAAGATGCAAAGCTTTTTCTTTATGCTGCCATGATTGTAAACTTGAAAACAACAAAGATCTTTTAGTCACCAACCATCACACGCATTCAATAACATGCAAGACATAAACTGACTTTAGAAAGGCCTTTCTTTGCTTTCTAATGCATAATAATCTGTGATAGAAACAAAGAACTGAATCCATCTCCATGTCTTGTTTGACTGGATACTTTGACAAAAAAAAAAAAAACCTTTATGCCAGAAAACTCTGTTTTTTTTTTTTTACTCCATTGCAGCATTGCAGCACTGACATTTTTGGACGTCATATGGTCGGACGGGACTGCATGTGAGAACATAAATGTCTGCTATCTCCCTCCTGGTTTGTAAAACTGATCATCTAGTCTGCTAAAAATGACTTGAGGAACCTTTTTCAACGAGACAGTACTCTTGTAAACCAGCTTTGTGTACACAGAAAAGTATGAATTGTGTAATGGCATTGTGCTTCTCACTTTGGTTAACCTCAGTCACTTCCATCAAGCATCAAGGGCTAATAACCCAATTTCATCTTTGAGCTTCAAAGAGAAAATCGCCGTATCAGAAAAAGAGACTATGGCTAACACTTTGAACCAGGACACACCAAAATGATTAAATTGTTTCAGCAATTGTCTTTGACATGCTGGTCAGACATGAGTATCTTTAGAGAATCCAAGCAAGAACAGAAGAAGAAAGAAAAAGCTTTTACTGCAGCTACAATAAATGACCTTTAAAAGGCATCATTGAGAAAATTGATGGCTGTTTGAGGCATCTCTTGTTAGGTCTTGTGGGTAATTCTTACTGAAAAACAGCCCTGATTCCATCATGTCACAGTTAATGAGTAAAGCAAAGGATAAGAGGCAGATGAGGAGACAAAGGCAAAGAAATCAATTACTTTCAGAAATTGCCAACACCAGCTCCAAAGTCTGTAAATTAGTATTGAGTAAAAATAAAGAATAATCTTCCTAGTTTGTTTTTTCCTTTTAATTTAGTGTGTGGAAAAGCACCCAAAAGGGACAGAAAAGCTTGGTATGAATTATTCATATTCACATAATTATCTAAGTGGTTTATATAACTGTCAGGGGTGGAGCCGAATGGTGGGCATGGGTGGCTACGGCCCACACACACTTAATGTTGGACACACACGCATTTGTGGAGTCCTGCAGAGGACTCCTTGTGTCCTCATAGATGCACACTCTTGTTTTATAATTACATAAATCAAATGTTATTTGTATACCAACTACATCACACATTCGGCTTCACAAATGTAACATACAGCCGAAACAATTAAAATAAACAAAACTTCCAAAAAACAGAAAACAATTAAAATAAACAAAACTTCCAAAAAACAGAAAAAAATTATTTCCTGTAAAGGTACCAACAGGCTTTAAAGATTAATGAAATAAAAAAAGACGTATGAGTAAACAAAAGTAAGATCAGTGAAAACAAATATACAAATGAATAGAATTCAGTTTGAAGTAAGTAATATAATTTATTTGTCTCCACTTTATTTATTTATTTACATGTTTATTTAACCAGGACAAATGCATAAAACATAACTTCATAAATTTATACAAAGTAAATGCTATGTACTCAGGTTTCTAGCAAGGCTAATTTGCAGCCCCAGTTCTGGTTAGTCATCGTGAATGAAAACAAACTAGTATAATGGAATATAATCAGATAGGTGTTTCTTGGAGTCATAAACTGATAAACACATAACTAAAGCTGAGCCAAACATCACTTATTTTGAAGTTATCTGATATACTTTACATGTAAAATTGACTTTGTATCAGTAAATCTCTCAAAGGTTACATAAATATGTCAGTCATGCAGATGTAAATATGAATAACATTGCATTTATGTATAAACATGGTGATTTAAAGACGCATTACGTAACTTTTTTACCATGACGCCAAATTAGCCGTTGAATGAGGGGGCGTGACAGGAAAATGAAAAAAGTTCTGTAGTGTGTCTTTAAGGTAATGTAAGATCTTTTTTTTTTTTTTTTTTTTTCATTTGTTGGTGTTTGCAATTCCACTCTGATGTCAAATAGTTAAATTGCAGCCATTCTATAAAAGTACGGCCAGAAGACTGTCAGAATTTAATAAATAAGGAGGACATGGTTGGTTTTGATTGGTTCACTGCTATGTTAAGGCATCTACATGCTGAAATTCAGCTTCTCTTGATGAGATAATGTCAAATTCAGACGTTTAATATGATGTTTTTGTTTTTTTTTGTTTTTTTTTACTAATTTTGTGCTAATTTCACAGAATTATCTCCATAATAATTGGGTTTAATTAATATGGAGCCCTGTAAAAAAAATTCCTAACTGATTTGATGAATTTTGACTTTATTTTCTATTATTATCTGGCAAACCCCTGAAATTATCCTGCGACCCCCAGTTTAAGTAGTCCTGCACTATGGAATAATGGGCCTTCATAGCCTGACCCATTTACAAATGTTTCCCAAAATGTCACACAACTGACTTCGTTCCAGTAACTCTGAGGTTTGTGAACAGCAGTCGACTCAGTTTCATTTTGTAGTGTTGAAATTTTCCACTTTCATATGTTTTCATGAATGAATGAATGAAAATACTTTATTAATTCCAGAGGGGAAAATACAATTTAATTTATATACTTTTATATCTTCATCCAACAGATCCTTGAAGTAATGATTTATCTAATTCTAGTAAATTGCAGAGTAAGACTGCTTTGTAAACAAACAAAAAAAAATTGTGTTCCAGAAAAGCCTGACTCAGTTTTAATGACACATCGTCACTACTGGTAGCTGCAGAAATTGCTTGTCATTCTAAATATGCTAATTTGGCATTTAGGAAGAGGAGAAAATGAGCAAATAAATTAAGCTGAATCAGTGAAAACTATAAAAACCACTGCAAAAGATTTAGAGAACCAAACTCAACAGTCTTCATCCCTTTAAGTGAAATCATCGCATCTTATTCTGCTTTTCTTAATTATTTACTATGTTTCAGTATGACCCATGTGAATGTTTGCAAATCCGGTTGTTATTTACAGAGTTTCTCTCCAGAGCTGATAACATTACCACTGGACTAAGCGCTGCAATTATCCATCAGCAGCTCTGTTGTTGCTCTTTGTGTTTGCAGTGTCAACGCAGCAGAATAGATCCTTGCTTGACCTCATCAATATAACACAGAGGACTGGCGTCTGCCTCATCGCTGCAGCTGCCAGTCAGTCCTGAAAAAGCAGTTTAAAGTTGGCTCTGTGTTTGTTCCGATGATAAATGTTTACACCACAAACAGAATGTGTTTTCCCAGCTTTTTTTTTTTTTTTTTTTTTTACAGCAAGAGACCCTGCAGCACTTATTATCACCATTATTTTTATCTTTTTTTCATGCAGATTGGGAGACAATCTGTTATTTCTGTGCTCATGAGTCTGATTTGTTACTCTTCTGTTAGGAGGCGCAGCATTGTTGTTGTTTTTTTTTTTTTTTCTAAATAACTTGCAGAGCAGCACACAAACACACCAAACTGTACAACACTGCAAAACAGCACCCTGATTATGTCTGATTATATCAAATGGGAGCAGCGTAGATCCAGTAAGTAAGAGCAACATGGCTTGCCACTATGGATCTGTTGACGTATTATCAACATTCATCAAAGTTTCCCTCAAAACTGAAAACAAAGGCAAAAACTTCAAGTTAAACTTTAAATAAAGATTCAAACATTTTCCTTTTTTGTAAATATGAGATAAAATAATGAAAAAAATCCTATAATACACATGTAAATTAGTTCATACTGTATAAACATCCAGAAAGCTTTGCTCATTATTCTGTGAATAATGAGCACATTGTTAGTGGATAGATATTCAATTAACATTTGGAGGACTTGTCAACTTCCTAAGCCAAACTCATCCATTTTAAAGAATGAATGTGGTTCATCTCCCTGACAATGCAGCTCCTCAATTCACGTAGAAAAGACTCGGATTATGACTCGGTGATGAACAGATAGACAGTGTCTGCACGGGCTTTATTAAAAATGGCATCATCATAACATTCTAGTAGTTTGTACAGAAGGTTTCCTTATGATGAGAAATGCAAATGCTCACTAAAGGAAGGGTCAGTAAGAGAGAAGCAAGACCAGATTGAATAAAAGTAAAGGGGCAAACATATTGTTTAATCGATTTATTGCAATGCAATGTTTGCTGATTTAATGGCGACTTGTAAATCTTAAAAAAAACATTATTTTTTATAATAATTACATGACAGAAATGCAGCTGTAAAGGCTGGCAGGAACAGAAAAGTTGCACAAACCACATGGACTCTTTAGGGAGATAGACAGGAAGTCCGTCCCCTTAAAGTGTCCAGCAGCAAACAGGAAACAACAGCGATATCAAGAAGCTAGCAGCTAGCCTAGAAGCTACAGTTACAGAGCCTGAGGTTTACTCATTGGGTATGACGGCGAGTGTTTGAAAACGTTAAGAGTTTTAAGGACATGAAAATATGCAAGACATGGACAAAACGTACTTAATATCGACACTTTCTTAAAATATTGGCCTAATTTTTTTTTTTAAGTCTGAACCAGGAATCCTCAAGAAATCCCTCAGTTGTGTTATTAATGTACAAATGTTTAAATTTATGACAATATTGCTGTCTTTAACTTATTTATCCTTTTTCCCGCAGGTCTTCCTGAATAAGAGCAGTTGTACATGTTGATCTGTCTTTCCTGTCCTCTCCACCCCAACCAGTCGAGGCAGATGGCTGCCCTCCCTGAGCCGGGTTCTGCCGGAGGTTTTCTTCCTGTTAAAGGGAAGTTGTTTCCTTCCCACTGTCGCCTCGTCCATGCTCAGGATGGGGGATTGGATCGAAGTCACGACTTGATGCAATCAGTTGGTTCCTATTATAGGCTATGTAGGAATTGGCTCGAAATGATGTGTACGTAAAGTGCCCTGTGACAACATTGTTGTGAAGTGGCGCTATACAAATAAAGCTGAATTGAATTGAATTGGAAACACTTTTTTTTTTATAACAGGGCAACAATATGTTAGTTGTCTAAAGCCTAAATTAAAGTATAATAGTTAATATTCATTCATTCATTCATTCATTCATTCATTTTCTGAACCGCTTATTCCAATTCAGGGTCGCGGGGAAGCTGGAGCCTATCCCAGCCGGCTTTGGGCGACAGACAGTTAATAGTTAATAGTTAATAATACTTCAAACAAGGGACAGCAGCTCTGTCCATCCCAGTTAGAGGAGATGAAAAGCTCCTAGTTGTTGTTCCTGACTATCGTTACAACAGTTTCTTGCAGATTTGAAGACAATATGAAAAATATGTTTAATATGTGTTGGATTTATTTATGGTTTCACAAGAATAATTAGGAGGTTGCCGCAGAGTGAGAAAAGACAAAGATGCATTGAGAATCCTGATAATTGTATAATAATAAAATCATAGCACAAAAAATCGGAATTGTAATCAAATCGAATGGAATCGAATCAAATCAAATCGTGATGTGCATATAGCACATTTCTGTCATGTTTTTGCCACCCTGATCTCCTGGCGCTCATCATTGGTAACTCGATCCACCTGCTGGCTTCCTAATTGCCTCTGCTACCTCATTCAGTTCACCTGGTTTCCTTTTCTCTCACTGCCTACTTAAGCTCCCTCCAATCCCTCCTTCTCTGCCAGATAATAATCAGACCTATGTCTAGTTTTGTTCCAGCGTTCTACGGATTGATCCTCAGTTGCCGACCTTCTGCTTTATGCCCCTGGATTACCCTCCTTGCCTTGCCCTCGACGGACACCGCAACTTTTCGGATCTTCTGGTTACCGACCCTGCCTGTCTTTGGATCTCTGAGCCTTGTCATCGCCTGGACGAGTATTTTGCCATCCTGTTTACCTCCCAGCTGTTGCCTGGTTTCTTCTGCAGACCATTCCCCCGGACTGATCTTCTGTTCATACTCCTCCACCAATAAACTGGTCATTTGTCCAGAACTCCCTGTGTGTGGCTGTATTAAGGATCCTCAGGGTAACTCATTACACATTTCTAGCTTAAAGCTTTGTAGATGAAGTCACTGACAAAAAGAGATAAAGCAAAGTTGTAGGCAGCTTCCTTTAAATAGAAATAAATAAGATTGACTTTGGGAGGACTGAGAATATAAATATCAGTATTACGACTCTTGTTGGACAGCTTTGAGACAAAACAGAGGGAAGGATGGGTTGGCGTGGATGTGTGTGGAGGAAAGGCTGGCTGCATGGTGCTGGGTAAAGGATGCTGACGATGGAGTGGGCAAGCAAGAGGAAAAGAGGAATGCCAGAGAGATTTATGGATCTGGACATGTATCAAGTTGCTGCCTGTAGAGGACAGGAATGACGTAGACGACGGGAATGGAAGGAAACTGTTGATCTCTTTTAGTGACCTCTAATGGAAGCAGTCAAAAAGGAAAGAGAAAAAAAAGGACCAGTTTCCAGAAAGCTATTAGCGTAATGATTAAAACCTCCAAACAGAAGCCTGTCAGTGCAGTCGTCAAGCCTTAGCCTAAATATAACCATCTTTTTTTGGATCTAACAACGTCTAAGAGTTCATAGCAACAGAAAACTGTCTTCCCGAAGCATCAGAAACCAGGTTTTTGTATTATTTTTCTGATAATGAATCAACAGCTTCACTGCAGCCACTAAGCAGCTACTTATGTTGCTCATTGGCTATAGTGACCACAGAGAGCATCAAACGAGGGGTTAACTAGAAGCCTGTACATGTGCAACTGGACTGTTCATGTCAATCCCACCAATGTGCTCTCTCACACACACACACACACACACACACATAACAGACTTACTGAGCTCAGAGATGCTTCCCACCCTGGTGGCCAGTAAGCATTGCTCAACGGAGCGCAGCTCGGACTGACTGTAGGCGTTCCCATCTCCACTCTTCCCTGCACGCTGCTGCTGCTGCTGCTGGTCTCTGTAAAGAGTCAGGCCCTCAGGCAGGCTGAGAACACCTGAGGAAGAGCAAAAAAAAATGTGAATAAAACATCAGAGTGGTGGCAGAGCATGCAGTCACTGGGAACTCAAACAGTCTCCCATTCTGCCGATGGACTGAATGTCGTAAGAATGCATGACTTGTGTTTGATAAAATGTTTGTGTTGTTTTTAAATGGATGATATCCAGCATCATCTCAGCATTTTCTCTCATATATTTTCATGATACAAAACAACACAAAGATTCAGAAAGCGATTTGATGCATAAAAAAATGATAATTTTATGCAAAGCAGTAAAAATGCAACCTAATGCAACCCCACAGGTAATAATGTGTAATAGTTCAAATGCAGTTACGTTATTCACACCTCTTCCTCTCACTGAAAGTGACGTGGCACATTTTCCTTTCCCTCAATTCTTCTTTTCTTTATTTTTTCCTTTTTAATTCCTGTGAAGCACCTTGCCGCATCCGTCTTAGTGTTTGCAGGGTGTCAGCTTATGAAACGGCTAAAAGCAGCAAGTCTCTTCTTAACCCTCCGATTCACTGAGAGTAGAGCGGCTTTGGTTTTAATGTCTCTTCTGTAATATGCTGCTAAATTAAAGCGCATGCTGCCTGTGGCAAAACAACACATTCTTTTGTCAGCTTGTGGGATCAAATAGCTGCTTAGAAAACTCAATTGCCAAAAAGTTGGTGCTCTGGGAAATGCAGACAAAAACATAAAGCATAAAGCAATGAAACTTGCAAACAAGTTAACCATTTTCAGTAATCTAGATATGACAAAAAAAACCAAACATATGAATGTGCAAAGAGAGGCTTTTATTGTTTCATAACATATGTTCATCCATCCATCCATTTTCTGCAGCTTATTTGAGGCTGGGTAGCAAAGGCAGCAGCCTATGATTTGTTTTTGTTTAAATTTTAAATCAGTGCTTCAAATCTACATATCCTGTAAAGCTTAAAATGCTCTTATCTGAAAAGTACAGCAGCCCTGAAGAGCGAACTGCGGCTATAAAAAATCAAAAATCAAAAATCACAAATTAAAATAAATTAAAATAAAAATGTAAATAACAAATTATTAAATAAAACAAAAAATCTACCAATTAAAAAACATAACAAATTTAAAAAATATATCATAAAATAAAATAAAATAAAATAAAAAAAACCAGTCGAAGTTGTAATTTTTCGTTTGTAGTTGCACTTCAGGGCCACCGTAGAAAGGTGAGTCTGAAAAAGTGTTTTGAAAAAAAATCTTTTTTTTGTTTGCTCTTCACCATTCATTATGCAAATGATGAAAACTGGGTGGGACAACCATCTGGTTTCTTGGTAATAAGTCAGTTTTATTTGGCATATAGAATTACACAGCAGCTCATTACAGAGCAGCAACTGTGGCACCGTCTCTGGTGCATCTTCATTCATCAGACTAGAAAACTCCAGATGAATCTGCGTGACCGGAAACAAAAAGCAGGAGACATTTCCATCTGCTGCACGGATGTCAGGTGTCCTAAACCGCTGCTGTTTTCTGCCAAAGGCCTCTTCGAGCCAACACAACAAATTAATAAAGAGAAGAAGCATTTTCTCACTTTCTGCAGCAAGTTGTCTGCAGAGACTACTCAGAAACACTCGGTTTTTATTGCTTTTATTGCTGACAACATGCCCTCACTGGTGAGCAGTTTTGCAAAACGGAATAGATCCATCCTAAACCGTACAAGCAGCATGGGGGCTTTGCTCACGCACTCCTCTATCCCACTTTCAGACAATTATATATCAGAGTAAAGAGCCCAATTCCAAGTGTGTCAACTGGATTCATGACCCACCGCCTTACATGTGCCCAGACTGAAGGCACCCAGGTGTGATTATGCAGAATATTGCCCTGCAGATACCATCATTTTCACAGGTAGGAAACAGCATCAGCAGGTGCCAAAAAGTTACTTTTAGTCCTAGCTCTCTTATAACAGAACTGTATTATGTGTTCAATTAATAAAAAGGCCACGTACGTATGAGTAGCACCAGAATGTTCTGCATTCTTCTGTTGGGAAGAATGGTATAAAGCTCACTGTAACACTGTCAAGTCTTGACAGTGTTTGAATAGAAGTGCTGAACTGCAGGTTTCTCTTCCATCAGCCAAAATGTGGGAGAAATATTCTGAATAATTTTACCCTGAGAAAAATATAAACAGTTTTTCACTAAATAAAGCCATATTTGTACGATTTCCACACACTACAATTGCAATTTGCAGGTATTTCCATTGAACAGTGTTTGAGTGATGAGTTTCAGAGAATTGTGGCTTATGCAAGGTAGCAGAGGATTTTCCACGGCTTTTCAAAGCCTTTCACCATCATTTCTAGTTTTAATTCACTGTAAAACATTTTGCTGATGTTTGATCCATATTGCGCCATCTTTAATGGAAATGAGGTGGTCACATGACCGCCTACGTCCAGTCCAGAGACGCATAAATACGAAAAAAGTATTTCCACTACACATTTACAATGTACTTTGTCTGAAAAACCACCTCATTCCTGACATTTTTTAACTTTTCTTTTTCTTTTTGGGTCTTTCCATACATTTTCTTGTTATGATATTTAGCTTTTGTCCCATTCAAAGTATGATAAAAACACTGCGATAGACACTTTATGTTAGACTCAAGCTCTTTGAGTCTTGAGCTCCTTAACCTTGGATCAGGGGAATATCAGGCCCAGCTGACAGTGAAGTGGTGATTGCTCTCAGGATGGACTGAGGCAAGGTGACTCACTGGCTCTTTGTGTCCTAATGCAAGGCACTGTCTTCCCTCAGGGAGGAGCTGATGGAGCTCTTACATGCCACTGTGGCTGCGCTCTGTATGCTTGTGTTAGTATCCTCCTCCTGGTTCCACTAAACTAAAAATCTCCAAGGAATTGCAGCATTCCCTAGTTTTTCAGTGCAGTATATCGGCACAAAATGCTCAAATGCTTCACTGCTCATGGCGATATAATGACAATTAGTTACTACTATAAGCTGTATAATGGTGAGGGAGGTCACTGAGCACCTGACTCTTTCTAAGAGAGGCTGTCCTGTTTACCATGCGACAGCTGTTCAGTGCTGCCGAACAGAGAAGACTGGCCGATCCTCCAGGCGAGACAGTCACTGGAGAAGAAGTAATGAGTCCAGGAGTTTCCATTAAGATGTCGCTAAATGTGCTTTAGCCATGTTCAGGGACAGACAGCTGCACAGAAAGCATCCAGTGGTAGGTCGAATACTGTACGCATTCCACACGTCCCACTGAACCACATCATTTATGATCGCCGCAGCCCAAATATGAACACAGATGCAATGTTACAAACATCTTCATAAAATTGTTCCATACTTGGCTTTTATAACGCATTTTGATTTTTTAACTTTTCATAATAACTCTGGGATAAAATAAACAAATAATCAAATAAAAAATAAAGCAGACAGTTAGCCTAGGTTATGTGAGCAAACTGTCATCTTGCTTGGTTAAAAGAATTTTTTCAACCAATGAATCAGAAAGTAAAACCTCAACGTTTCAGCTGACCTTTTAGTTTTCTCGCAAATGAGACGGATTCCCTGGAAGCAACTTCATCATGTGCATCATTAAAGTATCTTCAGGCAGAACTAAAGTATAACATTCGTGGTTGTTTTTTTATTCCTACAGAATCATCAGAAAATGTTAATTGTGTGTTTTTTTTTACAACAGAAAGTTATCATATTGGACTCAATATTTAAAAAATTAGACACATTTGACCATAAAAATGTAAACATTACCTGCGTTTTCAAACCGTCCCCTGTAACTTATAATTATAAAATTATTACAAATTACTACAGATGATTAAAGTCAGCGTAGAACTGGCTTATGACTTAGAGGCAAATGGTGGATGTCCACCATTTGCCTCCTTATATTATATTATATTTTAGCCGTCATTCTGCAAAGACATTGCGCTGTTATGTAGCTGACACGTCTGTCATCTTCCGGCTTACCAGTTTCCATATCTGGTTGGATGTGGAAAAGCAACGGACATCAGGGTTTACCAAACCAAACCGTCCTATTAGAAGCCAGAAACTGATGGACACAAAGCAGCCAGACCAGGATAGTCCAGGGGACTGTTCGACATTACCACACTGGTTCGCTTTCATACTGCACTTTACACAAGCAGACAACACCACCTCCACCGTGTCACGCAGTTACAAGGAAGGAAATATGGCTCATTGATTGACCATGTCTGAAACCGGCTCATTAACTGCAAGTAAACAATGAAGTAAAAATAAATGTATTTAGTCTGGTCATTTCTGTTTTTACTTTAGTGTTAAAATCTGATGGAGTCTTCATAAGAATCTGTTCAGTATGAACAGCAGGAGAGGCAATTAGATACCCGACATGTTGGGCTATGTCGCGTCATATGTCACTTTATTTACTTCTTCCTGTCTTTGATCTGCTGGATGGTCCGTTAGCACACCTGATCAGGGACCCCCAGTTTTCAAGCAGAACAGAGTTTGCTTCTTTGGTCTGCACCAGAGTCTACATGCTTTGGTCCAACTGTTTTAAACAAGCTGCAAAGTCTTCATGAGGAAAAAGGAGGACACTGGATGGCCAAGTGATGGGCAGCATAATCCACTATTTAGACTGAGACAAACTAGCTTTTTACCTGCATAACTTAAGATCAGACTAACATACTGTACGCTCAGTCATCCACACAACAGTACTTAACTTTTTTCTGTCGCACCCACCTCCACCTCCACTAGTGTCATTTTGCAATGATTCCATGTAAACGCAACATGTTACAATGAAAATTTGTTGTTTCCTTCATGGTCTGAACATGCACACTAGTCCACAACCCCTCATTTACTGTAAGGGGCCTTATATAGTGCCTTCATTCGGTTTGCTATTCGGACACGAAGCTGGCTATTTTCTCCTCTTCGCAGATCAAATGAATACCCGCTGTCACCATGGCAACCACAGTTGTTCCAAACTCAATCCAAACTCATTTGAAAATCTTATTTTCTTATATTGTATTTGATCCTTTTAATCAAATAATTAATTCAGTAAATAAGGATTTCAATGCTCTATAGTGTGTTTTTTCTCTTAACCTGCTTTGACGTTTTTGTCAATTGCGCCATTTTGAGCTCTTGCCTGCAATGCATTGTGGTCTATATTAACCCGTCTAGTGACCATTGATGCTCACTACTTTTCAAGATGGACTGTGGGTAATTACTTTTTTCTCTCTGGTCATTCAAAACCCCCAAGAAAATGGGGAAAGTTACCACTATATAGGGCACGATGGTCACCCGTAGGTTTCTGAAGAACTGAATTGAAGCTCGGTAGGCGGTTCCTACCATCGCCATCTTGGCAGAGGCATCTGTGTCGTCTCGCCCGGAAAATACAAATATGGGCACAGAGGTGGAGCTGAGAGGGGGGCTGTGAGCGTCATGGCGGATGATTGACATCGAGCGAACTCCGAGCTTTCTGTAGCTAAAAGCTAACCGAGCTAACCCCGAGATAATGGGAGCTAGCCAGCTAACGGACGTAAGCGGGCTAAAGCAAAGTCACGTTGTTAACCGGCTAAAAAACGCGGTTGTTCTACGTTCTTCTTATTTGAAGCCGGAGATCATGTACCTGTCAATCAAAAGGACACGCCCTAAATATGCCAAACTTCGAAATTAAATTACTTTTAAACGGGCGAGTTAGAAAAAATTCACTCCCCCCACAGTTGTCATGAAGGTAAACCTGACCTATTAAACCGAGAATGGATTTTTGAACCAGGCTGTAAACATGTTTATTTCTGCTGTAAACATGTTTATTTCTGCTGTAAACATGTTTATTCCTGCTGTAAACATGTTTATTTCTGCTGTAAAAATGCTGTGAAGTTGGTCTTTTTAACATGGGAGTCTATGGGGATTTGCCCTGTTTTGCAGCCCCTAGTGGATGAAGGGGGAAGTGCAGTTTTATGCACTTCCACATAGGCTTCAATTTTAACCGGAAGCTCCGTCCATCTTTCATATACGGTCTATGGGACATTCAGACTCAGCCTATTTCTACCCTTCTCGTGCAGTTGCGCTGTATGACCACCAGGGTTTTATATTTTTCAAAAGTAATTATAATCCGTATCTGAATGTGTGAACATGCGTCACCTGGTTATGAAAGGGAAACTCTAAAACAACTTTCCACCTCAGGGTGCATTTCTGGACAAAATATTATGTTTATATCTGAATAAAACACTGTCACCTCTCATCTTGAGATTCCTGGTGATTATGAACCGACGATCACGGGAGAGGACCAGCATGACTCTTTACAGATGCTGAACTTTTGCTCGCTTACATCCAAAGCTTCACTTCTGTTTGACAAAGATGTGTTTGTAACAATTTGCATGAAGATTCATAGATTCGTAGAAATGTTCTGGCATGCTCAAAGAGCTGACAAAAGCTCAGGGAGAAGGAGCACTAACCTCTCTGTTTCTCCTACCCTGCATTTAAATCTATTTTAGTTAGACACACCGAGAAGCGCACTTCCCCAAACATACTTCTGCTCTGCAGGAATTCTGGCTTTGAGTTTCCCCACAAAGATTAGAAGCAGAGACAACAGACTGGAGCTTTGATTGGGTAAATCACAAATGTACAGTCCAAACAGGTGCACCAAAGAAAAAACTGGATCCACTTCAGATCTGATTTAATTACTATATGAGATTAAAAGTCACAATCACAATGATGAAATAAGATAAGACAAAACTAGGAGATGGAAGGTTCAACAGTGGTGCATTCTTTTGGCTTTAAGGGTTAATGAAGATGTTACTGTACATGGATCATAGTGGCGCTGCCCACTCCATGCTCCATCTCTGTTTTGCCAGACCAGATGGCCGCCATATGTACACCAAGTGAGTGATCATAGAGGGAGGCATAGCATGGTGGAAAACAGGAAGCAGAGCTGTGACGTGTGTTAACATGTGTTATGATGGCTTTCACCCCCTTACTGGCTGTTTCTTTCATTCAGATTAACTGCAACCGTGTGTTGGGCTGTAAAAAAAAAAAACAGGCATGCATGTAAAACTTGCATTTTAAACAAAATGGGTTGGACTGCACTGTAAATCTCCAGAGGTATGGCCTCAGTGTGAGTTTGGTTTCTCAGGTGACCACAGTATGGTCTGAAGTAGCCACAAGCATTTATGGGTTAGTCATGTCTTCGCCATACGGGTATAAAAGAGGACTGAGCGCACACACACCATTCTTTTTGGTTCAACATCTATACATTTGCAACATTCTGATAAAACTGGATAAACTGTGTGAACTGTAAATACACAAACACAAATTCAGAGTCAAGATCTGGAAATCAGTTAATAATGAGTCACTGCATGCAACAACAAAGACTAAGCACATAAAAACTGGCACGTGATAATGATAAGTTATTAAAGAGTGTTAATTGCAGGCAGCTCTGCTTCAAGTGGAGACTTCAACTGAGCTTTTCCTAACTGGAGCTCTGCTCAAGACAGTCTGCTGAAGTTCCTGACACAGAGCACTTAAATAGCTGCAGCGTTGCATCATGCATTGCTCTGAAACAAATACACAAGCCCCTGGAAGTGTTCTCAAACAAGTATAAAGAAATTGCCACAGGAAATGCTTTCACATTGAGGGTTTGTTTATGTTCTCATTTCATGAGAAAGGAGGGCCACCGGAAAAATATCAACCCTATTCCTGCCCTGCTGGAATAATATATTCTTAAGAAAGCAATAGAAAATGTGACAGAGGTCATGCCAGGCTGAGATCCCCAGCGGCGTCAGAGTTCTACTTAGGGGCCAGTTGTGGAAGTAAAAGTTGTACACAAAAATCAGGTTCAAGGTTGCACAAACAAGAGGACAAAGCGCAGGGAGAAAAGTGAGACAGATAAGCAGAACAGGTACTAAATGTAAGAATAAGCAGGAGTTTATGGTGCAGAAACCAGATGCAACATGTTCAAAGGCAGCAAGCAAGCCAGTCTGTCAGGTGAGTAGAGGTCCGAAGGGTTCAATGGGAGCTGCAGGTGAGCAGGGTGCAGCCAGGTGATGGAGTAGGTCGGGTGAAAGTACTTCATCTGAAACAGCACCACAGCTGATCACTGACCATTTATGTCAATCTATCAATGGGCGATAATGGAATTAGTTTATGTTACTTTTTCATCAATATTATAACCATTATCATTATTGATAATTTTTGTCTTTTAAAAGCAACGGTAATATGGAAAACTCAAAAATACAATACCTGAAAAACAAAAAGGCTTTTTAATAAATAAATGAATATATGTTTATATGAAATGAATCATTTTAAAGCAATAAAAATTATTTTTAATCACATTTTATAAATGGAAAAAAATAAATATATGTAATATATATAATATATGTAAAAGTAAAATGATAAATAAAATAATGCAGAATGTGCAATAATCTGAATTAAACCAGTAAAATAAACCTGATCATCCAACAGCAGCATCATCATCATGAGATCATGACATGTGACAGGCTGCTGTGATCATGTGACCCTGTTGCTGGGCTTCACATGCAGTTGTGTTGCCTAAAACACTCACAGATGAAGACAAATGCCATATTTTATATCCGCAAAGTATCTTTCTTCTCAAAAAAGTATCAAATCTGATATTTTGAATGGCAAATATTATCAATGCCATATCTCTCTTTTCATTCCATTCCATGTTGATTCGTGTCAAACTGGGAGCATTTCTGGGCTGAAACTTGCCTTCAGTCCAACTGGACAACCCACATCAAGTAGAGCAAATATCACATATTTTCCTGCAGCCATGTCCGGAGGAAACAAGCGGCCAGGCTACATTCTGAAGGATCCGAGCGTTCCAGCATCTCTGACCTAAATAGAAAATACAACAGCAGCTGGTTATGCAATGTGGATGGTGCTTAAACTCCAGCTAGTGATGAAAAAAACTTTGTTTTTACTAAACTTCATCATTTTTGTCTGGTGTGTTTCATGTGTTGATGCCAGGAAATCACATTTTGGTGCTGAACTCCTTTTCTTTTCATAAAAGATGCATGTGATAAAGTCACTCTGCCCCACATAGAAAAAATATGAAGATTAATAATGAAAAGCCAAATTTCATGTGGCATGACTGTAATTAATTAGAGGTCATGTCTCTAAATATCTGACTGGAGTGATAAGTTCCACCCAAACCTGAAATAAATTATAACTAAAGTTCAAACAAACGATGCAAAATATTTTAAAACCTTAATGTTTCTCCAGTAATGTGACATTAAATAAAATATCGAAAACATCACAGTCTGTAACTTAATTTGACAACACACTGTAATTAATTTGTATTTTCCTTTAAAAGAAAAAACATTTTTTCTCATTTTGTGTCCTAAAATTCCAGCATTTAATTTTTCCATGAAAAAGATAAGACTGAATAATATAAAAATTGATGATAATAAATGAGTAATTAAGAGAAATCAGAAGAAAATAAGTTATGGCCAAGAAATCCATGCAAGATCAGAGCTAAAAACTGAAAACAGGACCTGGGCATGAGTAAGCTGAAGCAAAACAAACAAGTACAAACTAGTCATCACCTACAAAACATCATACACTCAAACACACATCTACAATTGTGACAGGGGTCCTGTGACGGGTGACCGATGCACAAGGACACAACTAGAATTGTGCAATCTTCTCCAATCAGAGGGAAACCAGCCTCCCTGCAGGCTGCGTGCTTTCCACCCCAGGTTGCAGCTCTTTCTATTACTTCTCTCTTTTTATCTTATTTCTTCTGTCAAGGGTAATAAGGCTGTGTGTAATATCCGTGAGTTGCACACTTCCCGCAGGATGCTTTCCAGACAATACTGGCAATCAGCAGCAGCAGGGAAAAATCTGAAGTCACTGAGCCATAATCTCTCTGCTCATCCTGCATCTTTGAGCTTGTGGGGGAGCCTGACGAATATACTTTGGTGTGTTCCTTCTTGCAGTCACCTCATATAATCTGATATTGACATGCAATGTAAATAATGTACTTCTCTAGTCTGTTGCACTGCAGCAAAATCAAGGATGGGGTTGTCAGGAATTACCATGAAAAATATGAGACTTCTGAACCTCCAATAAACAGACACAACAATCTCTGAAGTAATTGCTCATTTATTACTCAGGGCACTGGGGTAATTAAAGGATATGACTAATGTCATAAAATGAGAGCCGCTACAAGGAGACATTTTCCTCTGGGTCATTTTAAAAGGTATGACATCACATTGAGCTGCATGTCAACACTTGAAGCTTTTAAGTGAAAATGTTGTGAGTATTAAAGTTCTCTGCAAAGTGCAAAGTAGATCAAACTGAAGTCCTTAAGGGAGTAAAGGTACAGTCGCAGAGCTTTTTCTGTCAACCACAACACTAATTCTTTAGTAATTATATTCCCAGACATCCTTACAGTGGAGACTTTTTAATGAAAATTTATGCAATCTGAGCCGTACACTCCACACTGTGCACAAACTTCCTGCTGAAGCTACAACTACTCTAACATTTTTATTAATTGCATATTATTTTAAATAAATAGCATTTTTTAAAGGAAAGTCTTCATGGTAAAAATGAAAAGATGCAACAAAAGGGCAGAAATGATTCAAAGCTTTCTGGGCAAAGTGTTGGATGTAAGAAGCAGCGACGCATGATGACACCAGGCTTTGTAATCCTTATTAGAGCACACTCACTGGAGGAAAATGTCTGAAATGTCTATGACTATTAAGCTTGCTGTGTGATTGGAAAACAGCCAATCAACTCTGACATAAAATACTCAGATACATAACTTTTTGTCAAAACTGCAGTCACCAGATGTACTAATTCTACAATAAACCCTGGACAACACTTACATGCTGACCAGGAATAATGTTAAGCCCACTGACTGGTAAAACGGATTAAAATATTTTTCAGATTATATGTATTTATGTGAAGTCATCTGATATTGTTTTGTATTTTATATTTGTTTTGATTTTATTGTTCTATGTTTACTATGTGTTGTTGTAAACTTGTCATTGCTGTAAATGAGGGAAACATCAGTGACAAACGAGTCAAAATAAAGGTTAAATAAATGAGGGGTGTCCAAAGCCACCACTGTCCTTCAGGTTTTCAGTGTGTCCCTGCTCCAACATATCATATTAAATGGATATTACAACCTATAAAATTCTCAACTGTGACTCATGCATTAGAGTGTTGGAGCAGGGACACAAGGAAAACCTGCAGCCATGCAGGCTCTGACTGGGGACATTCCTGTTCTCATGCATTTCACCATTCAGTGGCCTAAACAGGATTGTGTTGGACATCAGAGTTGGACATCCCTGCATTCGTTCAACACCTTTTTCAAATGCAGTGGATCCCTAAACCTTGGCTACTTGATGTACAGAAGCAAGGCTGCTGCAGTTAGCATACGTATAATCCATATTGATGGTCCAGCCACTGGAAATAGGAACTGCTACTACGGTTACCACTTTTATTACTTCAAATTTATTTCCTTTTTCACAATTCATTGTTTATGTGCTAGATTTTAAAGAAATACTGTCTTTCATCATGAAGCAGTTTCTCTGCAGAGGCAAACAGGTTTTTGGTTCCTGGCTCGAGCTGCCAGTTCCCCGTCACCCTGCCTGTGGCTTTGGGATCGGGTCTCCCAAAGTGAGCAAACATTCATTTCCACTTTGGCTTCACATCGCAGGCCCTGGCATGTGTCTGAATGGGGTGCTGTGGTTGCTGGTGGGAGACCAGCTACTTGCACACAAACCACCCCCCTTATTACCCCACCAGACATAGAAGCTGGGAGTTTGGTCTCCATCTTGTGATCCAGTCCCAACCAGGTAATGAGAGCAGAGAACTTAATGGTGTGTGATGTGAGAACCTGGCTGTCCATTGCTTGCCTCTTATCTGGCTTCCCAACTCGTCTCCCTTCTCCTTGATGGAACTGCAGAGCGTTCAGAGTCGGATTTCCTTACAAGCCTGGTTCATCTGCATTTTTCATGAATTCCCATTAAGGTTTAGATTAAAAAAAGTGCACATCTTTAATGTGGTTATACCTGATTATGAACAGATGTTGGAGTGATGGAAACATTTCTACATATTATTTATCCTCCCAGATATATATATATATATATATATATATATATATATATATATATATATATATATATATATATATATATATATATATATATATATATATATATATATATATATATATATATATATATATATATATATATATATATTCTTAGATATTTCAACAAAAGGATAAGAAGGATTCTTAAGGAAGAACCTCGTTGTAGTTTCATTTTGTGTTTTCTTTTCTGTACAGTTTGTTTCCTTGTTAAATAAATTACCACATAGTATATAGTACACAACTATACTGCACCACATGCGCCATCACAAACTCTTGCTTTTTTGTATATGATTCACATTTGCAGCTTTTAAAAGCTCTCTTTAAACTAACTTCTTTAGCAGACATTGCTTTGCTGGAGTGCCATTTAAAGCTTTAACAATGGTTTGACTGAGATGGCAATAAGACCTTGCTAAATAAAAAACTTACATCCAAATGTTCTTATGTGGAAATTCTGACAATGAATAATAACAGAAAAAAAAATAATGTCAATCTCCATTCACTTACATTTAGCTGTTGTAAAGTTTCTGTTCATTAAAGGTGAATTATAACCTTCTGTATCTTAAAAGTTAGGCACACTCACTAAACATACATGAGCTTCTACATGCCTAACATCCATGCAGTGCCAACACTGAACCACAAGGCATGGAATTCATCTTCGTTTGCTACTCCCAGGAGACTCGGGATTGCACGCTGGCAGAAATAATCTGATGACTGCTGCCATCCCAGCAGACATGCTAGATCCCTGCCATCTTATGAGTCACAGTATTGTCACGTGTGGCATACCCTGCGCCTTTGTTGCTTTGTTCTACATGCAGGCTTATTGTGCTCACGGTGGCTAGATGAGTCACTCGAATGTCACCTGCATTAAACAACCCACACGCAGCGTAACAGTACCTGTGTGAAGTCCCCCTCCCTCGTCTTCCTGCTCAGAAACCATGTGAAGGTGTTGTTTTGAAGGCTTGCTAAAATCTAAGTTGTCATTTTAAAACCTCTTAACATGTTGCAAAAGAAAAAGACAGTCAGACAACATTCTTCTCTCTAATATTGTTATTATTAACACAAAAGAGGAGCTTAAGTGACTTGGCAGCTTTGGCAACTCTTCTCGGAGTTGTTTCAGGGTGGGACACCAGAAATTTACGAGGCATAGAACTCCATAATAGTTTAACTCTCCTTACGTAATCCATCATTGTGACTTTGCAAAGTGGCTGCGCGTAGCATAGACACTAAGTGGAAGTGGGCCATGCTTGGCAGAGAACGATGAGGCCTGGGGCTGTGTGCTGCTCCATGTTGCTTCTCAACCACTCCCACCCCTCCTCCGAGCCGTGGCCCACACTGTGCAGGGCTTCTGTTCCCAAATATCCTTGTCACATAGACATGTAATCATTCAGTTTTTAACAATGCTCAAAACCTCGGCAAAGGAGTTCTGATCCCCCCCCCCCCCCCCCCCCCCCCCCTTCCCCCAGCAAACTGTATTGCTTATTATAGGAGATATGGAAAGCCTGGCAGGAAAACAATGGCCTCTTTGTTGAGTCTCAAGAGTGAATGACTGCATTCAAAGTTGGTGGTGAACAACGACCAAGTTGTAATTACCAATTTACAGTATCACTCAGTAAATCAGCCTTGTAAGCTCGTCTTTCCCGCTTTCTATGTCAAAATTACTGACGAGTTTTTATGAAAGCACATCTACCTTCTACCATCACAAGCAGATGTTTGGAAACAAGACAAAGGCTTCAAACAAGCATATAGTTCCTAAGAAGGGTTATTATTGCAGGTTGAAACTGTCATGGCCCTTCCAATGGCACATATTGTAGCAGCACGGGAAAATGAAGCCAAAGCAAATACTGAAGGTATCAGATTTTGGGTGTCTCCCTTGTACCAACTGGCTCCAGTCAGCTACAGGCAGAACCGTTTGTTAGGCTAGGTCTCCTATGCGTGTTTCCCCATCCTTTCCCCACCCCCAGGTACAGTGGCTCTGCTGTAAGAAACAAAAAAAAAAGGGAGGAGGTCTGCTGGCAGGCACCAGCAACTTCAAATCCAAACACATGGACACGGAGCTGGAATATGCACCCAGCACTTACTCACACACACGTACACATCCAATGCATGTGCACAAACACTTACAGTATTCCTCTTTTTCTCTGTTCCTGCCTCTCTCTGCTGGGTTGTCAGCTCATACCCCGCGCATGCCAGGAATATAAATGCAGAATGGGAGTTATTGTTGAATCAGCCAAGTGCAGCATTCAGTGATCCAACTAAGTTTGTTAGGTGGGGTTAGTCTAAAAGTTTAAGGTAGAAAAACATCAATAGTGAGGCCAAACATACAGAAATTGCACAATTCCCTCACTATAACCCTGAAAGAGCTGACCTCACTCCCAATTACGCTAAAATGGCCAAGTTTCCTGAGAAATGTCCTTTGCATCACCCTAAATCTGAAAACTTAACATGTGTGGAGGCTGTTCCATTCCTTCATTTATTCTCATCACCCTTCCTCACTCAGTGATTATTTATAAGTCATCAAAATGCATCTTTGCTGCTACACCCCTCTAACCAGCACAGCCGCATTTCACCCACAGGTCCCATCACAGAGTTGCATCCTGTCTGATCTTCATCATCATCATCATCGGGTCACTCAAGCTCAACTCATTAGTGGTAATTAATGGTGGCCAGGTCCCAGACCACCCTAGGCACTATGGCGTCCAATCCTAATCCAGACTAACTCCACCCCACCCAGTCGAGGCAGACACAACTTGCTTTTCTGCCTGGTTGGCTGTGGCACTTCATCTGTGCAGCTTAATGCAATTGGCTGCAAAGCCTGAGCTGGAAAATGGCCAACCTCAGAGAGCTTAGGAAAAAAAAAGACCTTTTAAAGAGTGAAGTGAAATCTTCTGTATAGTGTATATGAGGGTTTCCTCATGGAGAATGATCGTCTGACTTTGAAGTAAAGCAGCCTTTGAGAGGGTGCATATTGATGTTTTGCTTTGAAAGTTGTGAGTGTTGGGAAGGGGTTCTGTGAAGTGTGTCCAGATGTGTTAACACCTAAGCTGCTTTGACCAACAGTATTCATGCTAAACACATGTCATTTGTCATTCTGCAGGTATGTCAGAAACAGTTTGCACGAACACGGATGTGATCTCAGATGTCTGCAGTATGAGCTCCATGCCAGGGAAGTTCCTCTGCCAATAAAGTCAGTGAGGCATTAATTGAAGCCAACTACAGAGAGTTTCAGTAAAGATTAGCACAAACATGTCAGTGATTAATATTATTCAATGCATGACTGGTTGACTGCTATTGCACAAAGAAAAAATAATAATTTTAGTCATTATTAGTCGCACTGAGTGGGCAAGTGAGTCGTAATCCTTATGCAAGGCTTATGAATCCTGCGCCTTGCTCAGCAAAATGATGGCAGAAATACCCACAGGCTTGCCACAGTTTATTATCATGCTGTCGACTGCCTTTTGGAAAAAAAAAGACATATTCTGAGCGCTTGTGATATTTTTTGCTCAAGTGGCCATCCATTCCTCAGTTCACTTTGTTTATCACATTGCTTGCTAGTAATGAGTTTTGTAATTGATTTCTGCTGTTTGCGTTAGTCCTCTTAAGTCACTCTGAGTAACTATCCTCCCTTCTCACACTAGACACACTTATATGCATTATATAATGCTGACTTGGCTGCCAGGGCTGTGACAGTCAAGGTCTTGATGGAGGGTATGAACTGAGGGGGGATATGTCTTAAACTAGAGTCTGTCACTGAGAGTTTTCCAAAAGACTCGGCAGCCTTTTCCAGTTAGAGACTAAATCAAAGTTCAACCTGTCCTCGGTCAATCAAGCGCTTTGTTTTCACTTGTTTTCTTTTCATTTTCCTGTATAATTCCCCCTCTTTAAGATATGACTGACCTTTTTGTGTATCTTTGGTATTAGGGTTTGTGCACAGTAGCATAAAGTGTGACATGGCAGTGGCGTCGGGACATGTGAGCTGCCTCCGTGTTCCCTGACGAACAACTCAGGAAACACCTCTGAGTTTCATATGCATGTCTGCACATAAGAGCGTTAATAGTCCTTTCATGTATTTAAAGCGGAGTAGTGTCCTGCTGCACATGAATCATTTCATGCCATGTCACATTAGCTACCATTATAGTATCTAAGCAGAACTGCATGGTCCGCTGATTCTCTCAGCCATGTCAAAGTGAAGGTTGAATGACACTGACACAGCCTTTAAATATGTCAAGGACCATCAACCAGATGTGTCCATAATAAAGATTACTACATCAAATCATATCAACTCATCAAAGCAGCTGTGTGCAGAATGTAGCGACATCTAGTGGCAAATATGGAGACTGCAAACAAATGAAGACTGTCTCCAGAAAGCCGGTGTGTGAATCGCAGAAACCATTATGAAACGAACAATTTCTTCTAATCGTTGTTCATGCTGTGTGTTTAAATCCCCACAAGGTAAAACACAGTTAACGCTCATTACACTGCAAACAGATTCTGTTTTAGTATGATGTGTGCCCACAAACACCATTAACCACTTTTCACAAAATTATTCATGGCCGTTGGTTTCCAGGCCTCTCTGCATGCCTAACATTTATTGCTTTTTATTGTTTGAGGTCCAAGCTGAACCTTTGTGGGTGTTTTTCTGGTCCAAACTAACTGCTGCATGAATGACGGAGGGAAAAGTGCTTCCTCAACAGAATTGTGTGATTCCTTGCCTTGAAACCACACAACAAAATTACAGCGAGGGCTGCACGCTGACATCTTGACAACAGAACATCCCACTGCAGTCCCTTGGCGGTGAGAGCGCCTGCTTTCAGAGGCGGCATGGGAGAGAGAAAGGAGACAACTCTGGAATATGGAGGCATTCAGAAATACTTTGTATGTCTCTCAGTAGATCTGCAAACAAAACTGCGAGCTGCTGCATCTACAAAGGTGGAAACAAATAGACGCCGAGGGAAAAGAGAATTTCTGGAGCTGATATCCTGAAGAAAATCCCTGCTTCTTGTGTTGTATGTTGTTTCTGGGATCATTTTCTCACAAAACCACGTCGTTTAACTTCCCAAGGAGTTTACCCGCATGGACATAAGGCAAGAACGCTCACTTCACTTTTATACCTGACGGCTACATCCATCTTTTATGCACAGTCTGTGTTGCCATGGTGATGACTGCAGAAGGACGGCTGCTCTGCGGTTCATACAGGGAGGGCAACCAATCAGAACCCAAAGCAAATGAGAGATCGGCTGACATGCGCCAACGCCAAACTCCAAAGGCTGCAAAACCAGCTTCATCGTCACCAACTGCAGCCGCAGGTCATTCATGGAGTAAGACGTTCCGGTTTGTCTTTTTTTCATTTATACTAAAATGAAAAAAAGGTCTGCTGACAGTTGCTGAGAAAGAATTTGTTTGCTTACGATCAGATAAGCGGCTGCGATGCTCAGTATGTGCTTCCACTTGTCATCATGTAAACTGCGACCCGTAAGCTCCTGATTGGCCTGATCCTTGCCTGAGTTGACTCTGAGCTGAGACATCTAATTACCTCCTATTGGAAGTTGTTTTGTTGTTTGTTTGGGTTTTTTTGTTCTTTTTAACTTAAACATTTAATTCAGAAAATAATCTGGTTGAAAAGGAATTGTTTGGTCAGTAAAGCCTTATAAAAAATGTTCTTGCTCTCTGATTAGGCCGAGGGTTGAGTTGGTCATGAATAGAAGAGTCTACTTTAAACATGAGCAGCACACCTACGCTTTATTATACCGAGCATCTGGTGATTATTGCAGCCTCTTAAAGGGTCTCATAGATTTCGGATTAGAGTCTGTGTTTTTATTTTCCCAGTAAGAATGATTTATGGCACAACTTACAGGACTCCCATCCACTCGCTCTGATAAATTGGATGTTATCCCAACCGTTAGTATCACGCAGTGCCTGCAGTGATTAATGCCTCGACTAAAAACAAGAAGCAGAGTGACGAAATAAAAAGCAATTTTTTTGTGTGAATAAAGTCGTCTGCTTCCTTTTTCATTTCTCTGCCTCTACCAGTTCCCAGTAATAAAACAGATTATTCTGCAACACAAGAAGAACAAACAAGGAGTCATCACTATTTCTCCATTTCTCTCCACCCAAATCCACCAATCGCTACAACCTCCATGACTCAACTGCAAAGTGAAGACATGTGATGGCTTTGCAACTTATGCAACTTACGATGTGACAATGGAACAGTCCTGACACTGAGTTTCCGAGCATGTGAAGTTGATGTCTGTATGTCTGTTTTGTGTATCTTTGGGCGTGGCTGTGTCTTGTACATGACACATGCACACATTTAAAATCCCTCTGTCACAAGCAGCACAATGTCAAACTTCCCTTCCTCCTTAGTTCTCAGCATGACGCACTCGTTGCCGGAAAGCAACTCAGACTCTTTCTTTTGTAAGATGACTGTACTTCTGTCTAGTGAGCCAATGTTCTTACTTTAGTGTTGCATAACAGAAAATGTGTTGACTGTGAACATACTTTAAAATGTTTTCATCTTTTGTGAAAGGAAATAATTCTCTGAAGAATCTCAGATCAAAACTAAATGTGGAAATGAACTTGAAGCGCCTCCAGCTATTCATAGAGCTTTAATTTGATGTGTTTTATTTACTGGAGGAAAATCAGCTGGTTTTCCTTACGCCGTGCGCTCTACAACACAGCAATCAGCCTGCTTGCCCATAGAACTGCAAACATAAACTTAGAAAGTGATTTTGTTTTCTAGTAAGACCTTTATTGCACCGCTCGGTCTTCATATAGCAAATGCTCATTTATACCTTTGAACGGTCCTGGCACTGTCATCAGTATCCCTCACCCAAGTTGGTGAACTTTCTCCCTGCCCAAATGGCTCGGACAGACAGAAAACAGAAGCTTAAAGTAACATTTTCTGTTGTTTACTGGCTAAAGTCAACATCTGCATATATGTATGTGTTATTACTAATGTATTATCAAATAAAATCAAATCAAACTTTATTTATAAAACACTTTTTCTACAATAAAATGCAACACAAAGTGCTTTACATGATATAAAAAGTAAACACAACAAAGAAAATTCATCAGGCCCTCCCATCTCACATTCAGACGCATACACACTCATACACACACCCAAACAACATCAATTTCAACAGTACTCTTAAACATTACGCATGCACCTACCTAGTTATTTATTGCTGAGCACAGATGAGCCTGGTAAGGAACACCATCGCAGGAGCCATCTGCACCAGGAGTCGATCAGACCACAGTATCAGGGGCACCATTACAGACCAAAGCCATGAAAGGCGCCCCTGCAGCCATGGTCATTATGACACCCAGTGAAGAGGGCTCCCTCTGAGGAAACACCGGAAAATATCCTAAAATTGATAAAATATTATGACCTTATGAGAATACACTGATAATCTAACACATTCTTGTAAGCAAAGAATCTTAGAATAGCTTATACATAAAATAATCCACTAGGGAAGCGCCATGACAGTTTGCCATTTTGACCAGTGGTAATGGACAAATGGTACCAACATGGAATAAGAAGGCATCTTCCCTGTGAACCAGCGGACACTCATTGAGATGCTGGAGGAGAAAGGCTTAGTATCCTGGAAATCTGGAAAATCTGATCAATTGCAATTTACAAAAATGCAGGAGCAAAAATTGCAGGAGCTGTTTTCACCATATACCATCGCCAAGAAAGCAAAGATGATGCTTAAAGGGCATCATGACTGGAGCATCCAAATAGAGGATCAACATGGAGTGACCTTCCCCAGGTGGGCGGACCTTAAATAGGAGAAAGGTTTTGAAAAGGATGCTAAAGTTTCGGCTTTTTCCTCCACCAGTAATGAAACTGTGCTGCTTCAATGAGCCTAAAGCTAATTTCTGATGGAACCTTTTTCCAACAGGAAACAGCAGCTCTTTGTCCCAGTAAATACCAGCTTATCAATCCTTCCCACGAGCTTTTAGTCCAGATTTATCTTGGCCAGTGGTGTAGTGGTCCCCAGAGCGGTGGGTATACTTGTTTTAAACAACAACAACAACAACAAATTTTAGTTCACCCCAAAAATCCGTGACTATATTTGCTCATTGTTACATCATTTCTGTAATGAGATTACTAAACCGATACTGGCACATAGAGCTAGTGAGAGACAGGCTCATAGACTTATGTACACATATCTATATTACTTCTATGTTCAAGCTAAAGTTAATGCAACTGATGGCTAACTGCACCAGTGTAGCATCGGTAACCTTATCTGAGCTGCTGGGCGACGTAGCTACATGTGTAGAGATGTTTGTCATTGTGAAAGCAACAAATGATAGGGAGCTTAGAAGTTTAGAAGTGGGTATACTCTATGCTGACTGAAAAAGAAGCGCGGGTATACCCTGGACTACACCACTGATCTTGGCTATAAAAGCTACTGAGACCAGGTAAACATACAGTTCTACCGAGCAGCATAACTGGATGTAACCAGGCTAATGATGCAGTGCTGTTTGCAGTGTTTAATCAACCATGAAGTTCTTTACCTGAGTGAACACTTCATGAAGTGTGGGATGACACGGCTTCATCGGTGTTGTCGAGGCTTCTCTTGTTACATTACGTGTTTGAAAAGTTGAGGCGCTAGAATGTATTATTCGTTTCAATGCCACACACCATTTCAATGTTATATAGGAGTAATTCTTAAACATCTCTTTTAATATAAAATCTAAATAAAGCACCTAATCTTGCCGTATGTCCACTTAATCCAAGTGACCACATGATTGGCGCTTTTTGCCATTAAAACGTATGCTAAATCACAGATTCAGCTGTTAGCGGCGCAACAAAAAGGACATTAGTTCATGATGGGACCTTAACCATATCTTTGTTTTGTCGTGAACACACTGGATTAATCACAATTCTTACACAGTCTCCGTTTTAACCAAACATTTCCATAAGCTCAGTTATGTAATGGACACGATGTGAGAGGAATATAAAGGTCCACAACATAATTTAGTCATATTTTATACAGATAGTCTGCAGTCTGAACCAGTGCATCACATAAAAAAACCCTAAAAGCATCAGCTGTGTGCACGAAACAGCAACTGTACTGCCTGCAACATACCCAGTGGTCATGTGTGCTTTGTAACGTTCAGCACATTCATGCGAGCTGCAACATTCAACCTTCAGCTCTGCCACGATACATTAAGACATCAGCTCCGACGAGGAGACGTTTGTCCCCGTAACTCCAAATGCCAGCCTCTTAACAGCAACTAACACAAATGTCATGACATGTTGGAGTTTGGTTTTGTGAAATGTGAAAATAAAATGAAAACAAAGAACAGCTTGCAGATGAGTTTAAGGGTCATTAAGCTTGTTCCATGTTTCAATAAGTGTCCTCGGCCATATCTGGGTGTGTTCTGCAGGAATCTAAGGAATCAGTGTCGGGTGTAAAATGAATCGGAGCCGGTCACTGGGAACCGGCAGGTCGGAAGCTCACGCCAACTACCATGATTACTCTTTTTTCATTTTTGAAGAATTATGCATGAAATATCTGGTTATAATTCTGATAAACCACCCTAGAGCAGATTCAGTCTCTTTCTTTCTTCTTTAGAATCAAACTCATGACTGATTTACTTTGATAGTTTTGTTCTCCTTTCCTCCAGAACTTGTTTGCAGAGCAACATTTCCACAAGCAGGCATGTTTAAGCAGAGCAGATGTTGAGATATTTTTCAGCTCCTCCTGAATCGGCAGTTACACCCTAAGTTACATTTACTTATACAACAATGCAGACTCAGACGTCCTCTTTAAGTCACATACTTTGGGGCCCAGTGTTTCTGCCATGATGAGAATATGACGAATGTGAAGATGTGAACAGGTGAACCTACAGAACTGGTATACACCAGTTTCTGGTTCTTATCTTGGAGGAAAACAAGCTTGATGTTTCTGCATTCAGTGGATGTTGCAATGAATGAAAATTGCTCTGTAAAAAGCTAATTTTCCAACGAACTGTACCAATCACAGTCGGTTCGGCTTGTAGCTATTGTGCGTCCTGAGTGTTAACCCTTTATGTGACAAGTGACTATTTTTTATCACTTCGTTTTCTTTCATATTCAGCTTGAAACTATGTTTTTTGTTCATGTAACAACAGAATGAAGGTCTTGGTTCATACCAGAAGGACCATTTTAGGTTAAAATTTCAAATTTCAAGGTATTTCACTGAGTGCCCTATAAAGGGTTAAAAGCTGCAACAGCAGCCACACCAGCAATTTTCCTGGGAATTACAGGTTTTAGCTTGATGTCTCACTGAAGCTTAAAATTGTTTTAGAGTGTTAAAGAAGAGATGAAAGATGACAGCGGCGGAGATCCTAGCATGCTAAATTAGATTGTACCCATTTTAAAGTCATATAATAGGAATTTTTTTTTTTTACAAAGAAAGCAATCTAAATATCAAGTTTTGATGAAGAGAAATGAGTTTTAGGGGGTTTATCAATGCTTTAAGAGGATATTTTAAATAATGTCACATTGAAATAATTTCATGGCTCTTTTAAACTTTAATTCTGAAGCTAAAACAAGGTTGCATATTAAAGCAGGCTGTATTTTCAGCCGTTCTCACACAATGCACTTTCCATGTGGAGTAGATGTTGGTGATTGGTAAATAAGAACATTAACATTTCAGGGACAAGAGAATGTTAATAGTATAATCTAATTTTCATATTGCTTGATTGCATCTCATTGTAATGGTAGAAACCACTCAGGATGCATCTGCTGCAGTCTATTGATGCAAAACTTTGAATAACTTTGGTTTTAATGAAGGTTCGATTTTGGTGAAACAAGGGTAAAGGCCGCTCTCTCTCTCACACACACACACACACACACACACACACACACACACTTATAAACACAACAGATCTTTGCAAGCAAACAAATAAGAAGAAGATATCACAGAGGGATGACTTTATAGATCATCCAGCTGTGTGACTGGAATGACAAAGTCGCATCATATGCGGTGATGATGTCAGAGCTGGCCTGACTAATACCTCTCTGATTCCAATCTACCGCAAAGGATCAATACAGTTCATTTAGATGAAGTGAGGCAGTGGGCCTGCTTTTCATTAGTGCCCTAATGAGAGAACAAAGTGTCCGATCTTTAAAGCACTAGTTTAATGGCCCATGTGTAGCAGGAGTGTTGTGAATGAAAGACAGTTTAGTGGAGTAATTATAAGAAGCGGTTCAGTAAATGAAAATGACTTTGTGGACATCAGCATCACCTTGTGAATGGAAAGGGTGTCTGGACTGGTGTCAGAAAAGCAGCTTGTATCACACCAGTGCTTCTCCACCCCTGAAGGGAATTAATATTTGCCAGGGAATCTTTACTTGCCAATGAGTGACTGGCAAGCCGTTCCTGTCCTCCCTGACAGGATGGTGCTGGCCATCCATTACTGACTCTGGGTCAAGACAGAAGAAAGGTATAGATAGAGTCACCGTAGCAATGGGATTTAACGGGATTTTCTCTGTCTTTATCTGACATGGAAGAAACACCTTGAGTTCATGAAAAAAAAGGAAAAAAAAACACTCAGGATAAGCTTTGTGTGCCAGATTAAGCGTCCTGTCAGACGTAGCAACCACCTGAATGAGAGGTAATCTGATGCCTTATCAACAGATGTTCCCCGAGTAGCTTTGTGTGTGTGTGTGTGTGTGTGTGTAAGCATATACGCATGTGCAAAAAAGCATGAGATCAGTGAGTTTTTCTCACCTGTACCCCAGGTGAAACTAAGGTGTGAATGCCACATTCTGACGTTGCTAAAATGAAATCTAATCCCGTGTATGTGAGAGAACAAAGTGTCGGTTCTTCACAGCACGACTTTAATTTTACTGAGTGTTGTGAATAAAAACAGCTTAGTGATGTAAATAATGGTTCACTGAATGTAATGAGCTTTTACAGGGTTTGTGAATGGAACAATTTTTTTTTTAATTTCACTAAAATGACTTTAAATAAAGCATCCAGCAAAGTACATTCTGCAATACACTACTCCACGTGATGTATGTTAATGTGCTGTGTTACTAATTCAGGTCAGTAATTTAGAACAAAAGTCATTTTCCCCCCTTTTGGCAATAAATGACAGAAATTAGGCCATCTTTCGCTCTGTTTACGCTAGTTATGTGACTCATTTTTAACATTTAACCCATTCCGACATGATGCAACATATTTCTACATCTTTCTTTAGGACCAGTAACAACGCTTGCGTGCTTTTACCATCTGAACCTGAGGCGATTTGAGTGCTGTATCATCCTTCTGAAGTGACACAAACATTTGTTTTATAAAAACAAAAAAGGGCAAAGCCATTATTTTTCAATACAAGCCAAAGGTTAAACCTGTCCTGTGGCTTTTATCATATTTTGTTTTCTTATTATTGACCATGTTTAAAGTGTTTTTACATGTTTTCAATTTAAGGTATACTTTTGGTTTGTTTGAATGTCTGAAGAGGTTAAAGAGGCTGAGAGGCATGATGACGTGCAATGTGAAAAAGTAGGCAGGGATGAACAGAGGAAATCAGGGAAAACTTTGGGCTGGTGATTGACAGTCAATAGACTGGATTTGGACAAGGCACAGTCACTTCCTCTGCCCTCAGATATTATGGAGAAAAACACTGCCAGGAAGTGGCGATCAATCACCTGCAAAAAAACAAAAAGGGCTTCTGCTGCCTCCTGCGATGACCTTGTGCCGCTCGAGTTCAGAAGCACAAGAGACAAAAATACAATCTGAAGGCTGGAGCTCGGTCGCCTGAGCTCTTTGGTGGAAAAAGTGATAGTGTGTCTACCTCAGAGCTGTGTGAGCAGGACAGAAACGCCGGCAGGAGCATGTGAAACACAATCGTCCCTCGTCAGCTGCAGGTCAGCAACTTTCACAGCACAAAAATAGGCCTTTACTGTCAACCCCTGTAATCACTGTATGAAAGCCACGTTACAATTTGTGTAGCATTTGTCTCCCTTTTAGCTCCCGTTGCAATCAGCTCGACTCGAGCCAAATTAAAGACGCAAGAACAAAGGGAGCTTTGGAAAGGCTTGGATGCTTTTGTGACTTATTGTTGCCCAACAGAAACAAACTACCATGGCTGAGCACACATCCTGGGGGTGTTGATAGAAGAAAAGCCACAATGACATCAGGAGCTGGAGGCTATCCTAGCTCCTGGCCTGCAGTCATCCAGTTAAAGACTCCAGGATGAAGAGCTCCTCCCACCTCCGTGTTGCCTCAACCAGAGAGGGCTCACAGACCACCAGCTCACCCATCCAGAACTGACCGGAGAGGTCTGTCGACGAAACGGTCATACATATTACTGACAGGGCAAAGGGAGTAAAAGCAGCAGAGTAAATTGTTGGATTGACTTAACACGAGTGGGAAGCAATAAAACTCCCCACCACACACACTAATGACTACAGCATGTGAACTGCAAGCCACAGTCCCCTTCTCTCCTTCCCTTTTTGCCCTCTTGCTGCAGAAGAAAAAAATTAATATGAATACTAAAAAAAAAAGGCAAAGTTGCATTGTTTTAAATGGAAGTTAAGCCAATTGTTACTTAAGTTGCAACGGTGATGGGCATTACAGGTAATCAGCAGGGATGACCTTTGTCTTGCTTTCTGTGAAATTACCTGAGTGGTTTGTCAAAAGCCCCTGGCAGGGAGAAGGATATCTGACACCGGCCATTACACCTGCCAGGCAGCGCTTTCCATGTGCAGACTAGTCAGGACAAAAAGCAGCAACACTGTCAGAGCAGGAGGAACACAGAGGGGAGGATAAATGGTTCAAAAGGTGACCTTCTTTGTAGGTGTGTACAGTTTCTGACCTGCAGGTGTCCAGGTGTAAAAAGCCCTCCTGCCCTTACTCAAACATGAAAGAGGAAAATGTCCTGCAGGGGTGTAGAGGAGGGCAGCATGATGCAGCAGGTGGGAAGCTTTCACCTTCACTCCTGCAAGTCACACTTCATCATTGCAGCACAACCTGAGATGATCTGAATAATTAGTGAAAAATGCTTTGCTTTATGTGGCGTGATTATAAATTAGGTAATGATAATGTTCAGCAGGGCTGCTGGGTATAAAAGCTGACAGGGAGCCTCCTTCATTACTGTAATTACACAACCCACCCAACACACACACACATAGAAACACATACTGTTTTACGTGTTGCATTTTTGTCGACCGTAGTGTAGAAATGGCTATTTTCAACTTTAGTATAATTTGAGGTCCATACACTGTCACATGGTTTTGTGAAAGGCCCCGGGGGCATTACCAGGGAAACCACCAAGCAACGCAGCAAAGATTTGAAGTGTGTGATTAATTTTAGTAGTAAACAGCAACAAAACTGTTTTTTATGGAGGAGCTGTTGGAACAAGCTCAGCTTAAAAACCAACTAAGGGCAGATTCACACTGTTTGATCTGAATCAAACGGATCCTGGATAATCTGATCCCTTTGGAGCAGTGTGAACGCGAAGTGATTTTTGGTCCACTTGAAAACCAGAGGTTTATGGGAAAATTCTCATCAGTCTTTTTTATTTGAATCCCAGTCTATTTGCTCAGAAAGGAAATGGGAAATGTGAATGCGCCAAACAAATTCTGATTTGGATCAAAGAAGCGGTCTCCGTCATTTCATGTGGACTAAAAACAAGAAGCGGACAACAAAGTCACAAAAAAGCCACTTCCTACATTTAGTGTAGTATTGTATTGTGGGTAGTGATCACATTAAGGGTCCTCTGCCTCGTCTGTTGTTTATACTGCATCCATTGTAGTGTAGCACAGTGTATTCCTGCAGTATACTCGCACGAGAAAAAACAGATCAGCGAGAATTTAGTCTCCATGTTTAGCTCACAAGTGGAGTTTTCCTCTTCACATGGATCTTGTCCTCTCTTTTGCTAAATACTAGTACAGCGCCACCTTTGGTGAGAATGGGGATATGCTATTCTAATGGTTTGGCTCATTTGATACGAACATGATCTTAGTCCGCATGGATACACCCCCTTACAGCTGAGTCACGTCCACAATCAGACCGAGTCTAGTGGACTACCCTGAAGGGAATGCGCTTTTAGGCCATTTGCAGGTGAACTTTGGTGCAGTACGCTGACTGTGGGAATGCAAATGAATGCCAACGGACCCTTCACTGGATCAAAAACGTCATGAAGGACGTGATACAGCGCAACTTGCCAGATATCTCACTGCTTCTCCTCCCTTCTGGAGAAACCACATTCGATGAAAACTGAAACCCAAAGACTGTTATTGTTATTCTGTTGTTTACTTGTGGTGAACGAGGCATTTTTGGTCCTGGAAAATCAATGAGTTGGATTTTCTACTTCTTTATCGTTGATCAGCATTTATTTAGCAGAATATCTTCTTCAAGCAGGCAACTTTTTACCCTGCATGACAAGTCAAGGTGGTCTGGTCTGCCTGAGTAATGCAACACAACCAAGTGACAACCTTCAGGATTTACCACCCAAATCGAATTGAAAGTCCCCCCCAAAAATATGAAAACAAAAACTTGTGTCTTTTGCTGTAAATCCAGCACCTTTCATCATCCTGACGACACAAAGGATGACTGATGCTGATGCTGAGATGTTTTCATCAAACTTGGGAGCACGTCAGAACTGAATGGATGTTGGATGGCCTTCAGGATAAATGAGATATGGATGAATGTTCACTTTTCATCATGACAATGACCCTTACAGGGCCCTTACTTAGGAGATATATTTAAATATTTAAAAATCTTGGAGTAGTCAAGTGAAAGTCCTGAGTCTGAGAAGCAGTAATGTGATTTAAAGACTGCTGAACAATTTCCCATTCGGCTTGAATGAGTAATTTCCATTCCGCTTGGCGCTCGAGCAGCTCTGCTTGGAGAAAAGGGAAGCAATCCCAGAGACTGAAAGTGCTTTAAGCAAGTTTAAGCAACACACTGAGAAAAAAAAGAATAAATTATAAGAATTACAGGTTGTAGGTTAACAATACTGTAAAGATGCCAAAGGCGGCGAATATTATGACTTTGGTTCTTTTCCCATTTGGTAAACAGCAATCCAGTTAACCCAAAATAACATCCTTCAGGCTTTTTCAAGGTGCTTTCTCTGTAACAATATTCCCTTTTGCAACGATACTGGTACTGCAGCCAACATTTTTTGATGTAAAATGTAAAATAGTTAGAAAGTATATTGTGTGAAAATTACTTATATTCTCCACAGTAAGGCCCAGTATAGTTTGATAATAAACATTAAAGCTCTCCAGGTTTATGCATTACCTTGCTCTCGTGGTGGTAAATGACAACACTGACTCATATTTGTTTGTTTGCATGCTGGTCACCCAGAAAAGATTTCTTATTCACCTTTAAACATGTGGCAAAAAATGTCCAAGGTTGTGTTTTAGTGTTATTATCTGTTCCTAAACCTAAACAAGGGAATCTCATCCATCTAATGGGAGATGGAAATAGCCTCAAACTCAAGATATGAATCTCCTGAATGAATGAATATCTGTTTGTTATTCCTCCATCACCATCATGATGTCCTGGAATGGACTTAGAGGTACTCTTGAAAAGGAAATACTCCCATACGGCTGTCCTTTTGCATTTCTAATACACTAATGGACATGCACGCAACTGTGTACAAAAATAAGAAATCAATGTTTTGTGTTTGGTGACGAACTGCTGTAAAACTCTGGTACCTTCTGCAGTCACGCATAAGCCTGTCACATTAAACTTCATACTAATCCTTTTCACACTTTCTGCTTATTTCGTATCTTTTACAACACTTGCTACCAATAAACAGCAGCCTTGGGGAGGTTATCCAAAAACGTCAACAAGAACACCTTGTAAAGGATTTCTCTGAAACAGCCTGCAGTAAGATCTACCTATTAAAAGACCATCTTGTGTAATTTTAGTGAAACCTGTCAGCCAGATCTATACAGATTTTTTCCCCCCTTTTTTAAGGCTTCTGAGGCACTAATGAGGCATTTATTTGCAAGTTTATTGACAGGAAGGTGGACAGAGAGAAAGAATGCAGGAAGACTTGCAGGAAAGACTTGAACCTGGGCCAGCTATGTGGAGGAGTTTCAGTCTGTACCGGGGTGTGGCTCAAACAGTTGACATACCAAGCGTCCCATACATGCTGCCTTCCAGTCTACACACTGATTTGTTGCTGTAGGATCATAATGAACTGCATTGTGTCTGAACATGTTGTATCTGTGCAGAAGACTGCTGAATCAGTCGGAGAGAGCCTGCATGCTGTCATCTTTGCACAGATCCCGAAACAGCTGAACACTCACAGAGATCCTTCATTGATCCCACACATGTTGAACAAACACCACACAGCTATTTGCATTGCTGGAACGTGATCAATGATTGATGTGTGTTTTAGGCTTTTTTTTTTTTTTTTTTTTTTTCAACAATTGGTTTCAGGAGAGGATTTTCTAAAAATACAAGTGACAAATCGATATGATTTGGATGGTGTGCAGGTTCCATAATTGCCTCTTTTCTATGCTTTTTTATCCTGTTCCATCTCTTAATGGAAAACAACCTTTATTGTTCACTGATTCCATTTCCATCCAGAAGCGCTCCCTGATGCTTCGCCAAATCACGTCATTCACGAGACACTAACAAGGAGGAGACTGTCAGTGTCAGTGACAACTCCCAGTATGAGTAACTAATGTTTAATTAAACATGTTGAAAGTCTGATTAGGCCTGTTTGTAGTTTTACTTTGGCACTATTTTGCACTCGCTGAGTTGAGTTTGGATCAAAAGCAGCATCAAACCGAGCATGTGGGCAAAGGTGACACAGCACAGACTGTAACGAGTGCACACAGTGTGAGGGATCAGAGACACAGTATGACATATTAATCTCCTTCCCCCTCAGGGAACCTGACACCACCACACCACAACAGGTTAGAGAGGAAATTCAGTTTCCAGTTGTCAGCACACGGTTTGGTGCCTGATCTCTGCTCTCTGCAGAACTCTCCCATTCCCACATTATTCTCATGCAAATAAGTAGAACTAACATATTCAGTCCCATCTTCATAGCAGTTCTGAAAAGTCCTGGGAAACTGTATTTGGCATATGTCTTTGAACTCGTTCTAACAGTAACTGATCTCTATCAGTCTTGTATCTGCATGTAAAGTATGACCTTGGACTCGGGACAAAGATTAGCTCATCAGCCATTTGCAATCTGAAAATCTCCTATCTGTCCTAGTTTAGGATAAGAGATGCTTTTCAGATGAATCATGCAGATCTTGCCGTTAAATGAATGACATTGCTGTCCAAGGAGGATATCAAGGCTTTGTTCACTGGAAAAGCTGCAACTCTGGAGGGTGAAATGGAACTTGGTAAACAGACATGACTGTGACAGATGAAAATCTCTGATGAAGAAATGACTTCTGGACAGAACTCATACAATCAAATCAGGGAAATAGCTGAATACACTATCGTGACTGAAGTTGGAATCTTTGCATTCAAGCATGGTGATACAGGTCATCGTAGGATCATGGATTAAATAAATCTGTGTGGAGAGCTGTCAGTCAGATCACGATAATGTCCTGAAAGAATAAAGAGGCTGCTCGTCCAAAGGTTTTTTAAAAGGCTAATAAACACCTGGAATTAAATGAAAAGATAAATATAATAATCAGAGAACCAACCATCTTGATCAGTGTGTTTGGTTTCCAGAAGATGCTGCACAGCAGATTTTTGGATGTTGTGCAACATCTTGATGCAGACATGAAGAATTTCAGCTTTCTCTAATAGGCTTTCCTGTCCTTAAAGACCATCAGCTCTGCTGCTGCAGGCTTTTCAATGTTTCCCTGCTCCAACACACCTGACTCAAGTGAATAAGTCATTGTGCAGATTGTTGTAGGCTGTTGGATCCATGTAATATTTATTTCATTTATTTATTTAATTTGATGTGGACAGTACACATTAATGAACACTTTGTACAAATTAAATACAGTGTGTAAATATTCCAGATTTAGACAGAAACTATTTTCCATCTGTAGTCCTCAGATATTTACAGACAACAAGACATATAAAGACATACTACACACACACACACACACACACACACACACACACACACACACACACACATACACATAAAAATCAATCCACATACAATATACTGCACATGTTAAACCTCATCTATGTTGACAGGCTTGTTTAAGTAATTTTTAAGCTCTTTTTTTAAACGCCATGAGGGTGGCTCGCTCTCGTTTAGATGAAGACTATTCCAGTTCATGCAACCCTTAACAGCAATGGTGTTTTTCCCTTTGGCAGTCCATCTAAAGGGAACCTCACAGTCCCCTCTGGAGGCTGATCTGGTCCTGAGGTTACTGTCTCTACGTCTGATAAATTCCTCCAGAGGAGGAGGGGCTAGGCCTTGAAGGGACTTATAGATGAGGCAAGCATGTGTAAAAGTTTTAAAATTTTCAACACTTAAAAAATGACATTTCTCTAAAGTTTCACTTTAATATGAGTCAGTTATGTTGAAGCAGGGAAACACTGAAAACATGCGGGACAGCGGCCCTGGAGGAGCATCTGGGACCTGTATTCTTCCGCCACATCTTCTCCCAGTATGTAAACCTTTGTTTAGTCCTGTTCCACCTGAAATACACAATCATCTTATTTGTTGGGTTTGTGTTCAAGTTGATGTGATTATTTCCACCCCATCCCAAAAGTAAATTGACGAGTTCCCAGAGCTCAGCTCTTTGTCCATCACCGACACACCCACTAACTGCATTCATCACTTGTTTTGCAGATGGCAGGTGCGTGAAGAGACGTGGTGAGAGCACAGGTCCATGTGGAACTCCCCTATCTTCCCAGACACACATCTTCCCTGTTCAGCTTATATCTATAATATAAGTTATTTGGTCAGTTGATACACAAACAGATATTTAAACCTGACTTGGGGACTTTAACGGTAGCAGGAACATTTTTTTGGGAAGGCAATGACAGTGTGCATTTTCCTCTACACTACTTGTTAAAGTATATCCAGAAATGGTGTCATTGTGTCAGAACAAACACTATTACTTCCCCCTCAGACTACAAACTGTCATTGTCATGTGTAAGAGGTGCAAATCTCATTAGATAAATAGGGCAGAATGGCAAGTTTTCAGTTAATAGAAAATAATGCTAATCAGCTGCTGCCTGTGGCTAAAGCTCAGCAAGAAGCCCAATAATGTTTTCCTAAAATGTCAACCTATGTGCTTTGCTCACAGTCAGACAGCACATGCTGATCTGTCTTTAAAGAAGAAAATAGGTGTTTTGTTGTTGTTGCTGTCATATATCTGATTGTTTATCTGCCTAAATAAGTCACTGCAATCTGAAAAAGTAAAGACTATAGTGTGTATAGGTTCTGCTTCCAGCTAGCCACCAGTAAATTAAATGTTGTCACTGCAAAAAGTGCACAGGGCCTTCTTACGTTGGGATCTGGGAATGCTGTTCTCATAATAGACCTTTATCCATGTGGCTCTCCGCCATCTTTCCTTCATTATACCATGAATCTAAAACCCCTGAAACCAACATGACCACAGCCCAAGCTTGTGGGTCCTCTCCGTTCACCACGCTGTCTCATCCAAATAGGTCCAGAGAGGCGATGTCTAGTGATGTCATGGGGCATTTGTTTTGTAACCAAAGCTTCCAGATATCATGTGAAATGCACACAAGTTCAGAGACAGATGGGCAATTAATGATTATAAATTAACTCCATTCCCTGCAGCTAATACTTAGACTGTGAAGGAGCAGCTTGTGTTAGAAAGGACAGATATGACTAATTAAGAGCTGTTCAGTTCATAAACACTGATCACATAATATGATGTGACACACTCATGTAAAAATGAGGGTGTTTTTAAGCTCCTTTCATCATGAACTGCATCCACGGTGATATCACTGCAGTGGTTTGGGCACCCAGAGATGAGCTGTTGAACACTGTTAAAGACCCATCATTATGGGCTGCAGTGCCATCCACTACAAAATCAAAAGCACATTCAATGAGCCTGGAAATCCACGCTGAGTGCTCAGAGGACGGTTAACATTTGCAGCAAACACAGAACAGCACTACGGAAGACAGAAAGTGCACTGCAGAGGCTGCCGTTGTGCCAGCAGGGTCCAACTCCAGCACCTCAGACCTGTCTCACCAGGCTTCCCTCTTACAGGAATTATTCCTTCCTCCTGGTTGAACTGCTTCTGTATGTGTTAAATCTCATTTCAGAAAGTCAAATGCCAGAATCTGGAATTCAAGAAGTCAAAGGTCCGAACTGCTACTTGAGTTAAAGCGGCTCTATGATGCTAGTTCTACATTTCTGAGCTTTCTACAGTGTTATAGAGATAAATACTCATCAGACATGTGAGCTATGCCTTTTTTTATGCATGCTTGAGTTTTCCAGCACTCTCTACGTTCAGTTTCCATGGCGATGGAAACCATTGGTTTTAGAGAGTTTTTTCTACTTAGAAATTTTAGTGACGTCCCGGGGGAGGGACTCAGTGATTGGTCATCTTCTCTAGGTTTCCTACGAGAAGAAAGCCACGCCCACGTCCACTGCTCAGTATAACTTCTCCTAGCAGTTGACCAATCAGACACAGCCGTGGGCAGGACATGGGCGGAGCTTTCTCTGTTTGCTTGTTTCTGGCAGAAGCTGATCTGAGAGGATCAATACAACGTGAATGAAGGGGTTTGTGGAAAATGCTTGATTATTTCTTGCCCTTCTGGACTTGCATATTAAATTAGTTTAGACTGAAATGTGCATAACAGAAACACTTTAAGCCCAATAAATCTGAGCTCCAGTCACATTATCTCATTTCCATAAGACGAGAACGTGGAGGGTTTTTTAAATACACAAAATAATGTCTTAATGGCGCTTCAGCTCCACTGAGGTTTGCCAGCAGGAGAAGGAATCTGGTACAAATATCGAGTGTTAATTCTGTCCTTGATATGAATTTTATTTGTAGCTGGAGGAAAGCTCCATCAAAATGGATCCTACTTAAAGAATTTACTCAGGGACTCTGTTTGGCCTCAACAGTGAGATACAGAAATATAAATTCACTCACGCACAGAGTGTGGAGGAGACTGAATCACAAGAAGAGGGAAGTGGAGCATGACGGACGCCTAAGACTCGCTTAAATTTAAAGTCTGTGCTCCCAAGAGTCGACCACTATTGCTCTTAAACTAATGAAAGTGAAGTGAGAAAGCTGGGTAAATATGACATGACAGGCTCAACATTCATCTCATAATAAATAAAAATCGCTATCAGTAGAAAGACTCTCTCCTGCTTGAGTTACAGCTGTAAAGCTGCAAACAGACAATGTGCTGAAGCTGAGAAGTGCCGTTATATCAAAAGCTAATTTTAATGGTGAAAACATTCAGCTTCTCTGACCTATGATGAAACTAACCGCATCTGCCTGCAGTGCTTGAGATTCCCCTCAAACATCAACATTTCTGGGGAGAAAACAAAATCTTGAAAATGCATCTTTGTCAGCTGAAGGAAACTGAGAGATTTATCTGTTTCCGGCTCCCTGCACTCATCAAACTCATCCTTTCTCTGCATCCATTTTTCTCCTGCTGACAATCAGGCCTTGAGAGGCAGGCCTTCCATAATAAGTTTGACATGATTTATTTGCTGAGCCTGCATCACAAAGAGGAGACGTTTCAAATATCCATGTACAAATTTCACAGCTCATGGTTCTGCAACTTTGATTAGACATAGCATGACCTCTCTGTCACACCTCAGTCTCCACAGATTCACTCTTAACCTTCGCAGAGCATGTAAGAAACATGGATGTTGTTTTCTTGTCCATCAAATCAGAGCTTAACAACAGATGGGTTGGGGCAGGTCAGATTTTACCCTCAAAGAATATGTAAATGGGGAATATTTGTTTTAATATTATTTTCCAAAGCAGCAAATGTCACAGTTTGATCCAAGTACACTGCATCTGGCATTAGAGCATCAGTTTCTTCATGACACTGTGCTGCAGTGTCACTTGTTCCGATGAGTGAAGTGTAGATTAGCCAATCAGAGTGCAGCAAACAACCTGACAGGCAGTCAGACATTCAGCACCAACAGCGCATACATGCAACGCCAGCAACATGTCAAAGAGCTTGATGTGTATTGCTTGAGGCAGGTCATGTGGAAAATATGGTCTGGAAGTAAAAAGAGCTCCTGACTCCAGCTTGATGAATAATAAAAAGCCTTAATAGAAAAAGTCTGGTGTCTGAAACAGATCTGCAGAATCTGTGAGGACTCCTGAAGCCAACAGTTGAATCGTACCGACCATCTGAATCAGTTCTCAAGTTCACACTTGGACCAATCATGAGCTTTACATTCAAGAGAAAGAGACATACAGCACCGTCCTGGAATCCCTGTAACGATCAATCAATTAAAATCATAACTTTATTTAGAAAGCACTTTCAAATACCACAAGGTGACCAAAGTGTTGTACAGGTAAACAAAATAAATCAACGTAAAAGCATAAAACAACAATTAAACAGACATAAGACAAAGAAAGACTTAAAATCACTTAAAGACCCAGCGGACCTCACAGAAACACAGAGACCATTCCATAAGGGCTGCTGTGGAAAAGGCTCTGTCTCCACGAGTCTCTAGTCGAGTCCTGGGGACCACAAAGAGGGTCTTCAGATCTCAGAGCAGGACGGTGACGGTGCAGAAGCTCAGAAAGATAAGAAAGGTGCCAGATCATTTAAACATTTAAAAGCCAGAAGTAAAACTTTAAAAACTACTCTAAGAGACAAGCAGCCAGTGAGGAGAAGGCTGAATGTGCTCACTTCACCTTTTCCCAGGCGAGCGGCTGAATTCTGGACCAGCTGTAGACGGCAGAGGAGAGACTGGTCAAATCCCAGTATCAAGTGAGCTGCAACAAATTATTACAACTTGTTACGAGCCGCTATTAGAGATACAAAAAGATGCAACAAAGTATGGTGGACAAAACGGATCCAGCAAAGACAGCTTATTTCATTCAAATAAAAAAAAAAAACATTGATACGTGTGGCAGCACGCCTGGTGTTGGGGTTAGAGGAACAGCTGAAGGAAAAAATAGCAAACTGTTGATGAACAATAAATCAATTCTATAAACAAAACACTTATAACCTACAACGTAGTGGTTCCAGTAAACTAAGTAATCCAACTATTTAATCTAGCCCAACACATGCTGTTCTAGTAACCCAAAACAGTTACAGATGACAGAATATTAAAGTTATTAGTTTTTATTTTGGCATCAACGGTCAGTGAAAGGGTTGGGTTGTGTGTGTATGCAGGTAACGTGTGTGTGTGTGTGTTTTTTTAAATGTGAAACTGTTTTAAATTTTTTAATGTTATGCACTTTGATAAGCTTTTGTATGAAAAGTGCTGTACAAATAAAGATTGATTTGATTTGAACCACAATGACATCGCAAAAGAAAAAAAAAAAAACCAGATCTTATCCAGGCCGTCAAGATCGACACAGAACAGCATGGTGCCCTGCTGGGATACCTAGTGACAACTGTATTTCAAAGCACAATTTATACAAGTTGCCACAAACCACACATCACTTTCCACAAGCTATCCGGAGGCACAAATCCACCACCAAACGCTGAGTTGAGGGGGACAACCATCACCAAACAGACAGCTGCTTCCCCCTGAAGACAGATCGCAGCAGCGGCTTCTTATTTCCGGATGGAGGATAGCTTACTCCCAGAATGGCCAACAGAGAACCAATCAGAGCGAGGGAGGCAAAGGTGTGTCTGGGGTAACCACTCCTGAAGCAGGGAGCAAAATTAGCATTTGCATCCAGCATGAGTCTCAAGTCATGTCATAGGCGATCGTTAAACAACAAAAATCAGTAAGAAAATCCTAAATTATTCATCTTGAAACGCTGTGGCTCAGACACCACAAGCTAAGAGAAGGTTTGTGTGTGTGTGTGTGTGTGTCTGGCTAAAAACATTGTCTACATGCATTTGGTTTTCTCTTGAGGCTTTCACTCAAGTTCCTTTCAAGCTTCCCGAAGCTGCAGCAGATAAAAAGCCATCTCATACTTAGCCAACATCAGTTCTAAACTCCATTTCATATTTATGCCTTTAATTAGGGACAGAGTCATATAGATTGTTTTAAATACATTAATTTCATCCCATAAATTTAATGCATTCTAAGTCTTCGAGTTTACTAAGGATGTAAATATAAGCAACACTAATTTTCCACCTTCAGTTGCTGCTTTACCAGGTAAAGGTAAGAATTCCAAGTAAAAAATGATCCACTGCAAGGAAAGCATGCTTTATTGTCATGATTTGGGTTTTTCTGTGCTTTGTTTTTGGGCTTCCTGTTTTATTTTGTAGTTTTTCCTGTCTTGGTTCTTGGTTAGCTTCTTAGATTTCCTGTTCATTGATTAGGTTCACCTGGGTTCATTTAGTTCATTTGTTTCACCTGTTTCTCGTTCGGTTTTTCCTGTGTATTTATACCACTCATGTTCACTCATTGTTTGCTGGATCATTTTGTACCTCAGTTAGTTTGTCTGTTCTTAGTTTCCTGGGTTAAAAATAAATCAGTCTTGAACCTGCATCCCTGTTCCCTCGTCTCCGCGTTTGGGTCCACACCACATCTCCATTGCTTTCGTGACACTTTATATATTTGTCCATTCAAGCAAGAGCTGTGTTTGTACAGTCTGTCCCGTTTAATGTGTTAACAGAGGAAAATATTTTTCTGCATTTTGGTTTTGGACAAAAATAACCAGACTTTTTAGCAAATGGTTGAGATTTATTTTGATAACATACAGACAGTGAAATGGTTAAAAACTGAAACAGTAGTGCCCCAACACTTACGTTGGGTTTTACATACCCAAACCAGTTGGTAGAGATCATCAGGGTTTTTTTCTACATGTTTTTTTTGTATATTTACCTCTACCAAATGGCAGACCAGGACCTTTAAATGGTGTATAAACACATGAGTCCAGGTAATATTCCTGTCCGAGTCCAATAATACTGCATTATCTGCATTCCTGCCGTGCCTTCGTTAGCGCTTCAGGCTAATTAGTTCTTTTTTCTAGAGTTCCAACAAGTCCCATCTGATCAATCTAATGTCTACATATAATTTTATAATGGAACCACTCAATATGTTACACAATCATAAGCATGTAGTAAAACTGAAATAAATACCTATTTCATCACTGAGGTCAGAAGTTAGAACATCTCTTTGCTGTAATTCGCTTTTGAATTCCATTGCTGTTTAACATGCCACACACACCCCTATACACACACACACACACACACACACATACATGTAGACGCATCGGTGGTTTAATGCACTGCTGCTCCTCTTGATGCCTTTTCTAAGTTGTTGTCATCCATCTTTACAAGTACTGGACTTCACAGTCACTGTGGCAGCGCTGCGTTTAGGTGCCGCTTGGTTCAAACCACTAACATCAAAGCAAAGAGATGAAATTGGATGGATGCAGCTTCCCCCCGCCGGCAGAGCCGACCCTAATAGTTCACTTCAGATCTGAATCCTCTCTCATCTGACACACGCAGAGCCAGAAACAAACCGATGCGCAGTCTCTTGTTTTCGCCTCTCGCCACAAATGTTTTTCACCTTGTTTTCCCTTCCTGCTTTCCGTCTGCTGCTCCTTCCCTCTTTATCTCAATAACTCCATCCTTGTGAGATTTCACTGAGCAAACTGCACATGTCTGAGCATTTGGGGTCTCTGTGGGAGTGAAACTTGGTGAGTGTAGGATTCAATTCATTATGTAAGAATTGCAGGTGTGCAAAAGGTTAAAATGGTGGAAATCACATTTGCAATCAGCCATCATTGCCTGGAGACCATCGATAATTTATTTCCAGGATGAGAAAACGAACTGAATTTGACATTTTTAGAGGTGGAACTGCATGTGCTTTATTGCAGCACTCTCTGGTGCTACATCCCATCTATTAAACATAACCTGCACTGATCAGTTATGACGATAACGGTCACTGAAACCAGAGATTCTAAGTTGTGCCGGAGTTTGCGGATGAAACTTCCTCCACCCCAGAGAAAAAAAGTTTTCATCTTCATCTTCATCAGATGGAGCAAAAGGCACACAACATTCAATCTCAAGTTTTCTGAAGTAAAAAAGAAGCGGCATGAATAAGCGAGGTCAATTTTGGGGTAAAACTTAACAGCTGCGCCTCAAAGGTGGTTCGATTCCAAATGCCTGAGTAAACAACATTTCTGCAATTCATGGAATTCATGAAGCTTCCCCACTGCATGCATTTTTCAGTGGGTTTGGAGATTATCTCAAAGTGAGCAGCCCTTCCTCTCGCAATCCTGCAACTCATCCTCTCAGCGTTCATCCTTCCGTTTACATTTCCAGCCAGGAGTGAGCCTTTGTGGATCAGAGCGGTGAGGTGATGCGCCATGGTGCCAGGTAGAAAACGGACAAACACACTTGTCTCATTCTCTCAGCTCCTCTCTAACATGTGAGTCAGACATGCTCTGGGCCTTTAACTGTCTAAAGAGAGAAACTGATGGAAGGGAAAGAACAGAGCAAAGGGACAAGGCTGACTCATTCATACAGGCTTTATTCACTATTGTCTGGTAGTGGTGTAGGTGTTTCCTGGAAATGAGGTTTTTGTTGTTAGAAGTACCCGAGCAGGGCTCATCCCTAGCGTATATAAAATAATAAATCTAATTTAGATTTTTAACAAGCAGCATTTGGAGGTGTGGTTATTCTGTTCACTGCAGAGCCTTCACAACCTGATTCTTCAGGTGCTTTAGCAGCAGTGCATGCTGCATTAATCACAGCTCTAGTGAGCAAGTCAGGACCTCTGTATAATTATATGATGTATGAAAAGATAACTTTACAGTTGGATTTATGTGCATTTCTCCTCTCTTAGTTTATAGGGCAGCTAACCACACCTACAGTCATGTGCAGACAGATTAAAGCAGCACACATGAAGCAATGAAGTGTTATAAACTGATCTCTGTGCAAACATTTTAGATAGTTTTTTTTATAGGAAGAGAATTTCTAATTCATTATTATCACACCACACCACTACATACAACCTCGTGGGAAGGTGTCACATTAACAGATTTCATATCACAGTCAGTCCATCAAGCTGAATCTACATGTTTAGTCATCACATGGCAGATTGTGAAACACTGTTTCGTCCAATGCAGTTACATAATAGATCTTAAAAAAATGTTCAACTGTTTAGTTTCTCTTTCTTTGTGAGGCCCATCCTGACTTCTCCTATCCTGTTGAGATGTCATTGTGCTGTCACTTGTTGTGCATGAACTCATAAATGTTCATATTTCTGTGAAAGCTGAATTGACTTCAACATATGTAAGGGATAATGCTCAACGAGGTGTCCATTATCAGAAATTAATGGACGATGCGGAGGCGTGAACCGTCCAGTTTGTGTACTTATGTTTAGTTGCAGGAATATTACATACTATCTGCAGAAGATTCCGACAGTAAAAATGTTACTTTTCTATGTAAATTATGTATCCTGAACATGTTGCGTTGAAACATCCATTTAGTATGACAGGATATCTGCAAGTCCTCGCATTGAAAAGAAATAAATAAAGAAACATTAGGAAAGGGGAAGACACACTACCCAAACCCCCAACCAACCCAGACCACGCTGCCTGCAGCAGGATTTCCCAGAAATAAGTTAGTTGGTTAGTTACAGGTTCCTTAAGTTCAGTCTTTCATTCTCAGTTATAATTTAATCCTTTATTAAGTGAAGAATCATATTTGTGCATTTAATTAGACAAACAAATGCTTCTGCCTGCTAATCAATGAAATCATAAAACCACGCTGAGTTCTCCGCACCGATCACCAAAGATCAAACCACATCCGAGCTACTACACTCAGATCGGTCCTTAGCATGAAAACGGAATAAAAAACCATTTACTGCTTACATATACATATACTGATATAGATATCGATATATAGATAAATATATAGATAGTAATATCCCAATATTTTTATGGCATGTCACGATATACGATATATATCTCGATATTTACCTTAGCCTTGAATTAATGCTTTGGTGCATACAATCACATCAGTAAGATGATTTTGTGTCTACATTAAAACATAATTGTTCATACTGCATTAAGATATGCTGATTTTAATCATTCATGCCAAAGAGATGAAATTGTAACGAAGCAAATTGATCAAAACCATATTTATTGAACAGTTAAAGCAGTGGCAGAAACATGTCATTTTAAATTTGTGGTACTACTTCCTTTTGTGGCGACACTTTTGCGGCATACTTTGCATAAGACAGTTGTTTGGTCAACATCCTCTCTCCAGTATCCAAACCACCGCCAGATGATGGATCCTATATTATTTTTCTTTGAAACAAATTCTTCCTCCATTTTTTGTAACTCACGATGCTACTGCTACCGGAGTTCTCTGCTAGAAAAGCTGCTACACGCTGCCTCTCATGATGTAGCACGTAGCTAACGCTATGTACGTAACTAGGTGCGCTTGCTTTAACTCTCTGTGCAAAGTGGTGCAGAGAGTCGAGGAGGAGGGAGAAAACCCCGCCCACAGCTAAAAACAACTGCGTGACAACAGGATACTCGAATATGATGAATATAGGCATTTTCTATATCCCACAGGAGACTAGCCACGATATCTCGAGTATATTCGAGATATCGCCCAGCCCTAATATAGATTTAGCCAAAAATTTTGTATGCCTATTTCATGACATTATCATTTGCTTTGGTCATGAACAACTATACAACTGTCATATAGTCCATCTCCATAAAACTAATAATCCTTATTTCACTGCTTGAGTCAAAGAGTTAAACAAGTTACCACAATCTGTTAAGCTGATTTTAAACATTTCTTTATTTTTCCTGGAATTTCTCTTAAATTGCACAGCTGCTCTCAGCTTTTTGTTTAAAAAAACACTTACAGTTTAGACTCATAATGAAGAGGTGATTTGAGTACCTTGTCCGTGCTCAGTGGTGACAGCATTTTTCATGTTGATACTCTGACAGTTTAATTGACATAAATACTTACTTTAGAGGAATGAACTTTCTATTTTTAGCAAATGACACACTTTTACTGGTTATCCACTAGGTTCTGCAGTTTGTGATTGTTTTGCGAGGCAGACTAACTGCTGTGCAAATGTTTATTCGGATGTTAGAAATGCACAAAAAGAAAAGAGCAGGAATAGTCATTTGAAGCAGCTCCCATCAGGTAACAATTCTGACTTACAGAGAAAAACGACCTAAATGTTGACATCTCAAGCTTTTCTGGTGAGGTTTGGGACTGGCATGTCCACATGGTGGAGGAGACTGATGTTAAAGCAGGTTAAAACACTGGGACAGTCTTGGTTAAATGAAATAAAATGTGCTGTATCTTAACAGCAGAGGTGGCAGTTCCTGGTCCAGAAAGTAAAAGTCCAGTCCAGCAGCTGTTCCAACCAGTCACCAAACCAGCTGAATTTAATGAGCAGAGTTTATTTGCCAGGTAAATGAGCCTGTTAGTGAAAACACCTGTTCTAAATGTACAGGTAGATCCAAAAACATGGCAGGACTTTAACTTTCTGGACCAGGGATTGCCTCCTCTGCTTAACAGTCATTTTTAGATGTTACCAATTTATCCAAATATGCAGGAGACGGAGGTTCGTGTCCTTTCAGACGAGATATTTTCTTTGCTTTAGCTTCTTAGCGTTAAACTATGAGTTTCTTTGGTAAGTATTGGATAATGGTGTGGAATTTACAACAGTAAGACTGACGAAAAGGTCATATTTTGAATTAAAGTTGTTTCACATTATTTACCATATCACATACAGCTACAGTTTCTGTGGCACCACGGTTGAACAGTTTTTCTCAGTCCTTCAATCACAATGCTTTTTATTTAACCGTTACATAAGCCTGTTATTAATAAGGGCACAAATGCTTCCAGCAGGAGAAAATGGATAAAGTAGGTTAGGCTTAATTATGAATACAACATGTAGAACTTCTGGATTTCAGGAAGTGTGTACAGCGAAAGTATTTAGAGTAAAATACACTAATTAAAATGTTTTCTTTTTCTTTGCTATTGTGCAGCACTTTGGTCAGCTGTTAGGTTGTTTTTTCAGCAGTCATTTCACAGTGTGGCTGTTTTATCAGTCTGAAATCCACCTTGGGAGTGGAACTGGGACTAGCATATGTTAACAATAAAGAAAAGAATGCCCTGAACAAAAAGACATACACCTTTGCCTGTGGTAATCTGTACCATATGTTGCTAGTTCAGCTGGAGGTTGCATAAACGCGCTCAGCAGGCATAACAGAAAGAGAAAATGTTCAACATTCATCTGTTTTTAACTCTAAATGTAGATCTAATGCTGTTTTTATGGCACTTTATTTGATCTCACATCACCTACACAACCCCACCAACTCCACACTGAAAACTACAGCTACTATCTGAAGTTTGATCTGCAGGAGGTCAATAAAGACTCGGATGTGCATAGCCCAAAGCTCCCCGGTGGACTTTCCAGGCCCGGGATTGACAGAACTATTAGAGGCCTGTGAGACATGTAGGACAGGACAAGGTTACCTCACCTCTGCAATTATCCTCCATCGCAGTGGTGGCGGAGTGAGAAAATCAGCAGTAAATAAGAAAGCTGGACTGAAACAGACAGGAGAAATTGAAAAGGTAAGACAGAGAGAGTGAGAAGTGTGTATCTGAAATGAGACGAAGGGAAAGTGACAGACAGGCACAAGCAAAGAATAAATATCAGCTTTAATTTTTCAGGCACTACCACGAAGGTGATTGCACACAAATACAGGACTGGAATGGTGTATATTTCCTTAACCTAAAAAATGCACACAGTATATACTGTACGCAGTCTGAAGGTCAGTGGGTTGAGGTCTCATGGGAGGTAATGGGATACTGGTCCAGTGGAACAGAATCAGTACTGCATCAGCAAATCCGCTGCCTGCTTGAGTGATATAAAACCCTATTATGAGAATTTCCTTGTGTCATCTGTTGTTTACAAGAAAGCTGCCATCATTTACAGATAATGACAAAAAAAAAAATGGTGAAAATTCATTTCTGGCTCTTCTGATTTAATATGAAAGACAAAAAAAAAAAAGACATGCCAAATATTCTGTTAAAGTCACAGTTGAAGCTTAAGTAATGGAAATTGGTTTTCAGTAATATCTATCTTAAATAAAAGCAATGCAAATGCTCATAAAGATGCATGTTGACAGTTATGCTTGGGCATCTGAGGATGTGTCCTTTGAGAGAATTTCAGCCACAATAGAAGTTTTGGGTTTGAGGTTTTGTTTATTGTCTGTGCAGATCTTTCCTTGAAATTTCTCCTGGGAAATCTTGCCAAACTGTTTCTGATTTACACTGTAGATGAAGCAAAGTGGTGGAGAGCGTGTCCACTCGAGAAACGGCATCGCGGGAAGCGGGAATGTCACATTTTCAGGATCAATGCTTACTTTTGATCTCAGTATGAAGGAAAAGTCGTAAATGATACAACAGTTGCACAAGTGAGAAGAGCAAATCAGTGTCTATATTGATGTTTCAGAGTAAATGCATGTCCTCCACTAAAAGAAGAGATTTCCTTCATTGCGAGGCAGAGTGTGTTTCCATCTGCTGAGTAACTTCTGCCCAGTGTTTATACAACTCTGCACAGTTTGATTGTCAGCATAGGAAGAGGAAACTGAGGTAACCGAGACAACCCCTCACAGCACCTTTAGAAGTTGCACCCACACAACTCTCAGTACTATGACCAGAGATTAGTGAATGCTGCAGACTGTTGGACATTGGCTGCTCAGAGGGCACAAAGGAGACATTTTCTGTACTTTGGCTTGTACTCTGCAAGTGTTGAAGAAACCTAAAGATTTATGGAGAGAGTATGATAAATAATTCAGTTCAACATTTTCTATTCGATGTAAATCCTTGGATCTCCAGCTCTCGCTATGTGAACCAGTTGGAAAGGGTGGCGTGTCTTCTCCAGGTTGGGAATGAGGTCCTGCCACAAGTGGAGGAGTTCAAGTACCTCGAAAAGCACCTTTTTTTTTTTTTTTTTTTTTTACAAAAGGTGGATCGACGTGGTATCATCAGTGAGGTGGACTCTGCATCTGTCTGCCGTGGTGAAGAAAGAAATGAGCAAAAAGTAAAGCTGCTCATGTAGCGGTTGGTCTATGATCCTACCTTCACCTATGATCATGAGCTGTGGGTAGTGACCGAAAGATCAAGATCACCAACACAAGCGGCTAAAATGAGTTTCATCCGCAGGGTGGCCGGGCTCTCCCTTAGAGATAGTGTGAGCGGCTTAGTCATCCAGAAAAGGCTCAGAGTAGAACTGCTGCTCCTCTGTAATAAAAGGAGTCAGATGAGGTGGCTCAGGCATCCCCCACCACCACCTCTAGGAAAGGGTTACGGGAACATCCCTCCAGGAAAAGACCCCAAGGAAGACCCAGAATGTGCCATAGAAATTATATCTCTCAGCTGACCTGGTAACGCCTCTGGAACCTCCCAGATGAGCTGGTGAATACGGCTGGGGAAAGAGACATCTGGGCAGATGGATGGATGCATGGATGAATGGATGGATGCATGGATGAATGGATGGATGCATGGATGGATGGATGGATGCATGGATGCATGGATGGATGGATGGATGCATGGATGGATGCATGGATGCATTGATGGATGGATGCATGGATGCATTGATGGATGGATGGATGGATGCATGGATGGATGCATGGATGATGGATGGATGGATGCATGGATGGATGGATGAATGGATGGATGCATGAATGGATGGATGGATGAATGCATGGATGGTGGATGGATGGATGGATGCATGGATGGATGCATGGATGATGGATGGATGGATGCATGGATGGATGGATGAATGCATGGATGGTGGATGGATGGATGGATGCATGGATGCATGGATGGATGCATGGATGCATGGATGATGGATGCATGGATGGATGGATGGATGGATGCATGGATGGATGCATGGATGGATGGATGGATGGATGCATGGATGATGGATGCATGGATGGATGGATGGATGGATGCATGGATGCATGGATGATGGATGCATGGATGGATGGATGCATGGATGATGGATGCATGGATGGATGGATGCATGGATGCATGGATGATGGATGCATGGATGGATGGATGGATGGATGCATGAATGGATGGATGGATGAATGCATGGATGGTGGATGGATGGATGGATGCATGGATGCATGGATGGATGCATGGATGCATGGATGATGGATGCATGGATGGATGGAGGGATGGATGCATGGATGGATGGATGGATGGTTTAACCTAAACACTACATCTAGTTTAGCTCAGCTTAACTGGGAAACAGCAGCCGCCGCTACCCTTCTTTGTGTTATTTAGCAAGTTTTGAAAACAGCTGTTTTTGTTTTGCTTTGTTTCCTTTACAGACATATAATCACATGCCTGTTTCCTTATATCAACCCCGTACGTACAACACAAACCTGCGGCTGATTGTTTACACATACTGTTGGTATGTGACCCACATTTACATTAAATACCAAAAGCTATGGTTGCTCCTAATCCAGGTTTTTCTTAAGTAGGATTTTGCTGCTAAATGCTCTGGGCAGATAATAAGTCCTGCTCTCACTGACTCCCTGATTGGCTCTATGTGTTAGATTTCGGAGAATTAACTAGCAGTCCTAATTAAAACCATCAGCTGAAGATAACCACACATCCCCAGCGGAGGCTAATTGTCACCCCGAGCTGTTTTCTCAAAAGACAGAAGCTGTTTAGTGTTGCTGCTAGTCGGCTTCTTACTGTCATCTTTGTGTCACTATGCTTCATCATCAACACCAGTGTACCCAGTATCAGTAAATACCACCATTAGACGTGAGGATAAAGACCAGTTTACTGGTATGTGTGAGTTCCATTCATCCTACGGCTGAGCAGTATATCAAATTTAGATTTCCACTGTGATTTAGGCTCCACATAACCACAAAAAGAGTGATGTGGACAATAAGAAACATGTTCATTAAAATATCCTTTCATTCCTTCATTTTCCTAATCGCTTCATCCGATGAAGGGTCGCGGGGAAGCTGGAGCCTATCCCAGCAGTCTTTGGGCGAAAGGCGGGGTACACCCTGGACAGCTCACCAGTCAATCGCACCGTTTGTGAAAATTCATTTTATGCTCTTTTCTCATGCGTTTCAGATGAAAAGCACTTTGTTGCTGCTTGGGACTTTAACTCATTATTACAGTTAAATAGTTAGTGAAAAGTGAATGCATGAAAAAAGTGAATGCATTTAATTGGGGAACCTTTGTCCGAGCACAGTTTCCTGGTTCACTGATTTCACTGATGCACTGCTACCAAAGGTAGATCTCCGTTACTAACTTAGTAACTATAACTATACAATAACTACTACTACTAGAGTAAAATCTTTACATTGGCTTCCAGTCAGTCACAGGATAGATTTCAAAACCCTGCTGATCATTTACAAATCCCAGAATGGTTCCAGACCAGAATACATCTGTCATATGTTCAGAGAATATAAACCAAGCAGAACTCTTCGATCCAAAGACTCTGGTCAACTAGTCCAGACCACAGTCCAGACCAGAGTCCAGACCAGAGACCAGACCAGAGACCAGACCAGAGTCCAGACCAGAGTCCAGACCAGAGACCAGACCAGAGACCAGACCAGAGTCCAGACCAGAGACCAGACCAGAGACCAGACCAGAGTCCAGACCAGAGTCCAGACCAGAGACCAGACCAGAGTCCAGACCAGAGACCAGACCAGAGTCCAGACCAGAGTCCAGACCAGAGACCAGACCAGAGACCAGACCAGAGTCCAGACCAGAGTCCAGACCAGAGTCCAGACCAGAGACCAGACCAGAGTCCAGACCAGAGACCAGACCAGAGACCAGACCAGAGTCAAGACCAGAGACCAGACCAGAGTCCAGACCAGAGTCCAGACCAGAGTCCAGACCAGAGACCAGACCAGAGTCCAGACCAGAGTCCAGACCAGAGACCAGACCAGAGACCAGACCAGAGTCCAGACCAGAGACCAGACTAAACATGGAGAACAGCATTTAGCTGTTACGCTGCAAACAAGTGGAACAAACTTTCACCAAATGTAGAAACTTTAAAATCCAGGTTAAAAACATTTCTTTTCTCATGCTCCTATGCATGACATCTGCACAGTAACTTTTACTTAATTCTGCTTGTAATTATTTTAATATAATTTATGATTTTATTATGATTTTATTATTTGTATTTCCTTTTATGCTTTTTTCTGTAATGCTTTTAATGTTTCATTTAAAGCACTTTGAATTGTACTTGCATTTGTACATGAAAGGTGCTATACAAATAAACTTGCCTTGCCTTGCCTATAACAAAATAGCGACTTTTCTGACCCCTCTAGTGACTTTATTTAAAGAAAAATCAGAGCAGGAGGTGATCACCTCTACTGCAGGATCAGACTGAAGCTACAACACAGTCTGACTTACTGTCAGATATTAAAGTGTATTAATAAAGAGTGTGAACAAGCTGTTCTCTTTTTCATTTAAATGACATGAAACATGTTCCTGTTTACATCATAGTTAAGCAGTTTTATGTTTTTTATTTTCTCCCTTACTACACTGAAAAAGATCCAAACTGTGGCCATAAAGCCCAGGCTCTAACTGAGCATCATGTTAAATAACTGTGATTTCATATCAACTCAACATAATTGTGATTAACATAAAGCGAGCAGCGCTGATGGAGCCATCCATTTTCACAAACAACCAATCACCATGGTGCTTTTCCATCACATGATCCCATAAGGTACTGCACGGTTTGACTTGGTATGGCTTTGACCCCATTTTTATTTTCCACTACTGACAGTACCATCCCACTGTGGGCGGGATCAGATGTTTCCAAATGCAGCGTGTGTGAAGCTGCAGGGATACAGAGAAGACACACAACTTTGCCGGGTGTGTTTATTACATTACATTGATTCATCAGACGCTTTTATCCAACAAGGCTTAAAGTGAGCAGAACAGCGGTAGCTGCACTGAAGGAGTCTGAGTTTGGCTTTTAGTCTGAATATCGGCTGGCAGCGATCATAACAACGGAGCTGCAGAGGAGGAAAAGAAATGATTGATTTGGAGGCCATGCTCCTGTTTTCTTTAGTCTTGCTAACAGTCTGTGAGCCATGTGCTCTAATATATATTTAAGTTGTAAAGTTTCCACCGGACTTTCAAACGACTGCATGGAAGGAAGTGTTTTTGTGTGTGTGCAGCTGCAGAAAGCCGGTGTTGACTGTCTGACTGGTCACCACTATGCAGTGTTTCAGTGTCAATGCATGGCATCGGTCTAACACTCTTAAAAAACGTGCCTGAGTTTGTAGGAAACAAAAGTTATAGAAAAGTATTGGTGACATAAAGTGCGAGAGAAACACATGCTGAGCTGATAGCATGTGGTAAGATGCTATGCACCAAAACATGAAGGCTGTTTTAGAATGTGGAAGGCAGCCAGAGTATCCAGTAAAAGGCATGCACGCACAAAACAAAACAAACAACCAAACATCTTGCAGAAATGCTTCATTCAAAAAATTTTTGTTTTATAGTTAGCAGTGCTAACCTGGGCTGCGTTCATACTGCGATAATTGGAGGCTTCTTAGACTGCTGTGAAGGTCATTACTTCTCATACTGAACAAAAAGTTTGGATTTTCACACTCATAAGGTGAGATAAACATCATCAGGACCCAACATTGCCACCCTGCGCATGAAAAGAGTCGACATTTGCAGAAACAGACTGTCATTTCAGCTTATGTCTCATTAAATCAGTCACACATCATGCTGCTGAACTTCTAATGCTTAATATTTTGTTAACAGCTTGGATTGCTGATGATGATTATCCCGGTCAGTGAGAAGATCCTTCTGGTTTTTCATTTTGCAGCTGCAATGCGATGATCTCGGGTGCAACACCTTTCCAGTCTCTGAGATATGAGACAAATGGAAGGCATCACCTGCTCTGCTCATGATGATATCAGCGTTTTCTTTATCTGATGTACATTTTTAGAAGTATTTGTGTTTTTGCGTGCATTCACACACGAACCATGAGGTATGTGTCTTGACTTGCCTAACTGTCTCTTACACATATTACCTTTGCAATGCCGTCAAGACAATTCCTTAGAACCTCTCTCACATCAAAGTAAGAAGACAAGTTCAAAGCTTGTTTACCAGAACCTTCTTTAAATTTTCCAGCCGTTCTGGCTGATTTAAACGGGATCATTTCACTTAATGCACAATCACATATTCAGAACTCCAAAAGAACGTGGCAGATAGTGATGCTTCAACCAGCTAATCCACTTGCTGGTACTTGTTTGTGCAGACTTTCTTTTCCTGCTATAATAAGAAGTAGATGCTGCTTGCTTGGGTCTCATCTGTCACCCACAGCTTCTTTTATGGATTTTCCTGTTTTGATCCTTGCCATCTGTGCCTCTTTCTCTCCCCCTGCTTTTCTTCCAAAGTTGACATCATGAACAATTCATTCTTAGCCACAGCTTCGCTGGATTTGGCTCCATCATGCAGAGTAATTGTTGATCTACTTTGGTCTAACAGTGATGCATTATTTCTCCAGCTATTAGAGCTAATTCAGAATACAGAGAGAGGTGAAGGTAACTTTGCTTTCAGGAATACACCCAGTGTTTCTGAAGAGAGCTAACGCTGTCTCGAAAGTGTCATTCAGAACCAAAAACAGAAAAGTTCCACTGGTATTGAAAAGAAGAAGGTTGAACACACTTGACACGTTAACACATTCTGGACTGACATTGTCAGGATAATAACGGAGTAAATCTCATTTTGGGATTTAAGGTCAAGCATGGAAATGAGAAAAATCTTTCACACTATTCTTAGCTCCAGCAGTGAAACTGTGCAGTGGCCGAGGTTTTCAACCATGGCTGTTGATAATTAAAGCGGATCTGTTCTGGTGCACAGCCGTTTTGTCAGGTCTGCACTGAAACAGCATGGAGAAAACCCTTTTTTCCGTCTATATGAACTGAAACTGATATGAATCCTGGTTACATGTAGCAGCCCATCCAGACGTGAGTGACACTGCAATGGAAAGTTCTCCTAAGAAAACAGATTGTTACAGAAGAGTAAAACGACACACAATCCATCGCAGGGTTTGCCAGCTGGGTGCAGAATTGACTGCATTCTATCACTTGTCACCTCTTAATCAGCTACAGTAAACTTGGCTGGCGCTTTCCCCTCATCGCACCACAGTCCGTGTCTCATCAGCATTTCTCGTTACCTCCTGAAAATTCACAATTTCTACCAGATCTGCTCCCGGGCCATGTGTGAGTCTGAGTGTGTCTGCGGCTGTCTGTGTCTGCTGCAGCTTTTTATTCCCAAACGTGTGCTGCTGTGTGAGGGTTTCCCCAGCGCAGATATGTTTTATCTCACCACCAGACATAATGGGGGCCGGTCTCCACTGGTACACAGTGGCACCACTGCTGACTACAGTCATTCCTGTCTGCTTGCCTTCACCACATCACGTGTGCAGCAGGCATCTACCTCACACAAGGCAGACTACTTAAGAGGCAACAAAAGCCCTTTAAAAGGAATGGGAGCTATAATTATCTCAATGAAGCGCTAGGCCCTAACTAAACCGCAACAATTAAGTGTCACCATTATAAAAGCACATCTTTCATATTCTCAAGACACTCCCTGCTGGTTAGCTAAAATTTACCACAAAAAAAGAGTTTTTTGTAATATTGACACTGTTTGGTGAAGGAAATTACACACTTCACACGGTAATAGTCGTATTGCTGGTGCTGCTGAGCTGTTATGGGTTGTTTTTATCAACCCACATTAATAAATCTTGCCATTTTTTATATATATTCATGCAGATTGTAACAGTTTTCCATATATATATATATATATATATATATATATATATATATATATATATATATATATATATATATATATATATATATATATGTATATATTTATGTATGGAAAACTTGATTTGCCTCAAAAAGGTGTGTTCTTTTTTGCCGAAAAGAGCGTGCATAAGCGACAGCTAAATATGTGTTCCGGGCAAGAAAAAGCAGGAGTGAACACAGCACAATGCCACAGAGCAGCGTGACAGTTGTTCAAATGATCTCAAATTACCCCTCAACAGCCTAGGATTTCACATACCCCTGGCAACAACTCCACAAAGACGCAAGGTGTTGCTGCATAGAATTTCTACTGCTGGTGCAAATTTGTAGATACCAGACTGTCACCAGAGATGATGAGTTGCTGGTAGAAACAAGGTTCGGACACGCTGAAACCGGTATTTCATTGAAAATATTGAAGCAAAAATATTCATTCATTTTTAAATTTGTGTGTGTGTATGTGTGTGTGTGTGTGTGTGCGTGTGTGTGTGTGTGTGTGTGTGTGTGTGTGCTTTTAAAAAAATAAATGCCACACAAACAATGAGACAAGAACAGGTTTACCATGATATTGCATCACTTCTTTTAACGACACTGGAAGTGAACATCTCCTGCAAGCATATTTATTGTTTGTTTTAACAGTGTGTGAAATGTCTTTCCACATTTCCACAACCATTTAAAACAAAACTCCAGCTGCTTGATGTTTCACCTCCATTTACTTCACAATGTGGCACACTGAGGCCGGAGTCGCACCTGGGCTGCAGAGCAATGCTGCAGTGATGTGCTGAATGCGGTTGCATTGTCTTGCTGAAATCAGCAACTGCTGCCATTGTTTTATCCTCTGCTTTTTCTGCCATTTTTGGCACTTTTTCCTGTTTGTAATGAAATAAACCATTTTCAGCCCCTGTGAGGACACTGTTAGAGTAAATAACTAATGAATAATATGACTTAATGCAGACACAGTTAACTGTTGCTGAAAAGGGATAACGTGTTCCTTTTCATCTTGTTTCTCCCGCTACTGGTGCTCCTGTAGTGCAGTGGTCCTCAAACTGGAACCAGGACCTACCAGTAGGAGCCATGAGATCATTTTAAGGGATCACCGCAGTTGTAAAAACTATATAACCTACATTTATACCCTTCGTCTTGCCCAGTGATTGCTGGGCTAGGCTCCATCTTCCCCGTTAACCCTAACTGGACTAAGCAGTTTGGAAAATGAATTAAATCACTGCATGCAGATTGAAACCTGTGAAATTAGCATCTTAATTTTTTTAACACATTAATGTATATACAACAAAGTTGGTACATGTCATATTAAAAATCTGACTATGTGATATAAGGGCATGTAGGTGCCTTGTTACGGCAGTGGACCAAATCTACCAAAAACCACTTTATCCTCTTTATGAAGATTCTGACAGTTTTCCAGCTGTGCATTTCGAGGATAGCTGCAACATGACCTAAAGATACATTATACTAATCCCTGAGTCGAGGTGTGGCAGTGGATCTTATAACAGATGGAGATTAAACTTTCACCTAATGTAGAAACTTTTACATCTGCGTTTCTTTTCTCATGTAGCTGTGCGTGAAATCTGCAAACTAGCTTTTAACTTTTCTTGCTTTTGATCATTTTAACATTTTTTCTGCTATTCATTGTTGCCTTTTTCAACTTTTTAATGCTTCCTTTGCACCATCTGTAATGCTTTTAATGTTTTATGTAACGCACTTTGAATGGTCTTGGACATGAAATGTGCTGTCCAAATAAACTTGTCTCGCCTTCGGTTGCAGGAAGTAGCTAGTATATTTTGATTTTTTACATTTTTATTTTCATTCTTTTATTTATAAAAGATAAGAGATATCCTCTGCTTGTTTTAGCTGAACTTTGTGGGATCTGTGTGGCTTCAGAGCAGTGAAAATGAACAGTAACGAAATAAAAACCGAAACAAAGAGCTCAACATCACTTCAGCACTCCACAAAGCTGAAGGTCACACTTCTGTTAGATAATAATCTGATGTGAATTTGTCTCAATAATCTCATTAAACATGCTAATTTAACCAAGTGATTATATAAAACAATGGACTTTGAAGCTTTAATGACTTGTTTTGTACAGTTTCAAGGATACTCGGCTAGAATACATAAACTAAATCCTTTAGTGGTTTTGCTCCTAGAAAAAAGCCAGATCCTAAATATTTGGTTCTTCGTACACAAAACTCACAGTAGCGCAGTAATTTATCCATCTACGTTTTAATGACTTCAGGCTGAACGTTAGAATATTTCAGTCAGATCGGGTCTGCCCAGACTTGAGCGTCATGTCAGACCTAACGTGTGACTGGAAACTTTTCCTCGGGGTTGCGCGGATCCTTGAGTGCAGAATATTGTGTTTCATTAGACATTTTCTTTGACATGTAGATGTCGTTAAGAAAATCAAAGAATCCCTGTGTCCATGAGAAATATCCCCACACACAGAGTAGTTTCCTGTTCTGACAGGATACCACAGCTGAAGAAGGGAAACCCAACACCCACCTGCAAATAACACTGAGTCAGACACGGTGAGAGGAAGCCCTGACATTGTGATGTATGCGTGTGAGTGTATGGGTGTGGGTATGTGCTGGACTGGAGTGTGGGAGGCTCACCATATGCTAGATGTGTCGATGCAGAACTGCTGCAGTAGGTGTGAATAGTAGAACAGGTTAATTATGAATCTAAAATCTGACATATCGGTTCATTAAATAATCAGCAACAAGCTTTTTTTTCCTTTCCTTGCTTTAAAAAATTGATAAACTGCGAAATATCCATGTATATTTTATAACGCACCGTATACCCAGTGCTACAGTGCATCTTATGTTTTGGGATTTACTGCACCACTCTGGAGTTTAAAAGCACTCCTTTCACATTTTGGAGGATAAACATATTATTATTATTGATACCACTCAATATATTGTAGTAGTTTGCTCTTATTCATAACCAGCAAACTATATACAGCGTGTTAATTAATCCCCCAAACTCTCTAATCACCACTCGACCGAGCCAAGCTTGCTGTTTCCTCTTACATCTTATCGTAATGGTGCACTTAGCTAAATACCCTGTAGACAGTTCCATATTTACCACACAGCCATAACAGTACGATCAATCTTTACATATTGTTTTGAAAAAGTTATTTTCCCACAGCTTTAATTTACTTTTCTGTCACTGAGATGGAAAATAATCCAACCAAATCATTCAAGTCATGTGGAAAATTAAATGCATTGCACAGAACATTTTTAATCTTTTAACCTTTGAACTAATGAGGGTTGGGGTGCTTTATGTTCCTCAAACTTTATTTATACAGCACTTTTCTTACATGAGCAACTCAAAGTGCTTTACATGATAAACACAAATTATGAACATAAATTTAAAATTCAATTCAGTTCAGTTCAACTTTATTTATATAGCGTCAAAAAATGGCAATGCCATCTCAAGACGCTTTACAGACAGAAAAAAAAACATAATGAAAGCCAATTCATAATAGTCTATATGTAGAAACCAACAGATTGAGTTAGAGTCCAACTCAATCTCCCATCCTGAGCAAGCACACTGGCGACAGTGGGAAGGAAAAAACTCCCTTTTAACCTTTTAACCTCACACACTCTAGTTAAAAACATTAGCGTTCAAAAACACACCTGATCATACTCGCATTCTCACACACACTTATATTGTACATACCCCACCACAACCACCCCATCGTTTGCATGAACATACACCCTAACGTCTAGTTTCTGTTTCTTAAACCCAAACATCGGCTTAAAAATAGGGGAAACAATATGTTGCAGCTAGGAGTCTGCACCACAAGCGAGGCTGCAGTGTGGAACTCCACCCATCACCCCGAGCGGGACCATCTCCACACTATGGACCCCGCTGAATCAGTAGGCATAGCTCCCCGTGTGGAGGGTCCCCATGAAGCTGTGAGTGCTTTCCACAAAGCCTACGTTAAACAGACCTTTAAATATAAAAAAAAAAAAAAAAAAAAAAAAAAACCTGGATCTTGGGTTGAATTGCGAAGGCAGAAAGTCCGGGACAAACCAGTTTTTGTTTGAAATGTGTAATTAGAAGCGAGAAATTATGGAGACATGAGGTTGAAGAGCAGTTTGAAATAATATGGAAAATAGTATTAAATCCCTTGACAGAACCAACATCTTTCATGTTTTTTCTTGAGTCCTCTGAGATTTCTTTAGATCTCGGAAATGTGATTCCAGACACTTCAATCAACGACGGTACCCTACATGCCAGTGGTTTAAATAAAAAATCTTCCACCTGTCTCTCCCTGCAGGAGACTCTAATCACGAACACAGAGTCAGGAAGTTTAAGATCACACAGATTTGTTCATTCTTTAAATTTAGAAAAATATGTTTAAAAAAGGAATCATTAATTGACAAATTACTTTAACCTTTTGAAGCCCGACAAATTACTTTTTTTAAATGAGGTTTTTATTTGGCCTGTTAATAAAAAGTAGCAAAATAATTAACACAATTTTTATTTGATTATTTTTATTCTAAAATACATTTAATATATTTTATTATATTTACCTTTTATTACTTTGTGACATAATTATTACAGTGTCAGCTCCAGCTTCCTGGTATATATAGTGGGTGGAAGACAAATATCAGATTGTGTTAAACAAGATTTTGAGCATTTGAGCAAAGTTTTTAACCATAAAGTGATGCAAAATGTCTCAGACACTCTATGTATACAATATGTTTAATTTGACTTTACAGGCAACAAAATGCCACAATGTTTCTGGGAGAATTATTATTGTTCTGATATGTTTTCAAAAATCTGAATGATTTGTACATATTTCTAAAGTATGTGCTTACTTTTTCATATCATATAGCTCATTACTGCGGTGACAGAGCCTCGAGGTTCGAAAAGGAAAAATACCCACTGAAGTAACAACCTTATTGGATTTGTGACAGCATAGAAATGGAAATCAGCTTTTGTGGAAGCGATGCAATAAAGATATTCATAAAGGTCTCCTCACAAAGCTGGGTCACCAGCGTTAGCCTAATGTGGAAAAATCACCTCAATTACTCCCACTTGGCAGAAGCATGGAGATAAAATAGATGGAGCGATACGGGTGTTCAGTTTGACAGGCAGAAGCACTGTTAAGGTCAATCCACCCTCAGCTTGATTGGCCTGGTTTTAGTAGCACAAAAAAATGTTGTGGTATTTTCTATGACAGCAAATCAGTGGTCTCAGGCTTTGGAGATCTTTTGTTTTTCAGGATGAAAATACAATGAGTTGAAATTTAGAGTTTTCCTTCCTAATTCATCTGCCCAACAGGTTCATCTTTGTTTTTGTTTTGGTCATCAACAGTTCCTCATCTGTCGCTGCGGTCATCTGATATGAATCATATGAGTGTTTAAGAAAAAGGGAACAGAAGAGCAAGCAAGGTGGTGGAAAACTCTAAAGTTTCCAGCAGAGCTGGTGCTCGTTGCAGGACAGATGCTTGCTGTGTGATTAAGTGAACATTTGAATGCATTCGCTGTACCATCAAGCCAGAGGAAGGGTCATATAAAGGTCAGCAGAAAAGATTACATGACACAACAAAGTTGGCCCAGGTTTGAGTTCTAGCCTGTAGCCCTTTGCCTCACATCACCCCCCTCTCTCTGTGGCCCACTTGCTCAAATAACATTTCTGGAGATCAGGACTGCAGTAAATGAATGCAAATGTATTCAGCTAGGTTATTTAAGATATGGTTTTGGGTAATACACACTCTTTTGCATTCTCTAGGTTACCAGGATCAGAAGTCCAGTAAAGATTTAATGATTTAACGATTACTTAACCGTACAACCACAAGACATATTTGGACATAGAAGAGATTCAAGTCACCTATTTTGTTTCTTGGTCTTGCTTTACCTTTTCTCCATATCACTGCACACTTTTCTCTGCTCTTGTTTATAAAACTTTCTTTAATAAGCTGAAATATATCATGACAACACTCTTTAAATGTCAGTCAACTAATCACCTGATGTATCTGTTAATACTGTAGTTGTTTTAGAAGTGAAAGAAAATAAAAAGCCTAACAAATCTATTATTTTCTTGATCTTTTTTTAACTTATTGTACATGTTGATTTTTAAACCCTCCCCTTATGATGGACCCACCACCATCACTGAAGTGACAAAATGATAGGGGTCAGGGGAATCTCTGTTCAGACCAAGACGGCTCCCAAACATTACCTCCCCAGCTTTAAGGAAATGGATGGATGGATTTTTAAATCCTCAACCTTTTACTTTCCGCTGTAACAACTAGAATTTTCCCAGCGTGGGACGAATAAACGACCATCTATCTGTTTACAGCTAAGCTAGCCAAAACAATGTTAGCTTAGCTCGCTAATGTGCTTGTTTGTCACCAACACCTTGTTTTTCTAACAGAATTAGACACTTTTTAAACATTGTTCATATCAGGTAAACTCTTAACATCTTTACAAGACAACTTGTTGTTTAATAAGCTTTTGCTAAATTTATTTTAGTTTGTCACTTAAGCGAGCCACAGTGTCTGACTGTACAATGTGAGAGACCAAGTTCTGTGTACTGCCCCCGAGTGGTGACCTCCAGTATTTTGAGGTTTTGGCCACATCACATTCGCATTGTTTGCAGCAAGTAAAGACGTAGTGGAGCATTTCTGTGCACACTATACACTGCAAGTATATCCCAGCCCTTAACAGAGGAATTTTGTCATATTCTGGTATGATGCAGGTTTCTAGCTGCTCAGTCATCTTGGACTTTTTTTGTTTGTGAAATGTCTGAACTGCAGGCAGGAAAGTTCAGCACCTTTCTCCTGCAAAGCCATGCTGATGTTATAGATGCAGTATGTCGTTCAGTACTGTCTTACTGTAATATGCAAGGCCTTCATAGCCTTTAGAGAAGTGTAAGCTTCCCACGCCATAGGCACTATTGCAACCCCTACGGAGAATGAGACTTTTGATCTGTCTGGTGATAACAAGCAGATGCTCCTTGTCCTAACTAGTCCACAGGACACAGCATCCATGGCTTCCAAAGATGATTTCACATTTTTATCCATGTGACCACAGAACAGGTTTCCACTGTGTCAGACCATTTTAAATGAGCTTTGGTCCAGAGAAGATGGTGGTGGGTCTGGATCACGTTCACATACAGCATTCTGTACACAATAGAGCTTTAACCTGCATTTGTGAAGAGTGTCACTGATCTCATGCAGGGACTTCAAGTGGAAAATAATTCCTGTTTTAATGCAGTTCCAACAGAGGACATGAAGATCAGGAGAATCCATTTTAACCTTCAGCTTTGTCCCACGCACCCAGAGATTCCCTGACCTTTTGTTCCCCCCTTCATAACTTTGTTTGAAGATCTGTTCCTGCCATCAGATTCAAAATTAGCTCACATTTCCCATGAAATAGTAAAACGCCTCAGTTTCAACACCTCACATGTTGCTTATGGTATACTGGAAATAAAATATAACTTTATGAGATTTTTTTCATCTTTGCATTCTGTTTTTATGCAGGTTTTACACAGCGCTGATGTATCTCAAACTGAGGTTAAAGTTGGACATGATTTCACAAACCTTTTCACGTAATAGTTTGTCCCATTGCTACGACTGTATTTATTACATCAGGCCAACATTTTTTTAGTTTTACATCTGTTATATAATCATTACTACCTAATGAACAACATAATATTGCATGACACAACATTAGTTAATGCACTATTTCACTTCTCTGGCCTTGAGCATTCTGTCAATATTTCACATGCTCCAGATGTTTTACTTGCATCTGGTCTTATTAATGGGTCCACCGTTGCAACAAACCCTTTCCACACCTCCACCACAGCTGGAGCCTCACTGCATGCCAAGCTGCCTGCAGAGTGACTGATACTCCAGACTGTAGAAGGAGCTCTTACTCTACACGCTGACATCTCATTGCAATCTCTCTGAACTGCATGTCACCACGGTTGGCATTTTTGCTGCATGCATCAGAATATTTATACATGCACTGCATACAGGATGACAGTCTGACTCTGCCGTCAAATTGAAGCCTAAAAAATTCTGCACTTTCCTGAGCACTTAGACACAGAAACAACAGACCAAGTGGGGTGTAAACCTAGACGCACAGAGAAGGAGAAGTGCTCTTCTTACGATGCAATGTGATTCATCAATACGGCTGCAGAGTCTTTCTAACTTCCTCTGTCTGTCTGTCTCACTCTTTTCTCCTTCACTCTATAGCTCAGTTTTATTCACATCACTCTACATAATGCATGATAGCACACATGTCCCCCAAGGCTTTATATTACGTAAACCTGTTGCAAGAGGAGCCACAGCAGTGCTTTAACAATATCCATCAAAAACAGGGACAAGCGTGCATTTCAGTGGTTTCTGACGTATTACCAGTTAAGCAGGAGTGAAGTTCTGAATAACATTACTTGTTCTTTGAACCCATCGTCCCAAAGCAAACACCTAAATCTATTTCTAAACATGGACAAACAGAATCAGCGAATGTTGACGGGAATGAATGAAAAACCTTCCTCTCTGGTTGAAAAGAAAGAAAAAAAATCCACTCTGCAGGGCATCAGCTAGGGAAACCAGCAGGGAAAGGCCCTTTCACCAAAAGCTCTTAGGATGAATCACTGAAACGGAGGACGCTGGACCTGTTCTCGTCACCTTGTGCATTAAGAAAACAGCTGCATACAGTACACAACAGATATCACGCCAAGGAGGATGGCGGAGGCCAGGTGGCCGCAAGAGTATCTCCCTGCCTCTCTTTACTGCTGGGTGACTTGTTACCTGCCTGCAGCTCTTTTCATCCTTGGACTGAGAGGCACCATTTCAGCTTCAAGGATGGAAGTTAAAGGTCACAGCTTCCGAATGAAAGAGACTCAGACAGAATCTGGCAGCAACGAATCTGAGTGAATTGAAGCTTGCTCACTTGCAACTTCCTTTCTAATGAAAGCAGGGCCACTTAGACTGGATTCACTGTGAATCTGTTTGAACTGGGATCACTGGGAACATTTGAAACCCATGAAAATCCTGTTGCACTGACTCAGTTTTCATAACTCACCGCTTGCATTCTTCCCACAGATCAGGTGTTGCCAGGGCTGCAGAGCCCCCCATATCTCTGCATCTCCGTTGATGGCCTGTTCTAAGGTCTCCACAGTGAACTTGGGAATCCCGTTATCTCGCTCCAGTAGCGCACTGCGCAGCACGCGCGCGTACACCTCGTGGAAGAGGCTCTCCATGCAGGCAGCCAGGTAGATCGCGGCGTGCTCGTGGATCCTGGCGGCAACCCTGCTGTCGACCATCCACCTGAAGAACTTCCCCACGTTGAAGATGAGCCCGCAGCGCGCCGACTTGCCGCGGCTGAACTTGTCCTCCTCCGTGCTCATGTTGTACATGGACAAGGCACTGAGGGCCGCGCCGATGCAGTTCACCGAGACGGTCCATGACAAGATGATCTTTATGGCACTTTGGATCTCGTACTTGGTGCATTTCGCGTAACGCAAACTCAGGCGCTGCGCCTCCTTGGCGACCCGGACCAGGACCCTGCTGACCAGCACCGACAGCCTGAGCAGGACGTCCTGCGGGGGGGTCGGCAGGCTCATCTCCTCGTCCTTGCTCAATGCGCTCGCCACTTCCCCGAGGCTCCAAGGCACATCCTCAAGCTCGGGTAGTTTCGCGCACTGCCCGGTGCACTCCAGGATCTCGGCGTCTTCGACCAGGACCGTGTTAACAGTGTCCAGACTGTTGTGTCGACTGTGCATCGAGTCGGTTAAATGCCAGTAATTCCCTCCATGTGCCTCTGAGCAGCACAGCGACGCACTGGAAGATCTGAAGGAGTCGGCGGCTCCACCATAACCCGAATCTAACGTCAAATCCTCCAGGGTCCTCGCTGCTGACTTGCTACTCCTTGCCATAACTGCACTTCATACTGTAAACGAGAGCTTTGGAAAAGTGGAGGAAAATATGGAAGACGTCGTTGTCTTCACGTGCCTTGCACGAGTCCTGAAAGCAGATGCGTTTTAATTGGTGATTTAAGGGAAAAGTCCGGGCAAGCTGACAGCAGAAAGTTAGATTGCAGTATTTCACTTGAGTGCATCAACAGTGTCACGGTGCCTTGCAGCGCAGTGCCTGACAGATGGAGGCGGGGACCAGCAGCTCCTGTCAGCCAATGGACTCTCGGGAAGAAACAGCAAAGAGTTTTAATTGGATCACTTTAAAGGATCAATAAAAGTATTTGATGAAGCTCATTGAAAAGATTAATCTCATTTCAAACTGTAAAAGCCGAAAAACGCAGGCATTCTTTTCGGTTCAATGTCTTTTAGAAGAAAAAACTAACAAAAAAAATCAAAAGTGTAGCAGAGCAGAAATAATGTGAACTGCAGGGTTATGTGGGGTAAAATGGAAAACAAACTGCAGCAAAAATAAATCACATGATAAAAAGCCAGCAGCCTTAATGTAGCCACGTCTGGGGGACAAGTCCATCAGAGGATCCGCGTGTTCAGATATAGTCTGAGGGCCCCATGTCCGATCGTAACATGACTCAAGACCATTAATAATAGATTACATGCATAATGTATCCTCTGGTTCTCTGGAGGGAAACTCATTGAAAAGATCTGAATTACTCTCAAGGTCATTTACTTGATCAGTCACACAGTGCTGCTAAAGTTTGAGCTGCCTACCTTATGGGCTCCATTAACTGGGAGCCACAACGTTCAGATGAGCAGAGCATGATGGAAATAATCATGATGAAGCTACTGTGGACAACCAGTCACGTTGTGATGCTGACTCAAACCAGTTTGTGACAAAGAAATGCAAAACCTTCAGGTTTAAGGTTGAGATAGGAAGTTGGTGATTAAATAAATAAATATACTACATAAAATACTCTAGGCTACTTAATACCACTGATGCGGTAGGAAATGTGGCTTCTGCATGTTGGAAGTTTCGCTGGAGCAACAGTGACCTCTGGCGTTGCGCAGGCGAAACTACAGTTTATGCCAAAGTACACCAAACTGATGTCGCTTTTTACACCATTTATATGTGCATATGTGATACTATTTATAATTTATTTCTACCCTGATGTAATATCATGAATATAGAGCATTTATGCAGAGTCACAAAATGATAATTCCATCATGTCAGACTTTTTAATGAAATTTTAAAAAGCCAACAAGAGGGGAGGGTATACCGACATGCATCAACAACTTGTTTGTTATTGTAGTCTGATGTCTAAATGTGAAGAGTGTCATGAAGGGAACTGTTTAGCTATAAGCTGTCATCTATGGATTGGCAAGTTTTGTTTTACTTCTTTATTTTCTTTATTTTCTGTCTGTAATCATGTCAGTGAACAGCATGCAATGCAATAGTTAGACATCAAGTAACAATATTTGGTCATTACTCTGCATAAACTGTCTCCTTTAGGTTGTCAGACTGAAGACAGAACAGAAAAGACTGCAGAATTTGCATCTTCTTCCTGCTTATTGAGTCTGTGTTCTGGACTCCAGTGTCTGTAGAAACATTCTTAATTTTAACCTTTATATTAATCACAATCATCATGGGTCTGAATCAGCTTTGATCCTGGATGCTGTCAGCAACTGCTGCCAACAGATGGCTCTGTCCTCTGCAGCCATTTCCTAATATTTCATGCCTTTAATTAGAGTTTATGAGAAACACAACCAAAAAAATGACACCTCCACTGTAAGTGCCACTTCTTTTCCCTTTTCTGTTATTTTTCCTTTGAAAAACAAACCAAAGCCTCCCTTAATTAGTTTTCTTGTGTTGCTTTTGTTGAAAATCATTGTGATATTTTTATGCCTGAATGTCATTCATATTTAAAATAAGCTGTGTAAAAAACAAATGAAAAGGCTTGCCTTCATTTACGAGAGCATTTTAAGTTGCTGCATGAAATGTGGAGCTTGTTTCCAGGTCCTTTTTAAATCCCGGAAAAGAAGCAAAAGTAACTATAAACCTGCTGTATCACAGTCATGGATTAAGTCTGTTTTGATGCTTAGTTTCTAGAAGTTTGGTATTTTTCAGTGTGATGACTTACTTAAGAAAGAAATGTAACATTAATCCTTTTCAGATGTAGAGTCCAAATCTGTGCCTCAGTCACTGTAAATACAACACGAGCATGCTGCACCTGAAGGATCTGGATTACATCCTAGAACTGCATAAATACCTGAAAATAAGTCCTGCAGGCAAGTCACTGTAGCGCTTTAAGTCAGGGATTGGGTGTTCAAAATGTCCAAATTGGAAAGTACCAGAAGGAGAAAAAAAAAGTATTTGATGTGTGCAACAAATAAACAAACCAAAACAAAAAAAACAAAAAAAAAAACAAAAAAAAAAACACTGAAAACTCCCGGTTGTCACAAAAACCAGCAACAAGAGGGGGTTGCACGAATTTTACTGCAGTGTCAACATTCATGAGAAATTGTGTCCAGCTTAGCAGAAACATGACAAAGTCCTTTCCTTTGGTGATTTAAGCACAGAAAAGCAGATAAAACCCACACTATCATGTCTTCCTTCTGTCATCTGTATCTGGAAACGGCCATAGACATAAATATTATCATGATGCATCTTCATTATATATGAGAGAATCCTACTCATAGGTTGCTCTCCATCTTGATGCTTATATATTATTTAATATATAAAGACAGATATTGACTTATTGAATGGACTGGTAACATGTGCAGGGCGAACCCTGGCTCTTGCCTAACAGCTGCTGATATAAAGACTCTAAACTTCCACAAGCATATATTTTAATGAGAAGGTGTAGAGACTAGATAGATACATGGCAATAACTTTAAGAAACTGTATTTGTGAGCTTGTGTTATATTGTATGATATGATAGGATATGATATGATATGATATGATATGATATGATATGATATGATATGATATGATATGATATTGTATCGTATTGTATTGTATTGTATTGTATTGTATTGTATTGTACTGTACGTTACGTTACGTTACGTTATATTACACTTCCTCTTATAATGCACTTTTATAACAATGATTACAATGTAATCCAGCATCATCAATATACCATCAGTCATACACATAAATGGTCAAAATCAACATATTATTGAAAACAACATGAAATTTATTATGAATAATTTAAGACAAATGTTGATTGAAATGCATCAGTTCTTTGTTCTGGCTGCAATTGAGGGTCAACTTGCTGAAATAAATTAAAATGAGGGAATAGGGAGAAATTATAATAACAAAGACAAAGAATTTTTCATTCAAGCTCTTATTCCTGACAGTGATGGAAGGATTGTCTTCCTGTATGGCTCAGCGCTGCAAAGCTACGCACGCTACACAGCTGGACAGCTGCACAGCTGGATGGCACTTTGCACAACAGACCACAATAGGACATGCAATACCTTAGTCCACTGAAGGACATCAGCTTCCTCAAGAATCCCATCCCTTCATACCCTTGGTGTTGCATTTGCAGTCTAGTCTGTTATTCAACTGAAGTCTCAGTTCTGGGAATTCTTTTAACACCTCCACTTCTTCTCCAAAGATGAAATCAATGTTTTTCTTACTCCTGCACCTCCAATATCCAAAATCTTCTCTTCTGAAGTTTCCTGTATAAAAACACATAGTGAGAGTACACTCCCTTATGGTACTCCAGTGTTGCTGACTATCATCTCTTTCCCATAAACTTCAATATATTGTTGGAAGTTGTGAATCCAAGCAGCTGTACAGGCATCCTCCAGTTTTTCTGGAGCTTCTCATCTCTCATCTCTGGATGAGATTTTTTAGGGTGTGGAACAAGGCAGGATGTCAACCAGGAACTTTCTTCGGACTCAGACTAATGTAAAAGAGGTTCTGTATAATCCATCAGATCTCTATAATCTGTCCATTTGTATAAATGCAACTGAATGCATTAATGCATTTGCTTGGCCTTGATTTAGAGGTGCAGTTCTAGACATTTTAGGTGTTTCACCATAAATGACTAGGAATAACCCTGGGGTACACAAATAACTTGCTTCTGTGAAAACATGTACTTCTGTAATATTTTATTTCTGCAAAACTCATTGAAAGATAGATTTTTCTAAAATTAATTAGAAATGAAGTCAGGAATAGCAGATAAGAGAGTTATATTCCTGAGAAGTCAGAAGGTGGGACTGTAAAATACCTCCAGGTGATGACCAATGGATTTGTTGTTACATCAAAGACAGTCACCTTATCTTCTTCAGTTAGAAGGCCTGAACCCACCGCTTTCACTGAGTGATGACAGAACCGAGTGTTTTCTCAAGTCAGCGTGCTTCCAGGGACCAAGGTGTTCAGAAGGCACTTCTGCTTAATTCGCTTTGGAATTTGGGGAATAACTGTCACGGTGCAATATGGCGGAGGAAAAACCCAAATACAGAATGATTCAGCAGGACAAACAAGTACATGGACAAAAAATAAAACAAAAAACAGACTGAAAGATACAGGGAAAATGAGGAATGACAAGAAGCCACTGATGAAAAGAAAAAAAAAACAATAAGCAGGTAAAAAAAAATCAAGACCAGATGTGTCATTAACAGGAAGGAAGCTCATTTCAACAGACCAGGCGGATTTACTGCAAAATAAAACAGGACACAAAGCAAGGCCTCACCTTGAAACAAGACAGATCATGAAAATGATTGATCATAAGAAAAACAAAACCTGTTTGTTATGGCAACTACTGTAATCTTTGCATCTTTACATTTGCTTTTGACATTGTTATGATAGTGCAGGGTCACCATGGCCAGAAACTAGACCCATGATGGATGGATGGATGGATGGATGGATGGATGGATGGATGGATACCAGGAGTTTCCCCTATAAACATTTGTTTCATTCTACAGGTGAAAGGCCAGTCTTTGACCAATAAAATACACTACTTCATTGTTGAGAGGGATTGAACAACTGGACATTTACGTAAGGGCTCTTTTGTGAATTAAGGATTATTGTGGACACCATTTATTCATTTATTTGTTTATTTACTTATTTTATGATTCCCGTTAGCCATGACTGCGTACCTTGTCTTGTTGTTTATTCTTCGTTTCTTTTCCCCTCAGTATTAAAGTATATAAAAATAGAATTTAAAAAATACCTTACATCTTGAATTCAAGGTGGCTAAATTTAAAATAATTAACTAAAAACAAACAAAAATAATAATATTTTGTAAACATCATCTATTCTCCTTCTTATTCATATAATTATTTCTTAATGCACAAAGACTGTCAAAGATAATCAAATATGTGATCAACTTAAAACTAAACTGTAAAGATAGCAGAATGAAGATTGCACACTATATCCACATTTTAATACAATTTGCATAATTGAACACATAAATATGATGTAACAAACTAGAATTTTAAACTTTCATCCAGCAATTTGATTGCTTTATTAGATTAGGGTTCTTCAGGGTTAATACTGGTGACAACAGGAGTATTTATTTATGTATTCAGCCTATAAAACGCGTTTCCAAAATCCTCTTTAGGCCCGTTTAAAATTTAATATCGCCACAAATTGCTTTATGTAATTTAACATGGTTTACGTTAGGTACAGATTAGGGCTCCCTTGGGTGGGCGGGGTGGATTATAACCTTACAAACGCGCTATTAGTACTGGATCGGTGTGCCCCGTACATAAAATCGAACACACTAGATGGAGAAAAACCTCGCCGTGTAGCATGTGACCATCCGGGTACTTCTGGCCTTACCACATAACTCTGTACTTGGCTTCCGATTAGCTGCATTTAAATGGATTTTTCAGATGTTAATATTGGGTTTTCGCTCCATTGACGAATTTATATAAAAGCTTTAAAGAGAATACAAACAAGATTTAACATTTGGGAGGTGGAAAGATACTTGCAAACGCCATGTAAGTAGATGTAAAAAGAGCACATTATTGAAACGTGACGGCGGAAAAGTTGCATAACAGCTGATTCTGACCAATCAGAGCCCTCCATTCCTGCCCTCGTATTCCTATGGGTGGAGATGTTGATACAGAAAGGACATCTTGCGTGGCCGAAATAGCCAGCCGTTCAGGTTTGTACTCATCGTTTTACCTGTTAAATAAGCAAAAAAAAATTGCCAACCGTATTTGTTGTTAGTCTACGACAGAGATAATTCGTAAATCTTTGGTTTTCTTTAAAAACTTTTTGCTTGCGGTTGGTGTGCGTCAAATAGGCTTCGTGCGTGCCTCGTGTTTCGGCGTACGAAAATAGAAATACTCCATACATTACCATTAGCTGAAATCAGTCTTATTTATCCTTGGATTCATTTTTTTTAGATGCTTTGGTTTCACCGTCGCTAGTAGTCGTGAAAAGATTCGTGTCTTTGTTGTTTTTTTTTTTTTTGTCCACATCTGCGGTTTTTATCTGCTGCATACACATGCAGCCACTGCTGGTCAGCAGACTCAACTCTGTGGATAAACTCATGGAGCAAGGTTAAGGTCTGATAAACCTTTAACGTCACATCACCAAACTCTTAAACGGATTTTAAAATCACCATTAAACAAGTTGGGAACATTTTTTTCTCCTTCAAAACAACGCAAGAGAGCGCTTTGTTGTTGTTATTGGGAATTTCCGTCCCTTCCTTTTTTTTTTCTTTCCCCCTTTGACCCCACAAGTGATTGATTAAAAAAAAAAAAAAAAAAAAAAATCCAGACGACATGGTGGTCAACACCATTCACTGGTTCAGAAAGGGACTGCGGCTGCACGACAACCCGTCTCTGAGGGACTCTATCCGGAGAGCAGACACCCTCCGCTGCATCTACATCCTGGACCCCTGGTTTGCAGGGTCCTCCAACGTGGGCATCAACAGATGGAGGTAAGACTTTGCACAGCACACCAAAACCTTTATTTTAAAATAGAAAAAGAAGAAGCAGAAACGATAGGAAGTGATAAAATGGGCCGTAGTTTATTATATAATGCGTCATAGTGGGTTTAAGGCTGATGGATCCTGTTGTTCTCCAGGCCTGTTGACTTTACCTGTTTGTAGGTCCACGTGCCACGGTTGTTCTGCACATTAGATCATCTGTAATGCTGGTTGCACCTGCTCAGTAAGCACTGAATGGTGATTAAAGAGATGCAACTTTGTAGAGATTTTTAAAAGTCCAGTGGAAAACACGTGTGAGACACTGATTATGTGTTTATATGTTGTTATGATAATGCCAGTGTTTAAGTTGCAGATCAGTTGTCCATTTTTTCCCTGTTTTATCCAAAGTTAGCTATAATGAAGAGTAGCAGTTCACAGAGATTTCCTTAAATGCAATTATAAATCTTCTGGACATCTCTATCAGAAGGTTTTTTTTGAAAAAATTAAGAATTTCTGCAAACTTTTAAGGGGCCACTTGTTTTTCAAGTCCAGTAATTTTCTCGTCCCTAATGGAGAACATGGTGTACAGATATGTCCTCCAAACATCACACAGTAAAATCCAATCACACACATCAGCTGTGACTAACCACATGAATTATAAATGAGAAAACACTGGTGAAATAAAACCACTAAAACCTCTAAAATAAAAAATAAACAGGAAAAATGCATCAAAAGGTCCTCAAATAATTTAAAAAGCTCAAGACAAAACACTAAAAGGAAATTAAAACAGTGCAAAAATAATCACTACCGTATGAATAAAATAATCTTTAGCTGTTTAAAAATCCTAAATATATATATATATATTTATTTATTTAATCATTTATGTATTAATGGCTATGATTTATTAAGAGATATTCCAATGACAATTACTTATCTGAAGTAGATTCTGGAAATGAAAGTATTCGACAACAGTGTTCATTTAATGAAGACGCAGTGTCCTCTGATTATGTGATCAGTGATTATCCACTGAAGAACGTGTCACTGAGGTTGAGATGGGCAGAACATCTCCATTTTATCGGCAAATACTGGAGTTAATAGTTTAAATGTTTAAAAACTATTCCTCAAAGAAAAAAAATGTCTATTTTTCCTCCTTTTCAGTTGAGAATATCAATATTTTGTGAAATCTGGAGGAATTTCTGCATTTTAAAGAGCAAGGCTGTTAGTGTGAGCTGGACACATGTACGGTTAGTCCATTGGAGGCTGTTCAGACCTGCTGCTAACACGGATCCAGCAGGATTAGAAATAAGCAGTGTGAAGTGAAGGTGCAGATGAAATAGGATGGATTGAGGATGTGTTATCCCTCCTACAAACAGCTGATAGCAGCTACGTGGCCATGCAGCTTAAAGGCAGCCATGTTATTTTGAGGACTTTTCGATCTAAGAAACATGCTCTTTAAATTCTTTAAGTGTAATTTAATCTTTTGTGTTATGCAGACTGTGTTGAGGTGATACCTCAAATGCTTGCTTTTACATGGGTGTAAGTGTGTGTGTGTGTGGGGGGGGGGGGGGGGGATGTTTCACATTACGTAGCTCATCTATCACTCGCAGTAACGTTCACTTTCAGCTTTATCTGAAACCACCCTTCATGGATAAAAGACGTCCAGACCAGCTGACCTTCACCGAAGGTCAGGGCGAATTTGTATGTTCACATGAACAACACACTGTGGTAGCTTTCTGCGCATCAGTGTGTGAAAATGCATCAAGTTCCACCTTGTGAATAGATGGAGGAAAGTGAAGACCAGTAGCCAAGAGAGGGGATTCCAGAAGAGGACCAGTAATCGTCATGAGGTTGTAAAGATGGCAGAAGCACAAAAAACGTGCAGGTCTGAGATCGCTAGATGTCCATCATCACAGCCCCCCTCTCAGCTACACCTCTTTGTCCATATTTGTATTTTCCGGAAGAGACGACACGTATGATGCTGCCAAGATGGCGATGGTAGGAACCGCCCAATGAGCTTCAATTCAGCTCTTTAGAAACTTACGGATCATGTCAAGGAGGCTCCGCCCATTTTTTTTACATACAGTCTATGATGTGGAGGCTGGAATATACTCTTATTACTGCTTTAAAAAAAAAAAACTGAATTACTGTATCTATTAGGGCTGTGACGATATCCTTTTCTTCCGATTCAATTCCGATTTTTTTGGGTGCCGATTTGATTTAAATTGCGATTCTAATACTTCTTTCATGTTGCTAATTGTTGTAGATTGAAAACAAAAATAATATATAAAACTTTTTTTTTTTATACCTATCATTTTTCTTGATTTCAATGAGGAAAAAACAACCTAGTTGCCAGATCATCATTTTGCTGCTATAATGCCCAAGAAGACAAGTAAAAAGATCAAAATTTGACAAAAATATTTTTTTTTTTTAAGAAAAAAAATCTATTTTAAAATTGTGAAACAAAAAAAATCAAGATTTTTCATTCGATTTTTCCCACCCCTAATATATATCATTACTTTCTATAAACCATTAAGCTCCCAGTGAATCGTCCTGGTTTGTTCCAGGATGATGGATCCAACATTCATATTCATGCATCATATGTTGGCTTAAAATGATGTGTATGGTGTATGTAAAGTGCCCTGTGACAACGTTGTTGTGAAGTGGCGCTGTACAAATAAAGTTTAATTGAATTGAATATACCTTCACTGAACCTGAACCTTTCTGGAAAATTCTAGCAGCATGTTGGACGGCATTCTCCACCTTCCTCAAAGGACTTGTTCCAACTGAGTTCCTCACAGTCTCTGAATATGTCAGTATGTTGGGTTATTAGGAATTCATGTATATTTATCTTAAAATGAAATGTTAATTCGGACTAGAATAATGACCTTTGACCTTCAGCATCAGGCCTTGTTTAATGCGCCCTGCATATTACCGCTAACTTCACAGATTCAGACATGGATTTGTTCCTTTGTGTCTTCATCTTGATAACTCACAATCACTCAGCTTATCAGCTGATTGATTTTACTTTGGTTGCATATATGTATGTAATACAAATCAATTTGATGTTGAATTCATGTACAGACTGCAGATTGTGCAGTTTCCTCTGAACAGACGCAGGTCCATAAAGCACATGACGGCTGGAGCCACATGTTCCAATGCACAGCTCTCAATGTTTGATGGTTTTTGTGAAGAGGAACAACTTGATCCATTTACGTCCTGATAAAAGCTCCACGCACAAAGCCCCCTGCTCGACCACCGTGATGGTACAAGTTATCTTTCCCGCTGTTCAGTAAAGAGCTGAGAAAATGGGTCATTGTGTTACATCATGCCCACGCACAGCTTTGACCTACATTTAAGTCTTACATTTTCTTCATTCTATCATCTCTTTTTCAGCATAAACACAATTTCTTTCTTTTATTCCGCCTCTTTAATGTTTCCTAACCACACAGTGCATTCTCAGGCTGCTTTTTAAGGTTTGGGGCTGCCATTATACCTGCTCGCTTTAAGCACACACAAGCTGCACTGCTACCGTTTATGCCACCATATTTCTGCTTTCTTGTTCTGTAAGTAAAAACTCCGACTTCAGCTGTTTGAGACTGATGCCGTTAGTCGCTGTAGCAGAATCTTACATGTAATTTAATGCTATTAGATTGCAGCTTGAGAGTAAAACTAGATAACATTTCTGTAGAATATCTATAGGTTTATGTAAATATTGTGGTATATGAAGAAAAAAGCAAAAAGTAAAACTAAAATGTGCGTCAGAGCCAAGATCGTTTAATGCAACAAACCAAACAAAGTTTACATTCACTTGAGAATAGATAAATATACATAACTTTTTTAATTAAAAGTGAATGTATTTACATCCTAAAGCTGAAATGATGAACGTCAGTCTGAATGAATATTTTCTGGTTTTATGGAGATACTTTAAGAAGAAATGAAATACAAAATGAACACATCTAAGCTTGTCTAGAATTTCTGAGCAGTATTTCCAAGTCATGTGTCTCTATACGTCTCTTCTACCCGAGGCAGAGGAGGTAACACGTGAACAAAATGTTCAGGAATTTGTTTGTTGGCTGTGTAGCTTAATGAATGCATGTCGCATCTGTGGGATGAAATGGAAGAAAAGAACATGTCTGCACATAAATGGCATGAGTCGCTTGTATGATGTGGTTTGTTCATTAGTTTCAACAAGCTGAGGTTTGTGTCCATGTGCTGGTTGAATCACAGAGAAAAGCTTCATGTTTGCAGACGCATAATTTCTTCTTGACTTTTTTCCTCTAAAGATCTTTTTTTCCTATTTCTCCAATAAATTAATATATATATATATATATATATATATATATATATATATATATATATATATATATATATAAAAATAGATAGATATGAGGAAAAAAGTCAAGATTTCACCAGAAGAGGGCCACCTCTTCATTAGTTCATACCATGTACCACATGTTGACTAACTTATATAACACTTTTATTTTTTTAATTCTATCATTTTTTTTACATAATAGTGCTGCTGTTGGCTGTTTTTTTAAATTAAAAAATACTTTCAACCATTTATTTATTTTTTCTATTTTAAATAATTGAATAATTAGTTGTTTTTAAATGAAGCCAAACAAAAAAATCACACTTTTTTTTCACTAACTTTTTGTTTTTCTTATATAATCTTTTGTTGAAAATGTGATTTAAATAATATTCTTTAGTTAAATATCTGATTATTTCTTCATAAAAGTTGGAAAATTTGCCTTTTTGATTAGTTTTTTTCCTGATTCTTTTGCGTATCATCTGCTGGGGCAAGGACCACATTTCCAACCAGCTTGAAGCTTCGATCAGAGCTGTTTCCAATTGAAATGTTACTCATTTAACACACAAACCCATAATTTGTGCTAAAGTTATGGTTTAAAACCCCGGCTGGGGGGTCATCAGATCAACTGTGGCTCCGTTTAGTGGTCTTATGATTGCATTTAGTGCATGTCTGGTGTATACATGTCACATGAAGAGGAAATGAAACAATCCGTCTGTCTTTCCAGGTTTTTGCTGCATTGTTTAGAGGACTTGGATGCCAGCCTGCGCAAACTCAACTCCCGTTTGTTTGTTATCAGAGGGCAGCCAACAGATGTCTTCCCTCGTCTTTTTAAGGTAAACATGCAGCTGAGGAGAACCCAGAAGAAACTTTTTACAACAGAAGAAAATAGAAAATTATTTCTCTACTTTTTGTTTGCAAAAGGAAAAACGACATAATCCAACATTCAGATAAGATACATTTATGTAAAACCATAAGACACTGTGGTAAAATGAGCATCAGGGAAACAATGTAAGACGTTTAAAAAGACGTATTTAATAACCTGAAGTTTGATGCTCCTCTGAACACACACACCTTATTCAGGCTAATCACTCTGAAATGATGTGTAGTTACTAGAAAAGCACTCAGCAAATCTTTCTGGAATATCTCTCATGATGGTAGTCATCCAAAAGCTGGTTGATCTAATAATCACCTCAATTACCTACTGATGAATATCAATCTTATTGTGTGTGTGTGTGTGTGTGTGTGTCACTCAGGAGTGGAAGATTAGCCGTTTATCCTACGAATACGACTCTGAGCCGTTTGGTAAGGAACGCGATGCGGCCATCCAGAAGCTCGCCAGTGAGGCTGGCGTAGAGGTCATCGTGAGGATTTCACACACACTCTACGATCTGGACAGGTGAGGACGGGATGAGATGGAATAAACCTTTGACACAGTTGCTTCAGATTCTGTGTGTGACCGACTTTAATGTTCATTTTTCTCCCCTAAAGGATAATCGAGCATAATGGCGGGCAGCCTCCTCTGACGTACAAGCGCTTCCAGGCTTTAATCAACCGAATGGATGCTGTGGATCTGCCTGCAGAGACCATCTCATCTGAAGTCATTAAAAACTGCGGCACGCCCATCAGCGATGACCACGATGACAAGTTTGGGGTGCCCTCCCTGGAAGAACTTGGTAAATGTGCATTTACTAACACAACAGTGTAGGTGTGTGTATGTGGTGCAGCCTAACCATCATGTCTGACTGGCAGGTTTTGAGACGGAGGGCCTGACCACGGCAGTATGGCCAGGCGGAGAAACGGAAGCCCTCATGAGGCTCGAGCGGCATCTGGAGAGAAAGGTAACCTTTAACCTCTCGGTGTGTTACTACATCACTCGAGCTTCGCCTCACTGCTGCAGCCTGACGGCAAACTGCATGTGTGGTTTCTCACTTTGAAATGTGATGCATCATCACGACTGACGTTTACATGTTGCTCTTAAAGAGATGACATGCATGCAGGTAATCCAATTCCCCAGATTGCATCTTATTTTCTCATGCATGATTTTATTTATTCATTTCTTTTGTTTTGTGCTTTGATGATGTCTTCTAAGACGATGTGGGGTCCCATCTGACCCTTCAGTACACGACTTATTCTCGTGTGAACTTTCATTTCTTCTTCCTGTTCATGTGCGTTTTACTGACACATGTAGTCACTAGGGCTGTGACGATACGCTTTTGTCCCAGTTTGATTCCAATGTTTTTCGGTGGCGATTCGTTTTAATTGCGATTCTCACAATTCTTCGATATTGCTGATTTTTGTAAATTAAAAACAAACAAAAAAATTTAATAAAACTTTTATTTTGCTGATTATTTTTCCTTATTCTTTTTGTTTTTAATCTACAAAAATCAGCAATATCGGAGAATTGTGAGAATCGCATTTTAAATCAAATTGGAATCTAATCATACAACAGCATATCGTCACAGCCCTAGTGGTCACACGTCTGAGATCTGCATCAAAGTCTATCTAGTTTATTGGTTTATCAAAGGATGGATGCTGTTTAGGAAGTTTCTATTCCTGAGGCAGCAGAGGATAATAATTTCTCCACAGACCTCGGCAGGTTTTCTTCCAGCTGTTAGATGAATGATGACTGTATGTTAAGCAGACGCCTGAAGCTGCTTTCACACTGGATGCGCTGACCCCTCCCCTTCAGAACTATGACTCAGTTCAACTTCCCGCATCAGAACTAGTGATGCGTTCCAGTTGGCTCGTAATTCCAAGCGCCGGAGAGCAGGTCACGTCTTTACCAGGTTCCAGCTGCAGCAGCTTGGAACAACGCACGCCTCCCAGGTAGCCGGTTTCAGAGCATCTCCGGTTAAGCTCCGGACTGAAACACCACAGATCAACTCTGAACACGTGCATGCTGACAACTGAAGCCAGTTCTGGTGAAAATGATTCATAAACGACACATATTGATTCGACAAGTCCTGGAAAATCTCAGCCTTAACTCCAGAATTATTAACAATTTGCTGATATTTACACAAGAAACGTGTTGAACAAACATGTCGACAGAAATTTAGGGAAGACGATGCTGCACTGCAGGTGGTGCTGGACGCCGCCAACGTTTTAATGATGGATTCTCTGTGAAAGTGAGGTCGTTTTGTCGTTTCTGGCACAAATTCAGAATAAATCGGGATCGGGTTGCATCATTAATAACTTTTTATTCAAAGTTGCAATTTAAAACTCTGCAAATCTTACAGGAGCGTGATTATTTTCATGTTAGGCAGCACCTGATCCCAGTTCCAAACCTGCATGTTTTCACAAATCTACTCCTTCAGTCGTGTTTCATGCCAGCCTAAAAGTTGTGTCAGCATCATGTGACGCCATCACTCAGCGGTAAAGTCACATTTTCAAACCTCATCATGGACTAATTTTCCATACATGCCTGAAACTGAGACAAAAATCACCAAAGACAGATGAAAGATAAACGTCTGAACTGTCCTGATGAAAGTTTTACTGAGCCGAGTCGCTCTAAACGATCTTGAAGCTGAGATCTCAGATGACATGTTGACAAAAATAAAACCTACAGAAAAAAGAAATAATTCAGCTGCATCTCTGAGACGGACACAAAGTTCTCTGGTTTTATGTCATTTCATGTGCCTGAAGCTGCATGTTGTCCATCATACGTTCTGTGATTTGGTGGAGTGCATGTGCACGTGCATGTGGAACGCTGCTGTGTGCAACACTGTAGCCACAACATGGCTGCAGAAGGCATGCAGACGGAGTCATGGTGGGGTGGAAGTGAGACAAACATCAGACTGTTTTAGTTTTTACTACAAGGCCAGAGTAAAGCTGTTGTAGAGGAAATGTAACCTTCAGGCTTCAGTGTTTTGACCACACGTTGCGCGCAACCCCCCCCCCCCCCCCCCCCCCCCCCTGCTGGAGGTTTTTCCTTCCTGTTAGGAGTTTTTAATGCAGCTGATTCAGTCGGTTGCAGTTTTTACTACACTGCTACACCTTCGTACATCTGACTCATGTAAATTAGTTTTGTTTTGGATCACAGTGAGTTTACCAGACTTGGTTTAGTCTGTAAAGTTCCTTGAGATGAACACAGTTTCCTCTGAACTTGTTTATTTCTGGCGACGATCCGTCACGTCGTGCTGTGTTGCCTTCATCTGAGACTTTCCTGTTTTCACCTTTTTAAAGCTTCGTCTTCTGACAAATCATTTTTATCCTCTCTAACAGGCCTGGGTGGCAAACTTTGAGCGTCCACGTATGAATGCCAACTCGCTGCTGGCCAGTCCCACAGGCCTGAGCCCCTACCTGCGCTTCGGATGCCTCTCCTGTCGCCTCTTCTACTTCAAACTTACCGATCTGTACAGAAAGGTACAAATAACCAACTGGTTCTTTCCCAGTCTTTTAGGACGGCGTTTGCTTTGTTTTACCAGAACCAAATGGGCTGAAAAGATCAACTTGGCGTCACTGTTTTGTCTCAATGTTTCCATAAGGTGAAGAAGAACAGCACTCCGCCGCTGTCCCTGTACGGCCAGCTGTTGTGGAGGGAGTTCTTTTACACAACGGCCACCAACAACCCCTGCTTTGACAAGATGGAGGGAAACCCTGTGTGTGTCCAGATCCCGTGGGACCGGAACCCGGAGGCGCTGGCCAAGTGGGCAGAGGGACGAACGGGCTTCCCGTGGATCGACGCCATCATGACCCAGCTGAGGCAGGAGGGGTGGATACATCACTTGGCGAGGCACGCTGTGGCCTGCTTTGTCACGAGGGGAGACCTGTGGATCAGCTGGGAGGAGGGCATGAAGGTCAGGCAGCTCATGCATGCGGTGTAATCATCATCATCACATAACCTTGCTGTTTCCAGCCTTCCATCATGGATTGTCTCAAGTGTCCGCTTTGCTTTCGGGGTTGCAGGTCTTTGAGGAGTTGTTACTGGATGCAGACTGGAGCGTAAACGCTGGCAGCTGGATGTGGCTTTCCTGCAGTTCATTTTTCCAGCAGTTTTTCCACTGCTACTGCCCCGTGGGATTTGGACGACGCACCGATCCCAACGGCGACTACATCCGGTCAGTCGGTGCTTCCATGTGCATCACATGAACATAAAAACCCAGCTCTTTCGTAATGTGGGAGTACTTTGAGTCTTTGTGCTGCGCACAGTCACTCAGATTAAAATGGGAAAGTAGGATCTCATGGTTGGCTTGTGCTTCTTTGTAGCCTCACATGGGGAGAAATAATTCGTCATGGTTGCATCTGAATTATGAAAACATCCAGTTGTTTTGGTCTTTTATGTCATTTTTTTGGGCTGTTTATGAGAATTATGCAGTCATGATGAGAAGTGTTGGTGCGTTATTGTTCCTGTTTTCTACCTTCCACACATGTTAATGTTCTTCTCCTTCTTTGTTCCCAGACGTTATTTGCCCATATTAAGAGGTTTTCCAGCCAAGTACATCTATGATCCTTGGAACGCCCCAGAGGAAGTGCAGAAGGCAGCCAAGTGTATCATCGGAGTCCACTACCCCAAACCCATGGTGAACCACGCTGAGGCCAGCCGCATCAACATAGAGAGGATGAAGCAAATCTACCAACAACTGTCCTGCTACCGAGGACTGGGTATGGACCTAAGCAGCTGTCAATAAACTCTTTATTTACTTAGATTTGTGCTGTTACCTGATTAGCTGCTTAAATCTGTTCTGTTTAGTTATTTACATAAAAGCACCTGCTTGGACTAAGATATGACACCATCTGATATTACTCTAAAATACAACAGTAGCAAAAACACAAGACATGCTGACAAGAAGTGCAACTCCACGGTTCATTAGATTACATGAACTGCAGATGACGAAGAACTTAGATGATCCATAAAGAGCCATGATGGAGTTGCTGGAGTGAATTTGAGCTCATAAATACAAATATATGTTTGAGATACTTTCACATCAACTTGGTCTGAATTTTACCTGATTATGTTGTAACTTTTTGTGCTGTGGGGTTTTATGGCTCCGGTACATAATTAATGTAGAAAGAATTATTAATGCTAATTCTTTGACAGCAAGGCAGCAAATGGTAACGATAACCATCTGACATGCAGAGCTTCATACTGCTTCCAGGCTGAACATGCATCATGATTTAAACCCCTTTCCAGTGCTTTCCATTTACTGGATAGCAGCTGAATGTATCTGCGTCATCAGGAGGACCTGATGCTTCTGTGTAATATTGAGCAACAGCCGTCTGGGAAGGACCCGGGAACATGAACGTTTCAGTTTCAGCACAGCCGAGGTCTGAGCCGTAGCAGCCATGTTCATGGACAGTCACACGGCAGGGATCTAAATCTGCGTAGAGTCAGGTTATGAACGACAGCATTGTCACTACTTTCACACGAGCCAGCACACTAAACAAACATGCTAAAGCAGCGTGTAATGAGAACACTAACCGTCAGGATTTCCAGAGTTTGGTGTTTTGGCTTCTCTTCGGACAGACGGAAGCATCACGGTACAGTGTTGCAGTTAAATCTTCTCCACTATATTACTGACCTTTGGGTCACCTGGAATATTTGTGATACAGTATTGCTGTTCAACACGACCACTGTGCACCTGGCAGGTCGGGCTGTTGCTATGGCATCAGCACATGTTCTGTCCAGTCATGCATACAAAGCCAAATTCACACATGCATCATGACATACTGTTATTTCCAGGCTTTATCTCCCAGTTTGAATCCTGCAGCTTTAACAACGATGTGTGGATTTTTACTGGCTAACGAGTCACTTTGTACACATCCTCATCATGGAAAACACACAAAGAAAGGCTAATGATGCAGCCTTCATGTTAGGCAGTCCATGCATCCGTATGAAGAGGAAATGGAGCTGCTGCACACAGCTCACATTCAGGCCGCCTCTATAGCGGGGATTTTACGATGACACACCATAATGTGAAAGAAGTCTGGTTGTTTTTTAAAATGTTGCATTTACCTTGCAGGCCTGTTAGCAACAGTACCAGTCAATCCCAGCAATGGTACCAACGGCACAGGGACCAGTCAGGGTCCAGGAGGGACCTCTGAAGACCTGTCGGCACCAGATGGAACATCTCGAGCAGGTAAACAAACTTATGCTTCATACCTGTAAACAAGCTTATGCTTCATACCTGTAAACAAGCTTATGCTTCATACCTGTAAACAAGCTTATGCTTCATACCTGTAAACAAGCTTATGCTTCATACCCGTAAACAAACTTATGCTTCATACCCGTAAACAAGCTTATGCTTCATACCTGTAAACAAGCTTATGCTTCATACCCGTAAACAAGCTTATGCTTCATACCTGTAAACAAGCTTATGCTTCATACCTGTAAACAAGCTTATGCTTCATACCTGTAAACAAGCTTATGCTTCATACCTGTAAACAAGCTTATGCTTCATACCCGTAAACAAGCTTATGCTTCATACCTGTAAACAAGCTTATGCTTCATACCCGTAAACAAGCTTATGCTTCATACCCGTAAACAAACTTATGCTTCATACCTGTAAACAAGCTGATGCTTCATACCTGTAAACAAGCTTATGCTTCATACCCGTAAACAAGCTTATGCTTCATACCTGTAAACAAGCTGATGCTTCATACCTGTAAACAAGCTTATGCTTCATACCTGTAAACAAGCTTATGCTTCATACCTGTAAACAAGCTTATGCTTCATACCTGTAAACAAGCTTATGCTTCATACCCGTAAACAAACTTATGCTTCATACCTGTAAACAAGCTGATGCTTCATACCTGTAAACAAGCTTATGCTTCATACCCGTAAACAAGCTTATGCTTCATACCCGTAAACAAGCTTATGCTTCATACCCGTAAACAAGCTTATGCTTCATACCCGTAAACAAACTTATGCTTCATACCCGTAAACAAGCTTATGCTTCATACCTGTAAACAAGCTTATGCTTCATACCCGTAAACAAGCTTATGCTTCATACCCGTAAACAAGCTGATGCTTCATACCTGTAAACAAGCTGATGCTTAATACCTGTAAACAAGCTGATGCTTCATACCCGTAAACAAGCTGATGCTTCATACCTGTAAACAAGCTGATGCTTAATACCTGTAAACAAGCTGATGCTTCATACCCGTAAACAAGCTTATGCTTCATACCCGTAAACAAGCTTATGCTTCATACCTGTAAACAAGCTTATGCTTCATACCTGTAAACAAACTTATGCTTCATACCCGTAAACAAGCTTATGCTTCATACCCGTAAACAAGCTTATGCTTCATACCTGTAAACAAGCTGATGCTTAATACCTGTAAACAAGCTGATGCTTCATACCCGTAAACAAGCTGATGCTTCATACCCGTAAACAAGCTTATGTTTCATACCTGTAAACAAGCTTATGCTTCATACCCGTAAACAAGCTTATGCTTCATACCCGTAAACAAGCTTATGCTTCATACCTGTAAACAAGCTTATGCTTCATACCTGTAAACAAGCTTATGCTTCATACCTGTAAACAAGCTTATGCTTCATACCTGTAAACAAGCTTATGCTTCATACCTGTAAACAAGCTTATGCTTCATACCTGTAAACAAGCTTATGCTTCATACCTGTAAACAAGCTTATGCTTCATACCTGTAAACAAGCTGATGCTTCATACCTGTAAACAAGCTGATGCTTCATACCTGTAAACAAGCTGATGCTTCATACCCGTAAACAAGCTGATGCTTCATACCCGTAAACAAGCTTATGCTTCATACCCGTAAACAAGCTGATGCTTCATACCTGTATGGACCAACTCAGTTATATTTACTGTTGTTATGCAGTACCAGCATGTTGTTTACATAACAATCATCACATTCAAAGCTAAAATTACTCCCCGTGAGATTCAGGCAGTGAACTGGTTGATTTATAATATCTGAATTGTGTGTCCTGCGGTGTTGCTCGGAGCTGTTGACGACTGAAAGATGAATATTTTGCTTTTTTACACAAAGCCGCCGCTGTACTGCAAACATGCTAGTGATGTTCATGTCCGCTAAACTTTATGCACTTACATAAATTTTTACACGTCTGAATAATCCTTTACCTTCTGTGATCCGTTTTAAAGCAGAAAGGGGACAGTCCACACAGAAGCGCCGTCATGAGGACACTCCATCTGAAAACAACTCGAAATCCTGGAAGCCGAGCAAATAAGATGAAGAGAAGCAAGATTTCCTCAGCTAACATCCATCAGCCTGTTCCAAAACAAGCACAGTGGAGACAGGAGTGTGTTGCTTACTTCCTTATTTCTGGCTTTTTGTCTAAAGACCCTTTTGCAAATTCAGTACACACACACACACACACACGCTTGTCAGTTTAGATGTCAGGATTTCGTCTGGGTAATCAGCTGTAACACGGCTTGGGATGCAGCACAGCACACATGATCTGAAACATGAAGTCTTCACGTTAGTGTGACGTGAAGCGGCCTGTTGTCTTCCACTACAGTGTGTAACTGTACAAGTTGTGAAACCACTAAACACTCATTTAGTGTTGACACGAGGATTTAATCAGGATTTAAACGCTGAAGTCAGCTGATCAAAGTTTCTGTTTAATAACTGATCGGAGTTTCTGATGTAGAAATATTTCCGTCCCAGCTGTAATGCGAACAGCTGACATCATCAGGCGCCGTTGAAAACCCAGACAGAAGGTAAACTCGCCTGGAGCCCCCGTTTCCTACCGATATTACATCTTTTGTGTACATAATGTCAGTTTATTTTCCTTTTTCAAAGTGTAAAAACAAGTCGGATGTACAAAAGAAACGTGGAAGTCCGATGATAAAGCAGACCATCAAACATTTTGTTAATATTTGTTTTTTCATTTCCAGTTTTTGTATATTTGGTCGGATCCTTTTTTGTAAATAATGTTACCCAAATTAAAGTTCTAACAACCCCGTTTGTTCTTTTGTCTCCCCTGTGATAGTAAAATCCTATTATTTTTGTATAAAGAATCTAATTATAAATGTATTGCAAATGATAATAAAATACATAAAGTTATCAGGTCTATTGTTTTTGTTTCATAACATTGATGCTCACCTTTATTTTCACAAGAAGAATCAAGTATTTACTGTCCAGTCTTTGTTGGTTTTTACCTTTTACTGCACAAAACAGCCAAGTTTCAGGCAGTAAAACTGTTCCTTCAGGAACATGAGGACATGCTGGCTGGGTGCGAAGCTGCATGTTTTAACCACTACAGTTATGACACAAACCATTGCATAAGAAAAATGACACGCATTTCCAGAGTCTAATAATCCCAGGCAGAATTTGTCCATCTGTTAAGATAGGCTGTGTTTTACCTTAAAAACAAATCTGTAAGAAACTTTTAAAATATGTTTTATTAATAATTATTTTAACTATATGAAGCTTCTATATGCAAATTAACATCCGAAAACTACATTTAAAATGCATTTATGTGTTTGAGGTTTACTTTCCACTGCGCCTCTTGGCTCCACTGATATTCTTCCACCTTGCGATTCTTTTAAATTAAGAAATTGTGAATGAAGTAGATATTTTATCATCGGTTGTGTAATTAGAGAGGACGCCCCCTTGCGAGTGAGTCACGTTGTCATCTGGTCACATTGCTGCGAAATAAGCTCAAAAAAAAAAAAAAAAAGAGAGAAATGCGGAGTAGCACTCCGTGTCCAATAGCAGCTGGCGGACGGTGGGCGGGGATAAGCGGCTGAAAACCCAATAAATACAGTTGGCAGAGACATGCGCAGCTCCTGTTCCTGATCCGAAACCTGCACAGCTTCCTGACTGCCTGTTCTGACTGCCTGTTGCTGGAGATGGAGAAGAACCGAGACAGAAACCTGCAGAAGAAACCCGTCCGCCCCATTGCAGCGATCTGCAGCAACATGGGCATGGGAAAGGACGGAACCCTGCCCTGGAGCTTACCGTAAGACACAAAGTCTCTGCCATGAACACTTTTGGAAACTTACTTTCTCTTTGTAGGCAACAACCTTCATAAATGTCATCAGAGAATCTATATGTGTGCAGCTCATTGGCTTGTTAATGCAATAACCTTCACTTAATACCTCAGTAATTTCTTAACTATTTTAATCTAATTTCTACTTATTTCTAGATTTTAAAAAAAAAGAAGAAAAAAGCTAATTAGACTTTAGTGATACTTAGTAATAAAGTGTTGCTCATAATTAACTAATGTGTCTTAATACCATAACTTATTTCTAATAATTCATTAAGGATTTTTTTTTTTTTTTTCATTTAAGGTTAAAATGATGTGAAAAGAAAGTGCATCCTGTGAAGTTTTAGTCCCTCTCAGACTAAGTCAAAAAGTAGAAGCAATGTGTGGAAAAAAAAAACAAAAACTGGCGCACTTTTATTCTTTCTGTAATACCTCAGAGGGGAAGTAGCAGCCAGTTGCTGCTGATTAAACTTTATTAATTCACTGGTTATCATGAAGACGAGCTGCTCCATAAAGCAAAGTTTTCTTTGTTTGCTGCTCGGGGACGTTTCTGCATGCATTAATGAGCCATAATGGCAAAGAGAAAGATTATTCACGTGAAAAATAATCAATTTGGTTGCCAATCTTCCCAGCGGTGGTGGGAAGTTCAGCTCATTTTAAAGAGTCGGCTCTTTTGACTCAGTTCAGTTGCAAGAGTCAGCTCTTTCAGTTCCCAAATGGCTCTTCATTTATTATCACTCAGAGCTTCTCTTAGTCTCTTACTGAGCAATTATGTTTATCTTGCTGTATTTATTTATTGACTTTTATGCATTTTTAAATTGGAAAATAAAGTTACGGTTATTATTTTAGTCAAACCTTTAAATGAACAACTGGACACTAAACCACACTAATTAAATCAAGTAAATAAAACCCAAAGTCTGAACATTAGGTCACTTTAAATTTGCTCATTTCTCACATTTATTTCACACTTGTAATCTAAACCTGGTTTTCTCTCTGTGTACTTGGTCAAAAAGCAGGTACACAGAGGTCTTTTAAGGGCGCATTCACATCAGCCTTTTTTATTCAAATCCTGGTCTGTTTGCTCAAAAACGTTTACCTCGTTTGGGGGTAATGTGAATGCGCAAATACATTTGGATCAAAGAAGCGGATTCGGTCTACCTACAAACGTAGGTCTCTGCACATTTCAAGCAGAACAAATACAAGAAGCCGATTATAAAACAAAGTGCGTTGTGAGTTCAGTGCACAGCATCATGGATAAACACAAGCAAAACATTCATGCACGTGGGGCGATGGGTGATCCTGGAGGGGAGAAATAGCTCACAGTCAGACGTGGAAGAATCTGGTCAAAGTTCTGGAAGCCGGTTCTTCTGATTCACTACAATGCATCGGCTTTCAGAGCTGCATTTTCTGCACATAACATGTCATTACTTCCCAAAAAGTGGACATAAAAGAAAGTTCACCCCAAGGTCGGACTTTTTAAAGCTCAGAGAAACAGCAGAGAATCCAAACACTACTTCCCAGGACTCAGTAAAGCACGTTAAAGTTCATGACAGTAAAATCAGGAAAAGACTGAACAAGCATGACTTGTTTGGAGCACACACTACATTGTGCTGAAAGAAAGTCCTTAAGGCAGATAAAGTCCAAGTGGGATGTTTTGTCACAATGCACTGCCCCGCATTTTGTAGAAACCAAACACAGCATGTCAGCACAATGGCTCATACCAGCTATCCTGCTCAGAGGTGGAAGGGAGATCATTTGGGTTCAGTTCTGCAGCTGCTCAACATGGACATCTTGCTGTCATGGAGTCGAACTTGAACTCCTCTCTAGAAATAAAATGTTCCAGGGCTAAGCTGGTATTGCAACAGCTAAAACTTGGCTGAACTCATCATGAAAAAGTAAAATCCTCCTGCGAACAGGAGAAAATCTCATACAGAATGCCTGAAAATGAAAAGAATCAAGCTGCTGGAGTGGGTGTGTCCAAGTCCAGACCTCAAACCTTCAGAAAGCTGTGCAAAATGAATCCCTGCAAAACTCAGTGAGGGCTAGCATGTTGCAAAGAAATATGGGCCAAATTTCCTGATAACATCATGCAGTAAATGATTACTTCATTACTTAATAAAGTTGGTCCTGGATCATGGCGTGCACTTAGTTACAATTTCTGTTTTTTGACTTAGTTTTTGTTAAATAATCTCTTGAGTTGTTGCTCATCTGAGGTGGTATTTTCAGAACTGGAGTCTTTGTAAAGATCATTAGGTTGTGTGTTCCAGCTGAGATCTGAGCTATAAAAAGTAATCGTTGTTTGCAACTGTGCTAACGGCGCCAGAACGTTGTGTACGCTGTTTTATAACAGCAATAAAAAGAAAAGATTTTCTGTTGCTGCACATGAATCCATGCTCCGCTGTCTGTTTTCTAACATAAGAAATGTGACTTTCACAGGTCTGAATTCCAGTACTTTCTGAACACCATCACACGAGTATCAAGGCCAGGTATCTGTCACCTTCCCTCACATGAGAAATCCTGAGTCAACCTGATATTAGGTTTAGGTGGTTAAACCTGTAACTAGTTCCATCATATCTGGCTTCTTATGACAGTTATTTAGGATGTATTTAACCTCAGAACATTTTATTCTGTCTGTTGTAGGAAATATGAATTTGATGATATGGGGAAGGTTGTGCTGGAACTCCCATCCAGAAAGTATGTTCCCACTGCCCAACGCTTTGCATGTGGTGCTGAGCAAAACACTGAGGTGAGAACTTTAACTGGCAAACAGCTGCATGAACGAAGGCATCACCTTATCCAGACGTGTCCTTCCTTTCAGCACAGTCCCAGATCACGCCCACTTCTTGTGTCAGGACTTTGAGAGTGCCGTACGGCTGGCAGCAGAGCCCCCCCTCGCTGATATAATAGAGACCATCTGGATTCTGGGTGGGACACGTGTCTATGAGGTACAGCAACCTGGCCAGAAGTCCACTAACCTGTTTGGTTTTCTGGTGCTTTAACTTGTAAATTAAGTGAGGAAATGTTGACATGAGCAGGATCAACTTTCTGGAACATTAATAATATTTTAATAATACCAGTTGAGCTGTGGGAAAAGGCCTGAATACCAGCAGCTCTCCAGTCTACAGCACAGCTTGGACCAGTGGTTGGACCAGGAACAGAATCAGCACCCTCTAGTGGCTGATCCGTGAAATGACTAGTATTTAATTTTTCTGCTTGTTTATGTTTAGCAGTTAGTTTTTTTCTTAATTTCTTAAGATATTTGTTTATCATCTAACTTCATGAACTTATGTGTTGACCAGCTATTTGCATTTTCTATAACTGTTCTAATTTGCTGTTTGCAGGAATTTAAAGAAACCAAATGAGAGATTAGTTGTTAAAAGATACTTGATTTACACTTCTGGTGTTTCTGTCTGTTTTGTAAAAACAGCTGAGGTTTAATACTCTACGCCTGATTAGTTTCAGGAATGTTCTCTTCTCGTTTGTGCAGTTTTGTGCCTGATGAAGCTGGACTTTCACCTTTCACAGCAGGAGCACAACTTATCGGCTTCCCAGCTTCACTAAAAAATCCTAAATCTGATCTGGCAGATTAATTAATTCATTAATTTTTCTAAAGCAGAGCCTTTATGGGACCTGAGGTGGTAAAACTTCAGAAGTAAACAGTAGAAAAGCAGTTTACTGCTATAAACTGCAGACCAGCTGAAAACACAGCAGCGGCTCTGGTTTGTTGCTAAGTGCTAATTAAACCCAAAAACAGGGTTGGTAAATATGTTTTTACAGTGGATATTAGACATGTGATGGTGGTGATATAGTGCCAAGCTGCACATGAACCTTGGAACAAGCTGCAGCCCTGCAGGAGATCAGTTATTAAAAGTCAGGCAGAAATTGGAGTTTTAAAATCAGCTTCAGACCTAAAAGCCTCCAGAAAGGCCAAATATCGCTTTGTGTCCTTAAAGTTAAAATAATAAGGCGTTAATACTAACTAACCCACTTTTTCCTCACTAGCATGCATTAAAGCATCCGTGGTGTGACCTGCTCTACCTGACGGACGTCATGGCCGACTTCGACTGCGACGTCTTCTTCCCTGAGTTTGACAGAGAGCTTTTTAAGGTTCAGGAAAGGTAAGTTTTCTTCTCTTTCCCACACTGTTAGGAGGGACGTCTCCCGAGGCTCAGGCAGAACCTCTGGAATGAAACTTTCTGGTATTTGAAGTGTTGTGAAAACCTTATTTTTGCTTCTTGTTGCAGCATCAGCACAGTGAGTCGTCAGTTCGGCTCAAAGGGATTTGCTGAGTTTGCCAAAGCTTTGAGGAGCTTTGTTGCTTTAATTACAAAGGATCTGAATTGTAAATGAGTCGACTGTGTTGAGTGAAAGTAGAAACTGTTTGTTAGAAGGAACTGTAGCTATTAAATGTTGATATCTTTTATATTTTATCAGTTTCCCTGAACAAAACAGCAATTTTTCCTGTTTGACTGCATGATCTTGAAGATGCTTGAGTTTTATTTCAAGACAATACTCGTCTGTTTCTGGCCGAAAAAATTCACAAAATCTTCTTTTCTTTCCCAAAATATAGATTTCCAGATGTACCAAGTGGCGTTCAAGAGGAGAACGGCATTAAATTCAAATGCCAAGTGTTCAAGAGAGAGACACCTGACACCGAGTAGAGAAGAGAAAGAAGTCAGGAAACGCTGTGGTCTTCCATTTTCCTTAAAAAGCTCCTCTTCTAACAATCACTAGACGGTAAAGACTCAAAAATACACGCGTGTGAGTGTTTTTGTAAGTTTAAGGAAAGTCTTATGAAGACTTTCCAGTCTGTAAACACGCAACACGATTTAAAGCACTTTAAGATGAGACACAGTGGAGTTTGTTTACCTAATGGTGTTTGTGCATTTATTAGTATTTTCCCACATTTTTAATCTTTGCTGAGACGTGATGATGAGAACTGGTATGAAGAAAAATCCTTCAGCTGTCGTCTGGTCTGTTGGGAATCCTCCCATTCTTCATTCCAGCTGCACAGAAAACATGTTGTCAGTGAGTCAGACGGCGTCTTACGTCACAAAGCAGATCTGCTCCTTTCTCAGCCACTTTACTGTATAATTATCCCACTGGTTTCCAGTTGCTCACCAGTAATGGTCTTGGAACATATTGAAATAATGATTTTTAATGTGTTTAATGTTTTATTCTTTTTGTGCCTCTTATTGATTTTTATTCCAGAAAAATAAAGAAATGTTGAATTTTTAATTAATGTTAATATTTAATAAGCTTGAATAAGAATGATCTTTATTTATCTTGTACTTGGTGCATTTAGCCACTAGATGGCGGCATCAGAGAGTCTTTATCTTTCTTGTACCTGAATATTGTCATATTTTATTACAAGTTTTGAACCAAATAATATTAATTTTAAAAAAAGAGACCATAAAATGAGTAAATTCCAACTTCTTTTGCTTATGTAGCTTGTTGTTTCCTTTCCTTCGTTGTGTTGTTTTTGGTCTTTATTTGCCTGAACTGCATGAAATGTATTCCTTTACTTAATGGCATCACTGTTAGTCACATTCCATAAAGTCTGCTTCAGTTTTAGCTTGAAAAGCAGGAAACTAAGAGCAAGCTGGACCTTTCAGGAGCCAGTTGAGAAGAAAGGGGCAATCAACAGGCATGCAGTGTGAGAAAAATAATGTTTTTTTCAATATGAAAGTGTCTAAATTCCAAATGTTCAATAAAACGATGAATCTGTAAAAAGTGGGGATTCCTAATGACTCAAACGTGGATTTCCACTTGAGAGCTTTGTATGAAAACTCCAACATTTCCATAAAGAGACATGCTGTCTAAACATGTTTCTGTCTTTTGATTGGACTTTGTTGTGTTCGGTTCTGTCGCTGCGTTCATGTGAAGCAGCATCCACAGGTCCAGGACCCGGAGTGGAAACCAGTTGCATCTCACATCACATCCAGTCAGAAACTCAGAACAACCTTTCTGCATGTGTCTGTTGGGTGGAGTCGCTCCGTTAGAGTTAGACTACATGGACTTTTCTCATCAAACTGCTGTGCATTCAGTGCAGGTTAATGTTAAAACAATTCTTAATGTGCCGGTTTTATTACACAGAGGGATAAAACCAATATCTCCCTCTACAATCAATGAGGATTTACTGTGCTGCTGATACTCTAACAAGACTTCACCGAATCAGGTTTCATTTGCATAATTAAGGTGGATTTGTGTTGGGCTGAAGCCGTGTTGCTCCATCTGTTAGTCACTTTTTAAAATTCCCATTTTCTGATGATACAAAGCCGGTAAAGCTGAGATAAGTCGACCTTATCTCAAAGCTTGATGTGTGGGCTCCCTCTAATTATCACTTATATGAGCATTATGTCACCAATCAAAAGCCTTTTTTTATGCACACTGTGAGCTTTATATAACCTATAAATAGTTCTTTATTTGATATTGTGAAGCCCGTGGCTTGGATATAGTCATTTCTTCCCTCAGGTTCCTGTATGTCATGCATTTATTAGATTTATTCTTATAAGGATGTTGGTTTCTAGTTTTATAAGAACTTAACTTCCAGCCACTTAATCTTAGAAGGACTTTAGGACTTGCTAAAACACAAAAATCTTATAAAATGTAAACAGCAAAGAAATTAAATACAAGGATTTATAAGTAATCTAAACTCAACCTGCACATGAAATGTTGAAACGTATATAAATATGTCGTACATATACTCACTGGTCATTTTATTATATTGCTAAAGAGCAGAACACTGGATGCATGAGGCCTGTATGATGACTTGCTGATGGAGAGGAAAAGCAGACACAACACAACTCAAACTGCTTTTCATAGGAAATAACAGTAAAATGCAAAAGAATAAAATATACAAACAAACTTAAATAGAAACAGAACAAGTTGAAAGATAAAAAAAAAAAAAAAAAAGACTATGAGGTGTACATGATAGAATGGGTAAATATATCATCATCTTCATCACATCACTGCCAAAGTACTTGTGCAAGAAAAGGTTTTCAGCAAGAGCCTCTCTGTGGCTCTAAAGGAATGAGGAAGAAAAGCAGATTTAAGTGCTTTTCAACGTGCACGGTTGCTGGTCTGCTGGGATTTTCAAGGCGAGGCATGTTTATTTAAAAAGCAACAAAAGGGTGACTGAGACACTGAAGATGAAATGAAGTCTGCGCACCAGGATATACTCCTTGGAGTTTTCAGAAGGAGGCATTAGTCCTTCTTCAGACGTGCTCTGAGGAGCATTTTCTGGTGTGTGGACTCACCTGAACACAGCAGTGCTCGTCTGAGATGTGTGTATTTTTTTCACTTGTTTTGATTGAGACAAGACATTAGAAAATAAGAACCATGATTGTAAATTATAAAGAGAAAAATGGGGGGAAAAAAAAAAAAAAAGATTATTAGATATAAAAACAGAATTAAAAACATGCTTGAGTTAAAAAAAAAAAAAAAAAAAAAAAAAGTTCCAGATTAAAAGAAACAGATGCAGGTTGTTTCCAGCTGACAACAGGAGGGTCTTTAACCTGGATGTTCCAGCTGATCTGAGCCTTTCCGGGAGTTTGTTCCAGACATGTGGAGCATAGAAGCTGAATGCAGCTTCACCAGGACTGGTTCTGAGTCTGGGAACTGTTGGAAGACCAGCTCTAGGTGAGCTGAGGGGTCTGGTAGGTTCATACAGGGTCAAGAGGTCACCGATTTATAGACTTAGCTTAGATAGCTTCATAGATCAGCAACAGAACCTAAAAATCTATCCTCTGACAGACAGGTAGACACTGTAAAGACCTCAGAACTGGATCGATGCGGTCCACTCTTCATGAGGACTGAAGCAGCAGAGATTTTTCATCAAGCCTGGGCCAGTTTTTCCAGGTCCTGCTGAAACATCAGATCTGAGGTGAAAGTCTGACTTTATGACACTCTACATTTGACAGTTTTACTGAACATTTCTTTACAAACAGATTTAGTTTACAGGTGTTACTGAGCCGATCTCATCATTTCTATTAACCAATAAGATCTGTTTGTGATGCATGGATGTTATTGATCTCCAAACTTTGCAAAACAGCCTTTCAGTTGCCAGTTATGCCCCAAACACATCCGCACCAGATACATTTGTGTGTCCTTGCTTTGGCAACCCAGGAGCATTTTACAAATTAGGTCATCCCTCAACATGCTTTTCTGAGAACAATTTCTGATTCACAGGATGTTGGTGACTCTGTCTTGTCCAGTCTCGTCTCTTCTGTTTAGAGAAGAGATAAGAACAAGACTGTAACGTCTCTGACTTGTTGCAGGTTAACACAAGCTGTTCAGTGTGTTACTGCAGTCAAGCTCTTTCAACATGTTCTGTTATCATGTGTATTTCACATATTTTCTTGCTTTGTTTATTTCTTTTGTGTTACTTTAAATTATTTGCCTATTTTCCAAAATGTCCTTATTGAACAAGGTTTGTTTCTTCCTGTCGGAGCAGAATGAAACAAGCACTTAGATGGTCAAAGAAATGATAAACTCAGTCATGAATGAAATGACAACGATGCCCGACAGACTGGAGACAGATGAGCAAATGTTTTGGTTGCTGTGAACCTCACAGTGCTCAATATAGAATCTTATTTACTTTTAGTCGTTGAACGTCCATCAGTGTGACATTTATTCTCCTCCTGCAGCATGTGAAGTATATTTGTGTCATGTCATCACGGCACGGGCTGGTCTGAGAGACGAGAAGGCAGGAAACAGACTTTTTATGGAAGGAGAAAAGAGATGAAATCCCAGTTTATGATGCAAATGCAAACAAACTGAAGCGGATTTACATGAAGCTGACGAAGATTTAAAGTGCAAACATGACATGAGCTTTTTTCTTCATGTTTAAGCAACAAAAAGCTCATTATCCACTTTCATTTACAGCTTCTTTCCAAATAAAAACACCTCGGTTTTCCTCTCGCTGCCCACAGATCAAGAAATAAGGTCATCTCTGCTTGGGCTGCAGCAGGATATCATAGTTTCTAATTGCAGATGTCATCTGATTCTGCTGAGATATGACCCATAAAAGCACTATGTTAAGCGTGGCTAATACCCACCACTGGCATGTTTGAAATGAAAAAGGATCATTCATACTCTTTCGTATTAACCTCTCTGACTTGTCTGTGTAATTCAAGAGCTTAGTACGGAGCGGCTGTCGACAGAGGACAAGAGGACACCAGGAGAGGAATAGATGTGACTTGCATTCATACAGCTCATCTGCCTCGCCTTGTTTCACCCCGATCACCCCCCTGTATTTACTGCTTTGTGTTGGTGAAAGGAAAAGACTGTAACCTTGCAGCGATGATGAGTTCAAGCAAATGCCAGAGACAATTAGAAACCTGAAGCACGTCAGCTGCAGTGTACTTGAGGTAATGTTGTAGCCCCTCAGGGGTTCCATGTTGTGAATGGTTGCAGAAATGAACTCTAGTCGGGCATCCATCTGCCGAGCTCATATTCATTACCAGATGCACTCACTTTTACATCATCTGCCCATCGGCTACTGCCATGACTACAGGACCTCGGTGAGCGATGCCGACGGCAGCAGATGGGAGGTGGAAGTTGTGAACGCACAAGCCCACAAGTCCGGACACCCCCGTGATCCGTCTCTGTCATAACCCCCTCCATGAGAGTGAGGGAACCTTGAGGCATAAAGTTATGGCCTCATTAGCTGTCATGCTGGCTCCCATTAAAAGCTTTCAAAGCAGCCAAGGAATATTTTGAGCTGGTTTTAGGTGTAGAGACAAAGACCTGAGTGATTGTATAAGGATTTTGTGGCTTCCAGTAAAACCAGCACTTGATGTGAACACCTTTAATGAAAAAAAATCAAACATAAAAACACCAATCCATTTTTTTTGTTTAAATGAAAATGACAGTGAATGTAGCAAAAAACATTTACTTGTGATCCAAATGAAAGCAACATTCTTTTGCTTTCTTCTTCTCTTTATTCATCATGTTGGAGACATTCAAAGTGATAATGAAGTGACACTTTAGTAGTGAAATATATCTTATAATAAAGTGTCTCCATCTGTGGTGGAACAATAAAACTCGGAGCTACTTTCCTCCCTGAGGGGAACAGTTGTGCTGCCAAGAACATTGTGCAGAAATGAGATTCTGCCTGTAAATAAAACAGGTTGAAAAGCCTTGTTTGTCCTCAGTTCTGCTCACTAATCCATTGGATGGACGCCTGTCATTACGCGTTATGTCAAACAGGGTTTTACTGTAATGAAGTAACTTGTAAATGAGCAGCAATCTTTTCTTTTTGACAAAGGAGAGCTTCTCCTCCAACAACTGTCAGGCATTAAGACATCACTGCATTTGACTGTGATATAAATCTGGGGAAGTCATTACATTTCCATCTTTATCTCTTGCAAAATGAATTTAGTGTTGCAATAAAAGTGCACTGCTTCTGATGTACGGCGCCGTCAGACTCCACTGAGGATAAACTGTATGTTCAGCCAGGACCACTTAAGTCAAAATGATCAGTATAATTGTCTGGAATTATAGGAGCAATTTATGCTAGTTAATCATAACTCTGCTGTGGGACCTCCCAGTACTCTGCATCCAAACGTGGAATATATGAGGCACAGACATGATAATGATCAAGTAAGAGACAGTTGGAGGAGGAGGAGCCGGGATGGGTTGGGAAGCAGCTTGAAGGGAACCAACAAGAGGATGGAGCGCCTCATTCAGTGCCATGGATGAAGCTTATCAATAAAATTCAAGGCAAAACAGCAAATAATCACATGGAGTAGTGAGCTTCACACTGAACCATTTCTTTCTACGCAGTTAATAATAATATTAATAATAATAATACAATTAATTTAAAAACCACTTCAGATAAAACAGGTAGTGAACAGATATTTACTTAATCTGTGAACATAAGATCAGAGAAGGCTCTGTCTCCTCAGGTATGGTGCTTGGTCCTGACAGGAGGGTACAGAAGTTGGAGTCGGAGGACCGGAGGCTTCGGGATGGAGTGTAAGAGGGGGTGGACATTGGTAAGGTAGGAGGGGGCCTGGTTATGGAGGGATTTGGAAGTGAGGAGAACTTTAAACTTGATGTGTTGAGGGATGGGAAGCCAGTGAGGGCTCTTGAGGAGGGTGGTCTCAGAGATGGGAGTTGTGGATGTACAGAGGTTTACGGAGGAGTTTGGAAGGTGGATCATAGAGAGCGGCTGCAATAATCCAGTCTGGAGGTGATGAAGGCATGAATCGGAGTTTTGGCAGCAGAGGGGGAGCGTGAGGGACGGAGGTGAGACGTGTTTTTCAGGTGGGAGAAGGTCTGGTAACGCTGCTGGCGTTTAAACGCTGAATAAAACCTGAACAGGTAAAACATGGACTTCATGGTGTTTAGCACTGACACCTCACAGTAAGGTCACTAGTTTTAGCCTCAGTTGGGGTTCAAAACGAACCAGTCTATGTGGAGTTTGCACGTTCTCCCGTGTATGCGTGTTTGGTTAACTGTTCACTAAATTCTCCGTAGCGAGTCGAAGTGGTCGCTTCTCTGCTTCTCACCTGCTAACTGCAGGTAAAACATGCACTAGACAAAAAAACCTGAGCAGGTAGTCACCTGCTCTTTTTTTCTTTAAAAGGAGGAAGGATTAGAAATATTTCTTTGTTGCATTTTTGGCCATTTGAACCCATGAAAACATGATGAATAAACAGAAACATAAAGAGGTTTCAGTTTTTAACAATTCCTTCTTTTAAATTTAAGGCGTTTTTGTTAAAAGTTCAAGTTTTCACAGTTATTGTTTGTCCAGACAAAACTCAACAGGAAAATATGTATTACAGAACATTAATACACATTTAGAAAGCCTGACGTCGGATATAAACATAAATACAACAAAACAAGCTCAACGTGAATCTGGTAAGTTTTATTCATGCTTTCGTTTGTCCAACGGCTCTTTTCAGTCGTCTCCTTTTAAAGGAGCGACGGGGTTAAAAAGTGGTCTTTGTCTACGCAGCTGAAGTCTCCCAATGCTCATTTCAAAGTCCTTCTTGGTACCGTTTAGGGCGTCAAGACTGCCGGTCCTGATGTCATACCCCCGTGCCTTCAGTCGCTGGATACGATAATTAACTATCTGTGTTGTCAGCTCCAGGACCGTTGGAGTCTCTGTGATCTGAGACATACTGATCCCAGCTCGGAGAAGGCCCTTAAAGCGCTCATCAAGCGTAGATTCAGGGTAGTAAAGCAGAGCGGGACACTTGAGGATGATGTCCCGCAGCTCAGCCTCAGAGCAGCCGATGGTGTTCTGGGAAAACGTCAGCGTTCGGTGCATGCTTTCCGGGTTCAGCTCCGTGACGAAGCCCCTCAGTTTGGAGAGGAGATGTAGGAGTTCTGCTGTACTGAAGCCCCTGTCTCTCAGGAACATCAGGTTCTGCCTCAGCACCTCGGGAGACTTGAGAAAAACAAATGGGTTCTGACTCAGGAGCTTCTGGAGCCAGATCTTCATGTTGGCCTCCTCGCCCCCGAGCTCCCGATAGGCTTGCTGGAGGGTGTGGGCCATCACCTGGTTCTGCTCTACTGGCCGGCTGAAACTCTGTGGAGCACTGGCCATAAGTTTGGTGATGATTCGCTTGTTGAGGTTGAGGCTTCGGAAGTAAGCAATATTATTCCGCTGGTTGTCATGGTGACTGGAGGAAGTAAAGAAAGAGGCTGGGAATTTCTCAATGATGCCAACCAGCTCTTTCTGGTTCGGACACACAGACATCCACAAGTCCCTCTGAGTCTGCATGTGCTCCGGATTACACAGGATGGCCTCAGGGTGAATGGCTAAAATATGAGCAATGATGGGGCCTGAGGCCCCCATGTCTTTCAGCAAGCCAGCTACCTCCTTAGTGTAGGCTGGGCTCTGATGCAACACCCAGCCCTTATATTTGCGGACCTTCTGGAGGTCCACAGACAGATCATACAGAGCCTCAACAGTCTGCAGGTTCTCTGCAGAGCTCACTGTTGCACATGACCTGGGTTTAAAAGGCAAAGGTGTGACATGTTGGCACCGGAGGCACAAGGATGCTGCGACCAGCCGCAACATTGATGCAAAGTCCTGCTCACCTGAAGAGCACAAAGAAAAGACACTGAAATATGTGACAGCCAGACAAAATGTTCACACTCTGAAGTTATAACATTAAAAACAGTGATAAACATTCATTTTGTTTACGAGTCAAGCAGATTCTAGTAGATTCAGCTCTAACATTCACAACTCCTCTAATTATAGAGGTTTCATGCAGAACTAAACCTGAACCTACTTCTGCAGATAAACTATTAGTTTTAACTGAAACATTCACTTACACAATGTGGAAAAACAGACCTTTTAGAAAAACATACACTAACGTTACAAGCACATAATAATCTTTCTGAGTAGATTAGATTACCCATCTGTATAAAACCTTATTTAAATTACACAAAACACCTTGGCAGTAAAATGTAACATGCAATTTCCTGTCAGATATGTTATTTATTTAAAAACAGAATAGTGCTTTGCTAAAAAGACTGATAAGGAACAATTTTCTGCAGAGCAAATATTACTATGCATGTTTATGCAACCGGTTGTTGCAGCTGATCTACTGGAACATAAACAGTATCTTTGTAGTAAAGCACTGACACAGAATAGCTACTAATACAGAGTAATATTAACGACTGCAAGAAAAAACTGATATGCATGACTTATTTTCCACCATGAGGCAACCTGTATTAAGACATCTGCCTGTGTAACTCCTGGACTGACAGGCTGCTAAAAACTGCCGGGATCAAACCTTCTTAAAACATGAAGGAGAAACTTCCAGCTATGATTCAGCTGCTCTGTGCTTTATGATTAATTTCCCTCATCGTAGCCTAGAAAACACATAATGATTGTTCTTTACTACTTCTGCAGTTGTTTCATAGGGAAAAGCAGGAGCCAACTTGATGTTTAACACCGTAAATCACTGCTGACAAGTAACGATGCGGAAAACAAGGTTCAGCATCTTAAAAAAATTGACTGATACAGTGTAAATAAAACATAAGATCTTCCAGAAGCTGGCAGAGGCTTAATAAACAGTCTGTTTACACTGAGATCAGTTCATTTATTCGTGGTGTACTGACAGATATTTAGCCTGGATGCTAACAGCTACATTTAGACTGGCGCGTGTGGTATCACTGCGATATTTAATTTAATCAATACCAATTATTCTACACAGTTTAAATATTTATCCAAGTGTAGGAAAGTGTTGCATTTGTTACAAAAATAAATTACCTTTAGCAGCGGTCACAGGTAGTGTTATGAAACCGGCTTCTTCTACACATTGTCTACATTGCTCTGCTTACCACAGCGACACCCCGAGGCGGCGACAGGTACTGCAAGATGTGCGTCCATCCATACATGCACTACATTTAATTGAGGTAAATTCAGATTTGAAGGTTTCAAGTGAGAAAAAGGATGGAGATGATTAGTATCAGCCTGTGACAGTGTAAGATGATGATGAAGGAGAGGGAAAAGATTCAGAGTTTAACATGTATAACATGTTATTACCATGTTAGATTATTGTAGTATTTGTACGATGTGAAATGCCTTTAAATATATGCAAGTTAACTAAACAAATGCCCATAAAGCTGGTCAAGAGGGAGTCATATCACATCCATAGCAATAAAATGACGCCAAATGAATAATAAAATGAACTGTTACTCCTTTTATTAACTTGAATTTATTTGTGTTTTTCCTCTTTCATAACAGATTCACACCTGTGCTACCTGAGCTTCCTGTAAATTAAGATGATGCTAAAATCTGTGAAAACTGAAGTCAGTCAAGAGCTTTTTACAGTACACAGAACTTTTCACAGTACATACATACAGTTCATACATTCATTCATTATCATAAGCGCTTAGTCCAATTAAGGGTCGTGTGGAGCCCACCCCTGCAGTCTGGGATAAGCACCAACCCTGGGCTGAAAGGCTTGGTACATCCTGGACAGCTCACCAGTCCATCGCAGAGAAAGGCCACACAGAGAAAACAACCACTCCCTCTCCCACTCACTCTTATGGGCAATCTAGAGTAACCAATTAACTAACATGCATTTTTTTTTGGACGGTGGGAGGAAGCTAGAATACCCGGAAAGAACATGCAAACTCCACACAGACAGGCCACTGTCTAGACCCCACCCTAGCCGAGGATCAAACCAGGGGCATTCTTGCTGTGAGGCCACAGTGCTAACGACTATCACACAATCACTTTCACTAACCTTTTCACAGTACACTGATGGCAAAATCTTTGAAGATCCATCACCTTTTACAAATCAATATAAATATATATTTATATATATTTTTATAATCAATATATATATATATATATATATATATATATATATATGTACATATATGTATGTGTGTGTGTGTGTGTGTGTGTGTGTGTGTTTGTGTTTCTGTTGTGATAACTGCGTTTGTGTTGCCCCCAGATGTCTATCCTTTTAAAACTTTGCTTTGCTCTTTGCTCTTTTGTTTTTGTCCACATATTTTAAGCCCAGTAATCAAATAATTTGGGCAAAAATCTGTATCTCAAACAGCAGTTGGTGCGCCTCCAAACCCTGCAGCATACGGGGCCCTGATGAGTGCAATCAGCGCCAGGCTGAATTGGACTGAACACACGGAGAGTTTTTCGCAGTTGGTGCTTAATCATGATGCTTGATCACCAGCTCTGCAAGCTGTTTCCTCTGCAGCACAGGAGTTGCTGTTGCTGAGTGAGTATCTGGGTTCATTATAGTTTATGTACTAGTAAACAGATTATTTGCCTCAAAGGAAAACAGGTTGGTCATTATTTATTTATTTTCCTTACTGGTCATCCTACTTTTTGCGATAAGCTGCCTTTCTACTCCAGCAGATGGCATTTAAACATGAGTTTCATGTGCATTTTTTTTTACAGTGAGATTATATCAGCATGCCTGCAGAGTAAACAATGTCCTTTACTCTTCTTTTTTCCTGTCAACCTGTTAACTGCAGATTGGAAAGTAGTTTTAAGGAACATTCATCTGAAGTTTCCTGTCAAGCTGCTTTGACAGATAAGTGTTTTTTTTTCTTTGGCCAAGTCTTAAAACTGAAACATATTTCATCATACATTGATTCAGTTGTGTTTGCTCTAATGCTTAGCACTGTGTGTGGTGCATAGAAATGAATAGTGTTGGAGAAATTATTATGGGTTTTGGTTTGAATTAAGTATTAGACATATATGCATTGATTTGCTGTGATCCTGCTGTGTTTTGTGTCAATGCACAAAGCTTTCTTTAAGTTATATGATCCTTGTCTGGAATGTGCAGACAAAGTCTGAGACAGGAAGAGTTTCCTGCAGCGCATCTGTTTTTGTCAACTACTTGGTTGACCAGTTGTCTAAAGGTTAAAGGTAATAAAGTAATATAGTGAGTGATTGATGCTTAGTGAGTTCAGTTTAGTCTTAAATAAGAGATAATGATTGTTTCATATGGTCTGCCCAGCAACTAGGAGGAGTTAAGCATGGTTTATAATCGGGTGTTACTTCAGCATCTGCAGAGAGCGTTCTCTCTCCAAGCTCCAGCGTGTGCTTGTATTAGTTTATAATAAAATGTTCATTGTAAGAAGACAGTTGACTCTTAGATGTATTACAACTTCTCAAGACCAGAGTATTTTCCACCACAATAGCATAACAGTAACCAAGCTACACCACATTTCCCAAAACAAGAAGAACGTCAGTAACAACAAGACAAAATGTAATCAATATTTTGCTTTTTGTTTCTTTTCTCTTCACACAGAGGCTTCTTCATCATGACACCAGTTCTCCCTGGAGGAAACTTAAAATATTGAACTGTGAAAGTATGTTTGTTTCACTGACCTTTATCCAACTTAGCCAGACATTTCATCATGTAACGATAACCACAAATACCTCAAGTAAAAAAGTACCTAACGTGCCAACTGCACGGGGACGGGGTTTTCCAGCACAAAGGCATGTCCTTTGTCACCTTCAGGCTGTTCCAGAGCAAATAATGCCTTTTACAACCTGAGAAAATGAAAGTAAGATAAAGAAAGGGAGAGAGATCATTGTACACAGTGAATATAGACAGAAGGACTTGAAAAGAAAACACAACTTTTTCAAATTACAGATTTTAAACTGTACATTGAATTTTACAGATATATTGGATAGAAACAATTTAACAAACATGAAGGATAGATTATTAAAGCTGTTTGGTGATAAATACTTAATCAATAGACGAAGTCCAGAGTTAACAGACCAAAGTTCCTTTATGTCATTTTAAACATAAATTATTGCTAAGTTATTGTTAAGTTAACAACAGAGCAGAGCACAAACATGACATAGCGAAAGTAAAAGTAAGTATACTCTGACTAATAGTGGATAGAAACTACTATGTGTATACATATATATATATATATATATATATATATATATATATATATATATATATATATATATATATATATATATATATATATATATATATATATATATATATTCATTCATTCATTCATTTTCCGAACCGCTTATTCCAATTCAGGGTCGCGGGGAAGCTGGAGCCTATCCCAGCCGGCTTTGGGCGACAGGCAGGGTACACCCTGGACAGCTCGCCAGTCCATCGCAGGGCCACACACAGAGAGACGAACAACCACTATATATATATATATATATATTTTTTTTTTTTTTTTTTTTTTTTTATATTTATTTTTTAAAAAAATGTTTTTAAGTGGTTATATATATATATATTTTTTTTTTAGCTGGTTTTATGATGTCTTATATTTTTTAGGGGGTTATATATTTTTCTATATTCTTTTAGTGTTTTATATATATATATATATATATATATATATATATATATATATATATATATATATATATATATATATATATATTTAAAGATATTTTTAGGTGATTACATATTTTTGTATTTGTTTAGGTGGTTGTATATTTTTTGGGGGGTTATATGTTTTTTTTAAAAATATCTTTAAGATGGTTATATATTATTGGCAGTAGCTCAGGGGGAAGAACTGTTGTCGTTCAGCTGAATGGTTGAGGGATTGATTCCATGCCTCCCGTGACTACATGCCGAAGTGTCCTTGGGGAACACACCGAACCCCAAATCTTTAATTCCCAAATTGCCCCCTGACACACACTCATGTGTCATGTCACACAAGTGGTCAAGATAACAGGAAAAGTGCTGTTTACGCTTATATAATTGACACTTTCTGTCATTTCTGTCATTGTGAGGTTTTGGACTGGGTAGCCGCTGCTAAGCTAAGATCTCCAACTGGAGCCATACCAACTTTCACAGACATGAAAGAGGGATTTATCTATTCATCCAACTTAACAAGAAGGATGGATGTATATATATATATTATTTATATATTTAAGTAAAGTAAAGTAAAGTAAAGTAAAGTAAAGTAAAATCCACTACAGGCCTCTAAAAAGGACACTAACAAGTGTGCAGGTTTAATCAAATAAATAGGGTATCATGGCAAACGTTTGCATTCAACTGCTTTGCGTTGTGTGTATCCTGTCCCTCTTTTTAGGAAAGTAAACATATCAGATGCAGATAAAAAGTGTTGAATGCATTTTTCTGTTGCCTGAAAATGAAAACAGAAATAATTTACAAAGAGTTTTCATGGGAAACAGAAACATTATACCCACCTTTATCTTGATTTAGTTCAGATTTCTCAACAGATGCATGATGGTACAGAAAACATTCACTGCATGCATTTGCAAATGTGCATTCAAGCTTATTTGCACGAAATTCTCATGAAAGAACACCTTGGCATTAACACTTGCAACTGCTGTCAAGCGACACTTTATGGTGAATGACCACGCCCACAGCTGTCCTCCTCCTACACAACAACGCTTCATATAAAACCTGACAGGATATCTGTCAGCTAACCCTGACTGGCTTGTCACGCAAAATTAATTATCTTAATGCTACTCCAACTGCTCCTGTCACTCTAACTTGAGGTGTATCTGAATGACAGTGTTTATGTGCCTGATTCTCTGAGGCTGAGAATGTGTGTGTGTGTGTGTGTGATTGAGTTGTGTGTGTGTAATGTGAAAAAAAGTGGAAGAGGAGTATGTGTAACTGGAGGCGGATCTAAAGTGACAAATCAGGGCAGGTACAATAAACAGACTTACAGTAAGTGCACGTCTCAGTGTGGCCTGGCAGAGACAGACAACATGACCTGCGTTGGGTTTCCAGAGGTTTTCCTTTTCCTCCTCTTCCTCAGACACATCTGCACTGAGAAGCTGGCAGACGACTTCAGGGCAGAAGGTGAAAACTATGTGTTGGGATATTGTTTTGGAGTGGATTATGTTGTTGTTTACAAATCTACCCCAGAGGGAGATCAGCTGCTTGGAAACTCCTCAGACACTGACCTGCTTAAGACGCTTCCTGCAGACCTACAAGGTCGGGTCCACTTCAACGAAGAGCCCCACCTGCTTGGGCTGAAGATCGATAAGCTCACAAAACTGGACGCTGGAATGTACAGAAGGGAATGCTGGAACAACCAGTCACTTGTCAGCAAGCACAGTAAGCAGCTGTCTGTATGCAAGGAGGAGCTTCACCAAGAAGAGATCACTCCAAATGAGGAAGGTGGAACAGAGCTTATTTGCAACAGTGAATCCATTAATCTGGCAGGAATTTCTGTGCGCTGGTACCATGAAACATTTCTGGCTGAGAAGCCAGTTCTCTTCTTGGATACAGGAGTATCACCGAAGCCCCTGGTTGAGGTAAATGGTGTGGAGGTCAGAAAAAACGGGGCGGTGCTTGTGCTCAATAAAACTGCTTTAAAGAATTACTCTGAATTTTTCTGTCTTGTAATGGAAGGTGAGCATTGCCTCGGTTTCAAAAACATGTACCAAGCAGGCTCAGATGAAATTAAGTACATTTATGCTTCAGAAGGGGACAGAGTGGTGCTGCAGTGCAATGCGAACAGTAATCCACAGCGATGGCAGACACCAGTGGGGGAAATCAATAGCAGCAGCACAGGTCACAATCAGATGCACATATTAACTGAAGACACAGACTACTCCCTGATTATTTCTGACGTTGCTGATGAACACATTGGAATGTATTCCTGCATCTCTCCTTCACTTGAAATCCAATACTCGTTGCTTCTTTGCCCCAAAACAAAATCCCTGGAAAAGGCTGCAACCACGAGTGAGGACGTCTCTCTGGAATGTAATTTCCCCCAATATAATTCCCACAAAGTGCTGTGGTACCGTAAACTATCAGAGCAATATGAGGCTTTAAGTGATTCAGATGACCACAGCGTTCCCATCCCAGAGGATCTGAGAGGCAGACTGACCCTGTCTCATTATGAATATGTACTGAACATCTCTGACCTGGACGTGAACGATGCAGCTGTGTACGGATGTATTCTTTTAACAAGCCCTGAATTCATAGATGGAGACTATGACGATGATGCTAATAATACTGATTATGATGATCAAGACATGAATGAATATTCTCCTAGTGATGATGGAGACTTTGTGCTTTCAGAGAGGTGCATCTTTAAGCAAGAGACTGTTTTGACCATAAACCATAAAGACCCATCAAGCTCTACTAAGTATGTAGTGGGGTCAGTACTGGGAGGACTGCTGCTGCTGCTGCTGCTGCTTGTGGCTGCAGTGGTGGTGATTATAAAAAAGAGGAGAAAAGCATCTTCTGGGCCTGACTCAAACATAAGAATGAATGACTTTGGTTGCACAGACAGGTTAACTGGAAATAATCAAGTTCTTTAAACAGATTTTATCATGAAGCTGAAAAAACTAGCATCTGATTCATAACTGTTTTCATCTTTTCATATACTATAAAACTTTTGTTCTTGCACCTTTTAATGGATTTTGTTGCTAAATCTGATATAAATGTAACATGCTCTTTCAAACTCCCCACTTTCTGCTCTTTTAAAAAACATCACCATCTTCTGGGGAACACAGAGTTTTCTGAAGTGACAGAAATGTTAAATATGCCTCCATACAACACTGTGTTTCTGAGCACTAAACAAGTCTTTCTGTGTTTTTGTGATGGCTTGACAGTATGGTATGATGGGACATTAAATGATGACTAAAAACCAGTATGACTGCAGACAGTTTGGCGTCAGTCATGTAGGGAGGAACGAGCACAAATTCCTGCAGATCCGGTTGAGTCCAAACAACAAGACGTCCTTTCACTTTTAATGCAACTGACACTTTTACAGTAAATAAAACTGCAGCTAATGTTTTGTTTTTAGTGTTGACAAACTGCCTTCTTCTCAATTCTCAGCAAGATCTTTTGCATTGGAAATTAGCAATTTTCCGCTTATGTATTATTTTACATTTTTATTTACAAGTTCAGAAATATACGATACAGATCCGGGTTCAGTGTTCTTGTTCCTGTTGCAGACAGAAGGGGGTCAGCTCAGGGAGTCTGAACCCTTAAATGTCCCTCGAATACTTTTATATAATGTGCAGAAATGTCGGTTGATCTGTGCTCCTCCCTCCCTGCATCTCTCCATTCCCGCTGGTTTACCTGAGAGCAAAGCAGAGAAGGAAGCGATGGAGCAGAGAGGGAGGACTGATAGAGGAGGGTGGTAGAATGAATGAAACAATGTGTTGCAGGAACTTCACAATCTTCAGACAGAAGGGAGTGGTTCAGCTGAAAAAGAAGTTTGTTTTATCAATTTAATTAAGAGAGCTAAGCATTTCCAGTCCGGCATATCTCAGTTTGTACTCCTCAGGAAGTTGCACCTTTTTATGTGAAGAGAGACTCGTATTTAGTTTGCATGTATAAAGAGAAACTAAATAATACAATGATACAAATGAGTAAATATGAATGAATATCTAGAATATATTCCTTCAGTAGCTCACATTCGAAAATATATTCATGCAAAATGAACTTTGCATAAATTAAGAGGTTCTTTTTCAAGTTTTTGGAGCATTTTTACCACTATTCAGATGAATATTTAAGCTCATACATGTTTTTTTTAGTTTAGTTATTCGCTATTAACTCATTCTCACATACAAGTTAATGACTGCTGGCCTTGCTATTAGCAAACATAAAAGCACAAACATTGCTCTCCTTTTAGCTATGTTGTTTTTCACACAGCTTGACTCCAGGTAGTAAATCTGTACTTCAGTCTGGTACGCAGCGCTGCCTGGGTGAAGTAAATACTGCTTGATTTATTTACTCTATTCACTTGTTAATGAGAATTAGAATAATGACACAGGCCAAACCAAAAACTCTAATAATTATAATTAAGAAGTGATTAATATACTTTACTGACCCCAAACTGGAAAATTCTTGAATAAATTCCTTACAGTTCAGTCTAATAACGACCTCCTGTGGATTAATCAATGACAAATCACCTGATATACTGCTATTAAAGCCCTTTTAATCAGACATTTAGATCTTTAAAAAGGTCATGAAACTCAAAGCTTTAGTAATAATGTAGTAATGACAAGCAGGATGGATTCAGATTCACTGTTACAAAACAAAAGAACCATATGTGTATTTTTTACTATTAAAAGTGTTTTTTTGTGCAGTTATCAAGAAATCTGAGTGGTCTAGTTCTATTTAGTTTATATTTCATAACTTCGCTGTACCCTCTTTAGGAGGGGTCCTGGAGGGGGCTTGGGAGTTCGCCCAACCAGTCTACATGTGCTTTGTGGACTTGGAGAAGGCGTTCGACTGTGTCCCCAGGGGGTCCCTGTGGGGGGTACTCCGGGAGTATGGGGTACCGGACCCCCTTGTACGGGCTGTCCGGTCCCTGTACGACAGGTGTCAGAGCTTGGTCCGCATTGCCGGTAGTAAGTCGGATTCGTTTCCAGCTTGGACTGTTAACAAAAGCTTCCAGGTTGGATTCCGCCAAGGCTGCCCTTTATCACCGATTCTGTTCATAACTTATATGGACAGAATTTCTAGCTGCAGCCGAGGTGTTGAGGGGATTCGACTTGGTGGCCTCAGGATTGGGTCTCTGCTTTTTGCGGATGACGTGGTCCTGTTGGCTTCATCTGGTCGTGATCTCCAGCTCTCGCTTGAGCGATTCGCGGCCGAGTGTGAAGCGGCTGGGATGAGAATCAGCACCTCCAAATCTGAGACCATGGTCCTCAGCCGGAATAGGGTGGATTGCCCTCTCCGGGTCGGGGGTCAGGTCCTGCCTCAAGTGGAGGAGTTTAAATATCTCGGGGTCTTGTTCACGAGTGAGGGAAGGATGGAGCGCGAGATCGACAGACGGATAGGTGCGGCGTCTGCAGTAATGCGGACTCTGCGCCGGTCTGTCGTGGTGAAGAAGGAGCTGAGCCAGAAGGCAAAGCTCTCGATTTACCAGTCGATCTACGTTCCTACCCTCACCTATGGTCATGAGCTGTGGGTCGTGACCGAAAGAACGAGATCTCGTATACAGGCGGCTGAAATGAGTTTCCTCCGCAGGGTGGCCGGGCTCTCCCTTAGAGATAGGGTGAGGAGCTCGGTCATCCGGGAGGAGAACAGAGTAGAGCCGCTGCTCCTCCGCATTGAGAGGAACCAGTTGAGGTGGCTCGGGTATCTGGTCAGGATGCTTCCTGGACCTCCCTGGTGAGGTGTTCCAGGCACGTCCCTCTGGGAGGAGACCCCGGGGAAGACCCAGGACACGCTGGAGAGATTATATCTCTCGGCTGGCCTGGGAACGCCTCGGGATCCCCCCCGCAGAGTTGGCAAATGTGGCTGGGGAGAGGGAAGTCTGGGCTTCCCTGCTTAGGCTGCTGCCCCCGCGACCCGACCCCGGATAAGCAGCAGAAGATGGATGGATGGATGGATGGATGGAACTTTGCTATATTTACATTACAAAATGAACTGAAAAAAGGTGTTTATATACTATGAACATGTGTCTGATCCAATATTTTATCACTACATTAAGGAATTTTTATGTTATTGATTTTTCATTTATAGTCACATTGATTTAGTGTGATTTATTGTGTGGGATGACACATAACAGAATATAGCTTAAATTAAATTAAAAAAAATGTGAACATTGTGTTCAGTAAACCTTTCAAATGAATCCTAGTGAGTTTTTACCTGAAGTCTGTATCATCACTGCTAACCTGATCATCCTTTTTTTCAGTGAGAATAACTTCCATATCGAGAGAATAAATTTCGGTCTCATTCTTGCTTTCAGACCTTGATTATCCTCTCAATCAATACCATGTTGGGAGTTGATATGCAGCAGTCGGCAGGTTGTAAGCCCTGAGCGCCTCCACACCAAGGCCACTCAAACATCGCTACTTTCTCAGAGCTGTCAGTAACACTTGGTCTGGTGGGTCATTTCACTACCTGACCACACTTCACATGAGCGATCAATAATGTATGAAGCAGTTTGTGCTGCAGTCACTGCGGTCTCAGGGGTAATTCACATGAAACATGTGTCATGTCAGTGTCCAAAGCTGTTTCATGCAACCGTCATAAAAACTGAGGAAAAGCAGAATTGATCATTTATTTATCATTTTGTTGTTTTAGTGAGACATTTGCAGACTTCTGATTGTAGCCGAGCATCACCTCGACAACCCGCTGCATGTATAGTAAATCTGCACAGCTGCTGCTGCCTCATTTAAAGCTGCTTCAATAAAACTTTTTTTCATCAGCTGAACCCTCAACAGCGAGACTTGGTGGGTGCAGTTGGTGGAGTCATTAAATCTCAGTGACTGAAACAGTAATGATTTCAGTGCTAATAAGATACCAGTTGGGCGAAAAGAAATAAAACACAATAAACAAAGTAACTGCGATGGACTGGGGATGAGGAGTCTGGATGAAGTGAAAAAAATTAACAAAGTTTATTCGTCTGATCAGGCAGAACTCTGGAGGGGTTCTGAGCTGAGGAGGAGATAAAAACGCTTTTTAAACCTTACTGTGTTTCCTTGAACATAGGGTGATCTTATCCAAGGCTGGTCCCAGAGACTGTCTGGTCCTGGATGCCTTAGCGTCTAGAAATCGACCTACATAGTCCTGGACTCAGACCTGAGTATCAGCAGTCACATTAAGACAGTTGTGAAGTCGCTTTTTATCACTTAAACAAAATAATGAGGACTGACAGGCTGATGGCTCAGCAGGATTTAGAAAAACTTCTCAGTGTATTTATGTGCAGTAGACTAGACTACTGTAACGCTGCCCTTACAGGTCTCCTTAAAACGGAGGTGCCCAAAGTCAGTCCTGGAGGGCGGCTGTCCTGCAGGTCTCATTAAACAGATCCAACAGCCTATGAATGTCTGCACAATGAGTGATTAGCTTGAATCAGTTGTGTTGGAGCAGGGATATATGGAAAACCTGCAGGATTGTGGCCTATGAGGACAGGAGCTGAGGATCCCTGCCTCAAAAAGTCCATCAGACAGCTGCAGTTAGTCCAGAATGCTCCAGTCCTCACTAAGACCAAGAAAGTGGATCATACAAGTCCAGTCCTCAGATCTTTACACTGGTTTCATGTCTATTTATAAAACCCTGCATGGTTTCAGGTCAAAATACGTTGAGGAACTTCTGGTTTCTTGTGAACCAACCAGATCCTTCGTTTCAGCAGGAACAGGTCTACTTTCTGTTCTCAGAGTCAAAACCGAACATGGAGGCAGCGTTCAGTTTTTTGTGCTTCTCACATGTGGAAAAACTGCCAGAAACCTGCAGGTCTGCTGAAACTCTCAGCTGTTTTATACTTAATTTTCCACCTTTTTATCAAATTAACTGTTTGTTAATATCTCAAACTGTCATTTTATTTGAAGCATTTTTATTCCCTCTGTTTTTATTTAATCTTTTTCTTTTAAATGTTTCCTTTGTTTTAATGCTGTCTGCACCTTACTGTAATGCATTAATGTTTTAATGTAAAGCACTTTTAATTGTCTTGGACATGAAATGTGAACTACAAACAAACTTGTCTTGCCTTAGCAGGTTGAAATTCCTCTGAGTAAACAACGACCTGGTTTATGACCAGTTTCTTGTGACTCGAAGGGCATTACACATGCTATGCGTCAGGAAGAAGGATAAATGACACAAGATAGGCCTTTTAACATGAGCAGTAAGAATACTGCATGAAGTTTAATATAAGTCTCAAAAGTAACACATGAGATGAATGCATAGCACATTAAATTAATTTAAGTAAGGTACAATATGAAATTTCCACGACACCCTGAATTGGACTAAGCAGTTTAGAGACTGTATAAGTGAATAAACGAAATAACTTCTCCATCAGGAGGAGCACATTTTTGACGACGGGGTGTAATACATCACTGGAAAGCCTGGTTAGCCTGAGATTTAACCAGTAAGGATTGTGGTCCTGTGGAATGAGCAACGCCAAAATGCTCATTCCAGAAATGCATGATCCAAATTGACCTTTTTTTTTTTTTTTAATGTATTCTACTCCATCGGGGTAACCACCATGCCACCGTGGAGCCCCACTTGAACAGCACACTTATGTCATCAGATGTTCAGTTTGATTGTATCTGGCCTTACATCAGGTCTTTCTTTTCTCTCCTCTCCTAGATTCTGCAGTCACTCTGATGATCCTGCTCTGTGGCAGGAATGGAGTTAGCTTCCAATTTCTGGAGTTATACGATACATAGATATAGATTCTCATATGTTGGTATGCTAACTATAGGCCAGTAGGGTCCCAATCCCACATCTGTGACAAGAACGCACCTAGCAGCGTGTTACCAACATGTTTAGCTTAGTTATGCCTTGTTGTCAAGGTAACAAATCAAAGTTACATGACACAAAACAAATTGTTATTACTAAAGGGAAAAGTATTTGAGGCAAAATTGCTCGAATGAAGACATAAAATAAGCAAAACTTTTTCCTGTTTCTTTCAAACTGCATTAGGAGAAAAAACGGTGACTTAAAGGCATTTAGAAGAAAAATTGCATTGCCATTAACATAGTATATCTGCAAATTGTTTGGTAGAAAAACTCAGAAAAACCCACAAGTCCCATTAAAATGTCTTCCATCTGCCTTATTTCTTTGCTTCTCATTGGCCGCATCAGAACTGTTATTTCCTTTCATGCGGGTGAAATAGAAATAACCAAATAAACCACAAATCAACTGCAACAGCGGAACATTTGTAAAGTTCTTACATTAAAATCATAATGTGTGAATGAGCAACAGAACCAACCGTGTAAATGTCACCTGTACAGATTTTTCTATATGCAGATCCGTAGAGGTGGCAGGTCTTCCCACACAGCTGGAAAATAATAGCACTGGGCTAAATCACTGTGACTGCTGGAGGTCACAGTATTACATGAGTTTTAACATGCAGAGATCAAAGCAAGAAGTGAGGCTGCAACAAGCTTCTATATGTATGTTACATAAAAGTAATATGATGGTTATTACTGCTGTATTGCTACTAAATAATTCCCAAAAGAGCATGAACTATTGGAGCTCTATGATGAAAGTAAAGCTTAACACTCCTGCAGTCTGCAGAAACACAGCTGCATGTTTTAAATAAACTGCCTCAGCGTTTGTTTGTTTCTCCTTTCAGATATATTTGGCAATGCAAAGGTCATCAAGTAGCTGTAATGCTTCCTTAAGCTTTGCGTCTTGCAAAATGGAGACGTCGGGTTTCGGCAGTATTTTCAGCTGCCAGATGCTATTACTCCCACACACTTAACCTTTTGGAGCCTTGATAAATATTTATGTTCTGCAGTGAATACATCCAAAGCAGAAATTTAGTAGCGAAGGAAATATTTGCTCAGTTTCTATGTAAATTCTGCAATTTCATTCTGTTCCCGTTTCTTAATTTGATGATTGTTGAACGTCTGAAGTTGCAGCTGCAGTACAGATGGACCGTCCGAACGTTGCTGAGCAAAATCCCACACTGTCAGATATTTTCTTTTTCCACCAAATACAGATTCGATTTTCTCATCTGGTTATGCACAGTGATGATTTTGTTTCTGTTACGGCTGCCTGTATTGCTCTTCAGCCTCCTAATTCTGAATCTTCAGCTATGATTCCTGCTCAAACACAGCTCTGATTGCTGCCTCCTGGCTGGGATTGGTCCTTCCTGTCACCTGCTCATCTCCACCCTGCTCACTGGATAATTGGAGCTCTGAGCTCAGCTGGTCCCACTAATCGCCAGGACTTAAAAGACACCAGGAGTCCTTCATTCAACGGCAACTACTGGCTCAGTAGTGCTCTGCCCTCAGCTTGTGTTGTGACTCTGAACTGTTGTATTTCTGGAGGACTTTGACAGAGCTGCATTGTTTTCTGTTGTGTTGTCCATTTTCATGGTTTTTAAATCTAGTTTGTGGCTATAAAATCCAGTCCTGTTATATCTGTTAGTTTTTTGTTTGAATAGTTAAACCAGTGTTGTTTTTGTTTGGAGAACTGCTTTACGGGCTTGTTTTGCTCTTGGTTTGGCTATTTTGAGGCCATTCCTGGCCTGTTTTTGCCTTGTCTTCCTCCATTGGACAATAAATCTGTATCGGTCCATATGTACACCTGGCCACAGGTCTTTCTTTTGGTGCGGCTCAGTTGCCCTAGCAGAGTCTGGGTCGTAACAGTTTCTAAGCCTCCAGTTTTACACCTTTTAGATGCAACATTAAAAGCATTTAAACAAGCAACGGCTTAAATACGCCCCTCCTATAAAAACCTTCCCTGTTCCAGGGAGGAATTTTGAGCTGAGAAGACAGATTAACATCTTTAGAAAACACTTTCATTATTTGATTTTAAGACTTTCTTTTAATTTCTGATCATGAATACCTTCATGCCAAAGTAAGCTGTTGGCAAAAGCACCTTAGTTTGCTTCTGTGCATGAAGTGTGAAGGAATCTGAAGAGTCAACATGGGAAGAAAAGGAGGCACAAGCAAGGAGAGGTTTTTTTTTCATATTTACCGGTTTGCTTTACATATTCACAGGACTGACTGATGGAGACACAGATGTGGAAGAAGAGCAGCTGTTCTGTGCTCTCAGGTGTAATTAAGAAAAGGCTCGGTCACACAGAAGAAGCCTGGGGGGGGGGGGCACAAGAGCTCTGAGAATTCTTCACGCCTCAGAGAACAGCAAGATCCAGCAGTAAGCTTCCTTCGGCTTGTTACAGTCAAAGACTCTAAATGGATCCGCTTAATTGCCGCAGCATCTCTCAGACCATCTGTGTGTGTGGGAGGGTGTGTAAGAGCAGCAAGTGCATGCCTGTCTCAGTGTGTGCTACGAGTTTAAGCACACTAAGACACCGCAGGGGAAAAAAAAAAAAAAAGTTAGAAAAATAATCAATAAAATCAGAGAAAATTGTGTTAAGACAAGTTGATCCTGAAAGTCTGCTGTTCATTTGGACTCATTGGGTTTCTGCAGAACACACAGAGATGTGTGACAAGACTCCTAATGTGGGGATTATCTAAAGTTTTCCGCCTTACACACATGCATGCGAGCAATGCAGCAGTCCAAATCACAGCAGGTGGATGTTTGCAAGATTCCTACTAGGCTCCTTTTACCTAAATGCCAAGAACACAACCCCACCCTCGAGGGGAGGTTTTGCTGGTCCAATCAGGAGGCCTTGTTCAGGATATCAGCATGTCTGTTCTGTGTGTTCCCTGGTGGCTGCCGGGCTGAGCCTGCTGAGGCCCGATCTGCTGCAATTTGCCAAGCCCATTACTCCCACAAATGTGATGGCTGCGAGCCCTGTGAGTGTGAAACAGTTGGTGGGATAAAGAGATAGAGAAGGAGAGAGAAACAGAGCAGGGTACCTCGCTGCTGCCGCTGTCTAGCCACACAGGCTGAGAGTGTGGGATGGTTTGCGCTAATGGCACCAATTATGCACCAGAGAGCACTGCTGATGGGCTGGTTTCAGAGCAAAAGTGCTTGGGGGAAAATAGCTTCAGAGAGAGGCCTTTGAGTCCAGAAACTGGCCCCAAAAAAAGGTTTTTGAGACAGCGCGGAGATGAGCCACTCGGGGATTTTTATTCCTCATAGCAGACTGTTTGCCACCCAGACATGTGGAGGTGTCTGCTAGGATCGCAGTCGCACAGGGATTTATGGATGTTATTTTCGGAGGGGCAATCCAAGTGAGACTCGGACCAACCAAATGTTCTCAATAAAACTGACTTTCCCTGGAAGTCTCAAAGGCTTTCTGTAGATTTGATTTGAAGTCTATAACCTAGAAAGTGGTGGGCGTCAGACTGAGTTGCCATGATACTCACACTCTCTCAGGTTGTAAATTTTCTACGATGGTGTGATGAAACTGTTGGATTGGAGAGGAAGCTTGTTTTTTTCAGCCCGAGGTGATTGTGCTCAGAGAGTGATGTTTCAGGAAAAATTGTTTATCTTCCCATTTATGTATCACAATTTTTGTCTGTAACATCTTTCATTGGTTATTCTGAGCAATTTAAATACATTTATTCAACTATAGTGACTGGTGGCTGAAAAAAACCTTCAGTTTTTATAATTTCACCAAGTGCTGCTCAGCTGGAGTTAATTTTTTTTGCACACTCCAGAATTCAACAACAAAGCAAAGCTTGTTAGATTAAAACAAAAGAATATAATAAGCTGTGATAGTAACGTAGAAATGAGACGGTCTTCATTCTTTCTTTCCAAAACAACGTAGGCTTGAACAGCTAAACCTTTGATGTGTGTGAAGTTTCTCGTTCCAACATCCTGCTTTTCCTCTGGTGTAATTTGTCTGTCTCTCATCGCTCATGTCCCACATACTTCCTTCCTCTCATCATCCTGTGCATCAGTCAGTAGAAATGTTTCACTCTGCCATCAGCGAAGCTCTGTCACTCGCATGCGGGTCTAACAAATGAAGCCGAGTTGGGTGGGAACGCCACGGCAGGGTCAGAGATGATCATCGCTGAAAGGCTCTCTGAGCAGGACAGCAGAGAGGCGAGCTGGATGAGAGATGCTGCTGGGTGAGGAAAATAACTAGTCAAACCAACACAGACTCTTCAGTCTGACTGGGATCAACACTGAATCTGTTCATGACCTTCAATTAACAATAAAATAATATTTACAGCACATTTATAACATAATGAGCAGCAAAAAAATAGAAATGAAAACAGATTTTTGTCTGAAAATTCTTCAAACATAATCATAATGATCATTTAGTTGAATTGATTGTATGTCAAATCATATATAATTAAAATGGCACTTTTCATACAAAAGAGTGCTTTACATAAGAAATAATAAAAAATCAGATTAGATTAGAATAACATCAGAATAAAATAAATCTACATGTTCCCAAGTATATAACCTAACTGAATAAAAGACAACTCATCATTCATAGTCTGTCACGCACTCATACATAAGATAAAATTTTATTTATAATCAATTAATCAATAAATAAATGTTTATTCATAAAGCACATTTCATACAATAAAATGCAGCACAAAGAGCTTTACATTAAAACTAAAAAGATAAACTAAATTACCCATCAGATTGAGAACCCATCAAACTCACATATACACGACATACAACTCACGCTTACACATGATCACACAGCAACACGCATGTATGTAAAATGATCTCTTAAGCAGTAATGTACCTTTCATGCAAAATGTAACAACAAAAGGTGCTTTACATAATAACAATTTAGCACAATAAAAACAAGTCTTCACACACAGCCAAGCAGAAAACCTTCCCATCTTTAAAACACACCTGATAATAGTCCAGGGATGCACACTGAGGTTTTATAGGGGTGGCCAGAGTCAGTCGCAAGGTGGCCAAGGTTATTTAGTCATCCATGCATAAAATAGATTCCAAGCCACCCAGGAGAAAATGTGAACATTATAGATTATAATGCATTAATCTGTGGCACTCAGAGCAACATCTCAATACCTAACCCTAATTCTACGCAGCCTAAATATGAAATTTACCTTTAGAGGCAGCAACTTTACTTGTATAAAAGTTATTTTTTGCTGTGGCTGAGACGTAATGCAGATTATGCAAATGCTATTGTGACAAGCCTAAAGGTTTCCCCTCCTGCTGTGTACAAATTAGCCCCGTGTTTTATTTCCTTACATTACATCCTCTCCACAACACAGTGAAGAAACAACAAAGTGGGTTCAATGAGAGGCTTCTTCAGGTTTGCTGTAAGTCTGAAAGATACAGAAGATCATTCCTGCCAGCAGCCAGCAGCCTCCAGCACAAGACGTCCTCTTGTTAATTATATACTACAATATTTAATTTTCCTTTGGGGATTAATAAAGTATTTTTCATTCATTTAATTTATTCATCTATATTAGGCTTTAACCACATAAATGTTTTTAAGAGGCATCTCTATTTCTTATTTTTCATGCTACCACACAGTAAGTACAGTATTCATGACGGTTGGTTTGTCATGATGCCGGTGTTTTCTTCCGACCACGACATGACAAGTTATCATTTAATCTAACACGTGACCATCATGTGGTCTGATGCTGGCATCATTTCATCAGTGAGGATATGTATTTGTATAAAAAAAAGACATCTTACTGCTTTTTTTCATTTCCAGTAGCATCAGATTTTATCACTGAACCATTACCATTAACCATTATTAACAATTATTTTCACGTATTGTTAGGAAAACGGGAGCTGTGCAGGACGTAACATTTACAGATAGATTTTACTGGTAACACTGGGCAAAATGAGCCTCCCAGAGGTTAAAGCTGGTAAACTGTCTACGTTCCAGAGGCTGCAGTGTGTGGTCAACATTTACTTTATTGCTCCCATAAAGTCAGGGGGTGGAGGGTCCTGCATGTTACCGCTGAGGTGTGGACCCCCATCTGCTTTTATCTGGGTGGTTGCTATGGCAACAATCTCTGTGGATATGGGTGTCTTACTTCTGGCGTGTCTGGATCTGAAATGTTCAGGCTGAAGTTAATGCAGCTAATGGCTAACCACACCAGTGTAGCATAGGTAACCTTAGTTGAGCTGCTGGGTGACGGAGCTACATGTATAGGGATGTTTGTAATTATAAAAGCAGCATCACCGGGAGTTTAGAAGTGGGCATACTCAATGCTGACTGAAAAAGAAGTGGGTATACTCCGTATACCCTGGACTACACCACTGTTTTTGTCTACATGAGGTTTGTGGGGGGGCAAATCTTTGTCTGTGTGTGAAATGAAGTGAAAATTATTAAAATGAGGTAAAGTGTATGAAACAAATTAGTGTGTTTTTAATATTTGGTTGTATATTTTGGTGTGTGACAACCTGTTTTATTTAAATATCTCGGGGTCTTGTTCACGAGTGAGGGAAGGATGGAGTGTGAGATCGACAGGCAAATTCGTCCAGCGTCTGCAGTACGGTCTGCGTGGGGAAAAGGAGCCGAGCCAGAAGGCAAAGCTCTCAATTTCTACCCTCATATGGTCATGAGCTGTGGGTCGTGACCGAAAGAACAAGATCTCGTATACAGGCGGCTGAAATGGGTTTCCTCCGCAGGGTGGCCGGGCTCTCCCTTAGAGATAGGAGGAGATCAGAGTAGAGCCGCTGCTCCTCCGCATCGAGAGGAACCAGTTGAGGTGGCTCGGGCATCTGGTCAGGATGCCTCCTGGACCTCCCTGGTGAGCTGTTCCAGCCACGTCCCTCTGGGAGGAGACCCCGGGGAAGACCCAGGACACGCTGGAGGGATTATATCTCTCAGTTGGGATCCCCTCAGCAGAGTTGGCACATGTAGCTGGGAGAGGGAAGTCTGGGTTTCCCTGCTTAGTCTGCTGCCCCCGCGACCCGACCCCGGATAAGCAGCGGAAAATGGATGGACACAAAGAAAGAAAACAGCTTTAATTAGGAAAAAAAAACTGGAGCATCTAATATTTTCTAAACGCTCCTTCATTTCCCATCAGGAATCATTTTTATGGCACGATAGATGCATTGGCAGAGAGGTCCATGTGAATGAAAAAATTATTTGGAAACAAATCTTCAAGAGCCACAGAGATTTCCTGGCAAGTGATATCCTCAATTTCCATTTTTCCATCCTGCCAGTCGTTGTCAGGATTCATAGCAAAGGACCAAAAATCAGTCAACAAACTCGTTTCAATGCATCAACATCCCAGAGGTGCTTTTTATGACCATTTATGGCTGAATGTGGGTATCAGGATGGTCCACCTGCTCACATTTTCACTGGTGTTCAGTGGAAAAAGCATTTAAAACTTCCTACATTTAATATTCCTCATTCAGAAAAATGCAACGAGGTCTTTAAGTGTTTATGTTTCTGGCTTCTGTACAAACACACTTAGTACGAATCCTTTATTCTATTTGATTTAAGATTAATTCTTGGCAAACTAAAACCTTAAATAAACAACCAATTGCTTCTCATGTTGTGGCATAAATTCTGTTAATAAACCTAAATATATTTTAGTTTTCTTTTGGATTATGCACGAAATGAAAATTAATTGAAAAGATTATTATCCTGGCCAGGTTCCCAGTTTAACTTTAGCTTTTACTAATAAGTTAAATATATTAATTACCTACTCAAACTGTTCAGTAAAGACTTCCATTCTTGCAGCTTGGTTGTGGTCCTTAAATCTGAAGGGAAAAATTCATCATTTCTTTATGTTGTCTATATTTTAAAGTCACAGGATGAATCAAAAACACTGAGTTCTTCCGGGGCTGAAACGTCCCAAAAGCATAAAAATGTACTCCATTAGATGTCTGGAGCTGTCAAAGCTCAAGCAGTGAATTTTCCCAGGCTGCCTTAAAGCTCCTTTTCTTGTCAACCATCAAAGATGTTGGACACATTTTTTAAATTGGTTTGGTTTAATGTGTCATCTCAGCATTTTCAGTTGTGTGTATGAAATGACAAGATTAGTACCTGGCACCTTCAGGAGATGTCAGCATGCCCGTCAGTCTGTACTGCCCGATCAATCATACATAGCAACCTGTCTTGATGACCAGTGCTTTTGGGAAGTGTTAGGACCCTTTCAGTTTCTGCAAACTTTGGGACATTTGGTTTAAAATGGTAAAAAAAAAAAAAAAAGAAGCTAAATAAAAGGGAAACATATACAGTATAAGCAGGATCATAAAGGCAATAAGCAAGATATTTCTTTCATTGTAAGTAATTAATCTTGCAGACCTCAACAAGTAAAGACAAACGAACAGAGAAGCACGTTGAATGCAGATGCTTCCACGAAGGTGGAAGCAGATGCTTTCAAAGAGAAAACAATTAACATGCAATCACACCCAGTGGCATGCTTCACAGAACTGAACAGACCCCGCTGATTGGGATTTTGTATCAAGATGATCGGGGGAAAAAATTTACAGGGTTCGCTGTCGAGGTGAACATGACAGGAGCTTGACTCACAGCTTGTTCCTGCTCTTAGATTTACAGGAAAGTCATTGGTAAATAGGGTCAGAGTGATGATGGTGCATGTTAAAAAGGCAGTGATGCTTGTGCATTAATGGGAAAAACAGAAAGGAGACTCCTCAGGTGACTGAAAACAGGATCTCTTCACAAATGACGTACATCTGCAGATAGCCTAATAATCACATATGGTTAAATGAGTCACGTTTTTATTACAATCCTGTTATGTAGGCAAGAGCTTGTGTGACACAGATGAAGACAAAGACGGAGATGAAAAGAACAAATGCCTGGCCTCCTACGGTGAGGAAATCTGGTGTAATGGAGGCATTTTCTTTGCATGGTTTGGCTCCATTTAATCCCTTATCCTTGGCTCAGGCAGGGATTTAGATCAATTTAATCATAATCACAATTAATAAGGACACATCTGTTAAATCACACATCCAGAAAAAACAAACAAACACTTCTTTCAAAGTATCAACATTTCATATGAAAAGAAGTATATTAAACTATGTATTTTATGTCTGGTTTAAAGCTCAGGGACGTGCTAGCTGCTTGCTTGTGTCCAGGACCAGTCGTCGTCTCCAGGAGGAGATTTAAACATGTCCCCACTCACCGGTCGCCCTGATTCTCCAAACTCTATATTTTGCAACTACTAACATTTGCTGTGTGGGCAGTAAAATCTGGAAGCTTAATGAGCCAAGCAGATGCCAAGCAATGATATTAAAATATATTAGCCCTTAAGGTTAATGCCAGCAATCTACTCTTCACCAACATTATAAAGAAGCTTTAGTTCTCGCAGAAAAGACAGGCTGTGTTCTTTTTAACCTTTAACCTGAAGAATATGATGTATTGATTTAAAATCTTGCATTGCGTGCTGAAGATTAGAAAGATCTTCTGTGAAGCTGGTCCTCGTGTCTGCCTCGTAACGTTTCAAAATCACACAATAGTCTAAATCTAAAGTATTCTGAGCCTGAGATCAGACGAAAGGGTCAGAATAAATGTGTTGTGGGTGATTAATCCAGCAATGAGACGGCTAATCTTCTCCAGATTTGAAAAAGGCCACACCTGAAGGTGCATGAAGGGTCACTGTAAAACCAAGTCAGGGAATATGTTGGAGGAATTAGCCGTGTTTCATCCCTCCAGTCGACTTGCACGGAAACAGGCGGCATGTGGCGGCACAAAACTTTACAGACAAGCTAGCGTTTCCTCTTCTCACCGAGCCATTGTTGTCAGAAGCTTTTAACGGTAATAATTGTGCCCCTGCACTGAGTTTTTACTGTTTAAGCGACTTGATGAAAAAGTCTCAGATGTTCCCAGTGCAGCAGGGAGAAAGACTGCTTTTGTGCGCCGAGTTGTTGGTTTGCTGAATTAAATTAAACTGTCTCCGCTGTCACAGAAGTGGGTAAAATTAGATTTGATGTCACCGTCTTATTGCACATTCAGCAAGAACAATGAAAGGTCTGAACAAAGGATATGTTGCTTTTAGCTGTGAAATTAGACGTGTACAAATCTACGGCTTTTTTTTTTTTCCACAGGCAAACTTTGTGAGAGTTTTATTTTTCTTGTGACAACTTGACGGAGGGAATCGGATCTTTTAAAGTGAGGGGAACAAACAGAGAAGCCTTTTCTATCTACATGATGAGAAATCAGAGGCAGCGATGGAGGTGAATCACAGAAATATGGAGAAGAAAGAGGGCAGATTGATGAAACATTAGTGGAAAGACGAGGAGTTATGTGGGAAGAATCACAAAGGCATTCTGATTCTGATGCAAGCGCCTGAATGCTTGAATTTCTGCTCTTTACATGTGGAAGTTTGGAACAAGTGTGGGCATAGTTAAACGGGGGAGGCCCTCAGAGGATTCACATAAAATTCAACTTTTCCTTCAGTCCTCACCAAGAAGCTGTGGGGGCGTTCGGCTGCTCAGAATCAGGGAATCGATGCTGTAGGCAGGCAGAGGGAAGGATCAGCGCTCAGAGGATGGGAGGACGCTCTGCTTTTGTATCACTCACAGAGCATTCTTGGCAGCTTGTCATCCTTTGTGACTGATAATGTGCCTCAACCCTGCAGCACCAGGAAAAGCTTCTCTTTACCTGCGTGGGTAGATTTTCATCCCCTCCTCTTCCTATTTCCGAGATAATTTTTGCCTTTCATTATTTTAGTGTATTCACGAAAAGAAGGAATAAGAGGAAGAGAAGAAAGTGCCAGACATTTGGAGGCTTCTTTGACGTTCAGCTGCAGACTGCTGCTGAATCCGCTACATTTCTTCACCAATCTCTCAGAATCTCTGTAAAGACACAGTTTTGTCAGCATGACTCTGCCACAGTGGGAGATAAATCTGAAAGACCACAAACAGAATCCACCCACATTTCTTGGAGTAATGGAGCTGTCAGTGGCTAAATCTGACCCCACAGTCAGCCCCCAGGGGCAATGATATGGTAGCCATTCCTCCTCAGGAGGGGGACAGCAACTGAATCTGATTATCACAGTAATCCTCGCTGGAATGAGGAAAAATAGAGGTCATTGTGTCACTGTAACCCCACAGAAGAGTGTTTATGTGCTTGTGTATGTGTGTACTCTATTTGAAGCTGTAGTGAGAATCCCTGCAGAGTGACTGGGAGGGATGCTGGTGGGATGCTGAAGTGATTGTTGATGCTCGGCTGGAGATGATGAAGCCTGCCTCAGGGCGATATGAGAAATATAAGCTCCTCATATTCCTGCAAACCAGTTCAATTCCGACTGGACAGAAACCCTGCCACGTTTTACAGGGTGGGAAGTTAGTGGTATCATGTAGGTTACTTCCTCTCTGGCTCGCATGCACATCCAAGACGTAATGAAACGTACCGTGGCCATCAAAGCGTGATGCACGGAGAGGCAATCCTGCATCCAATCTCAGCTCCAGTAGCCTGGATGCTCTCTGGAGGGGGGAGACATCCTTCCTCCCCCTGCCTCGCGCTTCTCTCCAGCTCTGAATCCACTTTGGCTCGGGACACCGGCGGCAGCGCTCCTTCCCTCCGCTTCACGCACCAACACGCACGCTCACACGCGCACGCATTTGCAAATGCATCTCACAGGATTGGAGAAATGTCCCTTCTGCCTGGTCTGCAACGTTGGTGAGAAGTCTTTATTTTCAGCTGTGTGCGCGCAGAAACACGCCAGCTGAGGTAAAGTGCCGCTGAGGACAGAAGACATGGGAGGAAAAAGCAGGAAATAAATCAACAATTTGTCCACGCAGCGACTGGAAGTGTGTCCGACACACTCAATGGTGAGTTTGCTTTTTACTTTATTTCTCTTCTGCTTTTTCTGAACTCATTTCAACACATTGCTCATCATGTTAAAGCTTTATTTTAAGTTTTAATATAAGAATATTTGGAATATTTCCATCTAATCTCAGCCAGTGTATTTTCAGAATGATGTTTTATTCATTATTATAACTACTAAAACCACTGAAATGATGTTTTTCATAGTTTTGGGTAAACTTTGAACATTTCTTATGTGAGTTTATATTTATTCCAGCCAAACAACCTGCGCCCTGCCTCTTTTCTTAGATTTTATTCCATACTCACAGAGAACATCCAACAATCAGAAACCCATAAATGCAACACTATGTTGACCGGATGAGATCCGATGAGCACTGACCTTTTTCTTCATGTCCCCTCTTCTCCCTCAGTGCCTTTTCCCTCTGTGTTTATGACTGTAGGGATCATGTAGGACAAGATTCATCATTTCTTCCTATCACAGGAGCTCCACTGTAACTCGGGGTCACATGCATCTTGTTCGCTGCACTGCTCCGTTCTGCCTTCTGCCTGTAGCTGCTGTTTGGTTAAGACAGAGAAAGAAAAAGGGAGAAAAATGGATTGATCGATGGAAACCAGAGTGGCAAAGACGAGCCGTAGGCTTCAGAGTCCCCCCTGGTGCTGCTACTGTTGCTCAGCCTTCTGTGGTTTCCCAGATTGATCATCAGCTTTTGCCAATAAACAGCCTCACTCAGAGGATCTGTGAACTCACTGAGGCGCCCTAATAGAAAAATCTTTGGCTCTGTCACATCCCTCAATCACCTGCATCCCAAATCCCTCAGTCCCACCCTCATCACTAACTTCTAACCTCATTTATTGCTTTTATTTTCCACAGAGGCAATTACCTTTCTCGCACCATGCTCCGACACTCTTGCTGCCGGCTGTGTTATCTCAGCAGCGGCGAATTTACAACTCAGACCTGCCCAAGGAACGTGCACCACACAGTGTAATCTTTGGTTGATCCCGTCCCTCAGGCTTTCATCCCTTGTAAGAACCGTTATTGTATGAGGGATACAAAAGCTGAGACCATGTGAAGCCTGCAGTCCCCTTCCAGCTGTTGACAGACTGTCTTTTATTTCTGCTGTGAGTCGTGGCGCAGGAGGAGTTATAAGCCAGGGAGGCAGGAGGACTTGCAAATCAAATTGCCTAAATCTATTGAAGCATCTGTCTTCATTCTCCAGAGGGCAGCAGGGTGTGGAGCAGAGGGGCTCTGGAAAGGAAAACAAAACCTGTCGCTGAGGAATTATATGATGTGCCATGGTCAGCCTCCTGTGCACTTCAAGTGCTGTATGCATGTCAGGACTGTCACAGATGGAAAGAAGCTTAAAGGTTCTTATTAGCTGCAGTCATTTTTACAGTTTTGTTTAGTTTTTACCTTGTTTTTTTTTTCCCCAGACGTGCTTCTGAGACAAGCAACAAACAGTACAGTTTCCTTGCTCCTGTCATCCTGTCTGTAAACACCAGTCCAAGAAAGTTTCTTCCCCTGATGGGTTCATTCTGCCTCGCTGTTTTTAGCCATATTCAAACAGAATGCCTCATGATGCCTGCTTGATTTCTTCTCCACTCACCCACAGAGTAAACGTCTTTGGTTTGGCGCTGTTTGTGATTAATGGAACATCAAAAGCTCAGTGTGATACATTCCTGAGGATATGAGCCTGCCAGGGACACATAAACATCATTAATGAAGAACTGGAGAGAGGCAGAGGCACAGAAAGAGGGCGAGGAAGCAAAAGGAAGGAAATCTTTATTTTTGTCAGTAATGTGATGTATATTCACCTGTGGTTTAAATGATGATTGCTTCTGCAAAGCTGTTTTGAGTGATGAAGAGAAAGTTGCACCCAGGGATCCTGTATGATTACCTACCATCCGTTTGGTGCACAGGGGAACGGATGGGTAGCAGCACCCTTTTTTTTTTCTAACTGCATTTGGAAAATCACATCTTTCTTTGCTTTCATGGCCAGTGGCAAAGAACTCAGAAACATACAAAGGAAACTTCTCAGCTCATGAAGACAGCTATATTTATCTGAGCATGTAGCTCTCTTCTGGGCTTAGAGGCTTAATTACCCGGCAGAGGGGGAAGCAAAAATGAAATGCAATTATGCAACAGTGTGCAGAGTATCCTGACAGTGGAGCTGCAGATAGGAACATCACTGTTACCATTCCCCAGTGAAGGTCAGACCTTTGCGTCATATTTCTTTGCAGAAAACTGGGGGATTCTGAAAGAAAAAAGAAAAAATCCTGAACCTTTAAACTGTTTATTCAAAGCATTTAAGCTACTTATGTCAGAAATGCTAAAAGGTGCCATCTGTTTTCTTTACTTGTGCAGATAAAACAGCTCTTAGGGGGAGATTTTTATTAAGAAATACCGCATATGTGCAATCGAGAAATAATTTGACATTTTGCTAAATGGTCTGCTTAGTTTTAACGCATAATTTTATGTTCTTTAGGATGTATTACACCAACCACTAAATCCTAATATGCTGTTTCATATTTCCTGCACTGATATCAGAGTCTCAGTCTCATCTTACTCTTTTTAAGCTTAAACTATCTGTTTTATTTAAAAGAACATGCTGTCAAGGTTTCCATACTGGAATGGAAAGGACAAGTTAATGGCATATGCTTAACCTTCTACTGGTCAAGTGCCTTTAAGCAACATTCCCAAGCTCCAGTGAGAGCTGCTCAGAAGACCGTCAGAAGGAACCTACAGGCATAATTGTGTGGAAGCTGCACATGCATTAAGCTGAATAAAGGCATCAAAATGAAATCTCATTTTGTGCGTCTCTCTCTGCCTCCCCGTCGGCCTCAGCGTGAAGGATGTAGAGCCAGGGGTCGGGGAAGGATGGAGTGCTCCTGGAAGACAGTGCTGCTGCTGGTTTGTGCATCCCTTGGGGTCCAATACACGGCCATCCGAACCCTGAGGGACTCGCTGTCTGGACCTTGTCAGGGATCCTACCGGTGCAGGAGCAGACATCACGGAGGTACATGTTTAACACAAATGAAGATCGTCCCAAATAGTGCACTGAATCTTAAAATGTGTGAAGCTGCTTGTGTATTCTTGTTGAAATCAACTCATCAAGATCCTTCTGAGTGAATAGCACCAACATGCACAGACAGATATATTATCAAGCTTCAATCAGGCGACGGCATCGTTGCTCTCACTGACAGAAAGTGGAACGTTAAATGAGGGAATTCCTTGTAAGTGGAGAGGATGGAGAAATGAAATATGCGTGATTCATTTTGCAATTATCCTCCAATTTATCTCCATTAATCCCCTCTCACAGTGCAGATGTAGCTTGCCAGAGACCGGCTCTGCGCACCGAAGTAACAACCCCTTTGCAATCAACTCCTCATCAGGAGTAATTACATGTTAGCAGTTTGTGCTATATTTAGGAATCCACCATTTCATAAACCCCGCTGGAAACCAACAGCAGATAAGAAACGTACTCATGCATGTTTACCCTCTAAATTATTTAGCTTTTATTGGCTTGACTCAGTAGTTCTCAGGGACTAAAGACATATACCGTATTTATCACTGTGGTTTGCTTTTATGAGCTGAAATGATTGGATAAGAGTGAAGCTCAGTCATGTGTTAGATAAAGAATGAATGGTTTGGTTTGGCCCTGGGGTCAGGGGGGGCGACACATCAGATTGGGAACGATTGTTTAAATGCAAACAGTCAAAGAGCACATGATGTGACACAAGCCACACATATGTTAGTGTTCAGTCTGATGCTGCAAGCCAGAAACAACAGGTATTCCATCCACGTACAAAAGTCTTCACCCTGGGAAGCGTTTTCTGAAAAGTCACTGCATACTGCATCTGCATGAGAATGAAAGGTGCAAACACATTGAGAATTTCCCATTCGGACATGGTCTGAGTCGGCTTGAACTCCTTTGTGTATCAAATTATTCAGTCGCCACTGATGCCACCAGTCTGACATCTAAATTTTGGTTGAAAATGGGTCATTCAACGGGACAGTTTGCAGAACATATCAATAAAAGCTGCAACAAAACAGCTGATAAAGAAGCAAATCATGCTTTTGTGTTGTTGTCCCAGTCAAAGCCCGGATCCGAATCCTGCAGCCGGACCGTGCATGTCTGTAAATAAATGAGTGAAATGAGGTAATATTGCACAAAAGAGTAGGTCACCACGGTAACGTCATACTTCCAAGTAGCAGGGATAACATGAAACAGAACAATTTGTAGTTATGTAACTTTTATAAGAAGCAGATATAAAATAAGTAATAATGCTCTTTGTTTTCTTACCTGGAGACTCCAGATGGGCAGCCTTGTGCGACGACAACTGGATGGAGTTACCTCGGAAACACATCCTGCTGTTCGCCACCACACGGAGTGGCTCGTCCTTCACTGGGCAGCTTCTTAACCAACATCCTGGGATCTTCTATGTGTTCGAGCCTCTCTACCACGTCCAGCAGGCTTTTACCAACTCCAGCAGCAGGCTGCGCCGTACCTTGGACCGACGGGCCCTGCTGGGAGCGTACAGAGACCTCCTCCTCAATCTGTACACTTGTGATCTTCACTTCATGGAAAATTACATCCGCCCTGAGCCCCAGGACCACATCACAAGCTCCTTTTTCCGACGGAGCTCCAGCCATGCTCTGTGTTCTCCTCCCGTGTGCTTGGAAGGGGCGGATGCCACAGCCTCGGATCTGCCGGATGAAACCTGGTGCCCTAAGAAGTGTGGCGTGCTGAACCTCACTTTAGCCTCGATGTCATGTCTATCGAAAAGACATGTTGCCATAAAGACCGTGCGGATTCCTGAGGTAGGAGACCTGCGCACTCTGACCGAAGATCCACGGCTGGACCTGAAGATCATCCATCTGGTGAGGGACCCCAGAGCCATCCTGGCCTCACGCATGATGGCCTTTTCTGATCAGTTTCGTGCTTGGAAAATATGGAATGCGACCGGGCGGCAGCCTCGATTTGTGGATCTGTCGCAGATCACCAGCACCTGTAAGGACATGACGGCTTCTGCAGAAACAGGCCTGCAGAAACCAGCATGGCTGCGTGGACGCTACTTGCTGGTGCGGTATGAAGACTTGGCTTTCAACCCAGTTGCCAAAACAGACGAGATCTACAAGTTTGTGGGTGTGGAGATGGAGGACAGGGTGAGGACGTGGATTGCAAAGAACACCTACAGTAACGTGTCTGCTCCCTCTGAGTGGAATTACCGATATTCCACCACCAGAAACTCCAGAGCAACAGCAGAGAACTGGAGGCTTCGTCTTGGCTTTGACATTGTGAGAACGGTTCAGAGTCTGTGTAATGAAACTCTGGCTCTGCTCGGATACAAGCAGGTTCACTCTGCAGCTGAACTCCGAAACTTGTCGCATACTTTAGTGGAGCGCAGGACATTTCAGCCTGTCACATGATGCTTTTATTCATGCTTTAAAGAGAAAAGAGTAACTTATTTATTTATGCATAAATGTTGAGCCACTGAGTTGAGTGAATATAACTTATGCTGATTTTGAATATCGGAGTAGTTTCATGTCTGTGGTTGATTTTGTTTAATATTAAAGCATCATGTGATGCAAAGAAACATTCAGATACATTAATATAAACTGAGTCCAAGTTATGACTGAATAAACAGAGTAACAGATTATTCTTCTAAATATGTCATTTGATTGAAGGTCAAAATCAGGCCCAAGAAAACGTCATAAGGCAAGTTACCTTACACGACACATTTCATGTACACAACAATTCAAAGTGCTTTAAAACACAAAAGCATAACAGATGTTGTGAATCCTGGTAACTCCACAAGTCGTGGTCACTCACACAGATTTGCACAGATAGCTGTCGATCGCAACAAAATAAGTTCGGTCAACTCAGATTTCCAAGTTTGAATGAAACCTTTTTCCAGACCTAAAATGTTTAAATCATGCTCAGCATGTGAGTGATGGATCATCAGATTTATTTTCTCATTCTAAACTATTAGAAAAACAACAAATTTATTTCAAGTATCCGACAAAATTTCCTCTTTATTTCAAGCAAAAACTCCTCCGACAGAATTACAATGATTAAATAAAACTTCTTTTCCAAACAGAGAAATAAAATATAAACTTTTGTGGGATTCATTTATTCTGTTTTGCTATTATCTGAATAATGGCTCCTCCCAGTTCCACCAGTTAAACTGTTACCTGACCAAAAGACCTGCCTGATCTGGACAGGGGTTTCTTTCATGATCCCACATGAAGGCTTCTATCTTATTAGATCCAAATGCCTTGAACTCTTCCAACCAAGAGCACAGACTAGTATAAACATGTGCAGTGGTCTGAATCAGGTTCATATTTGACAATTCATTCAATGTTTTCTTTTTTGAAAATTATTTTTCAAATGATAGCAAGAAAGTTTCTACCATTCACTAAAAGCTGCATTTCTATGTTAGCTGACAATATTTGTGTTGTAGGAAAATGATAATCCAGAGATGAGGGAAGTTTTTCCAAAACAGATGAAAAGCACTTGTACAAGGAGAGCGTCTCGCAGATCTGAGAATATTTGGAGATTTTGAGGCACAAAGACAAATGAAAAGATGTTTTCTGCACCATGAGCAGGAACCTGAAACCTTTACACTGCCTGGTATGCACAGATAAAACTAGCCCACCTCCACTCTCACTCCTTTTCCACAAGAGCCTGTCGTATCTAGCAGGTGTAATGTCTTCGTATAGCCCAGTGTCTCCCACTAAAACCAAACAGTTCCCAATCCAGGGTTGAATTCCTCAGCTCAGCACTTGTACCTAAAAATACAGTATAAACAAAGCATGAAATTAATAATGAATAGAATGACAAATAATGATTTATAAAGAGAATAAATGAAGTGAATAATAAATAGTGAATAATGAATAATAGATTTCTTAGCTTAGCTCTCCTAAAGGCTCTTCTACACCAAACTAACATCAGGAAGCAGAGGTGCAAAATGCACTCTGATGTCTTATCACATTGCAAAGCTGATATCCATTCCTAAAGGACTGAATAATAATCTACATATGTGTAAAAGAACATAACTGTGTGTTCTACACAAGTCTCGCTGCTATATGTGCACCGATTTACCGACATGAAGGAGAACAAATGAGGATTTAAGACTGCAGCTAAATTACTGAGGGGTTAGTGTTAGTTTACATGTTCACATAAAGCCAAACCATTTTTAGCTTCTTATTATGCTCAGTATATCTCAGTTCTGCATGTTTTAATATGCTTAAACATAAAAAACCTGAATGTTTATTTAAGGTATGTTTGTTTTGTCAAGCATTTACATTCAGCACTGAAAAGACGGGACTGATTCTCACATCTGCAGGAACTGCTGAAGGATAAAGCATCTGTTAGCCTGGAGAGCCAAATGTTTTATCTTTCCCTTCTTTAACAGAGTTTCTTCACTTCTTTTCATGATTCCACAGCTTCTTTTCTAGGCGTAAATGTGAAAGTGAGACAGCCAGTAAAAGTCATTTCAGTTCATGATGACTTTAGTTGTTGGTTTCATTCACAGGAACAAGATTTTCTGCTTTAAAAGTCTGGACTGGAGCTGGTTTGGACTGAAAAACTGAAACTGGCTTTAAGATCCACATTAGGACCAGAGCTGCCATGTTTACACACACACACACACACACACACACACACACACACACACACACACACACACATACACCGTTGTGAAACTCCTGATCTCAGAAGTGCGTCTGAATCCTCAAACATTTTTAGGTTTTTGTACAAGTTTAGATTCGATAAACTGGATTTGTTCCACAGATCTTTGATGAAAACCAGTCATGAGTCTTAAACAGTATTAACACATGTGTCTCTTCTTTCATTGTACAGCAAAACAGTGACCCATTATGGTAAAATGTTATTGTTTTCTCAGTATTTAGTTAAATTATTTCTGTTTTATTATTTTTAGCTGGGAAAGTGCACTTTATTAATTAGTCCTGTTAAATGTACCAGAATAAGACAAAATATTGTATTTATTTCAATCTGGTGTGGACAGGTGTTTGTATTGATTTTAAAACAAAATATAATAAAATTGACTTCAGACATAATTTCAGAGTTAATCTTTTAAAATAAGACAATGATAGAAGAAGGCATTATAAAACTAATGGAGGGAACAAAACAGAGTAGTAACTAAGTTTTACTTTCAGAGTGTGTCAGTGTGTTTAAATGTCACATAAACTTTGTGGGTCCAGTCTCCCACTTTGCACTTTATTTCAAGGATCTCAGAAATATGCAAATTTATTTGTTGTGTGTTTAATATAAATATTGCAGCTAAGTGTAATTGTAAAAATATTATGTGCATCTTTGTCCCTGTAATTCAACCATTAATATTTTTAAGACTTTTAAGAATAAATATTTATCATGGTAAGGAAATCACTTGTATGATGTGTTTAATTTAATTAGCAGAGTGATAATACCAGAAATTCAGAGCAGACCACATAGGATCGTGCAGGTTTGTGGTTTTTATCTTGTCATCTGCTTTGGATTTAAACGGCCGTTCAGTCTAATATCAGCGCTTCCTACGTGTAACTTTGAACCAAACAGGAATAAAATCCACATCGTTATTTGAGCCTCTGCCTGTAGAGCGGAGCTGTCAGAGACAAGGCAGCTCCAGGCATCATTTGCTACTGGTCTTTGTGTCTAAACAGATGAAGGATGTGTGCCATCCAGGCTGCAGCCTGTTTATTTCCACGTGGAGCTGCTCGCTCGAGATAAACGCTGGGAGTGGTTTCTGAGGAAGAAGTCATTGCATGAATCACAGACAAACCACTTATTGACTGTGATTTTCTTGCCTTTTATATGTGAACATTGCATTTAAAAGCAGTGTCCAGGCTCCTATAGAGGCTGCGGTTCTGTCCTGCTGGTAGCTGGGTGCTCGCTTGCTTATGATGCTGATAGAAACCGCGGGAGAGTGATGGAAAGTGTACAGTCTGACGAGTCATGCTGTTCTTTGAGTACTATTAAATCGTAGTTGGAATTGTCCGTTTAATAATGTATTTTTAGACATAAAGTCATCCCATCTTTCATGTAGATTTCCTATAGCTGCTGACACTGGGGATATCTTAGCTCAGGACAAAGAATTGATCTACTGATCCAGCTGAGGGGAAACGGGATTTAAGATGCATGGAGAAAAGAGCGGCCGCCTTTCTTTGAACTTAATCTGCGAGGCTACACAAACCCGCCATAAAGCAAAGCTTTATGACACCCAGGGAGATGTGCTTCATCGCGTTTTCCTTCCCCAAACTGATGCACAAAGCTGCAAGTGACCTGAGTCAGCCGTCAGCTAATTACCCATTTCTTCAGCATTCAATACAGAAAACCCCAAACTGTGCTGACATATTCAGGTCCAACCCTCGAAACAAACACAATCACAATCAGAATGCTTTTTATTGTCATTGCATTTATCACATACAATGATATTATATAATCTAACCTACAAAGAACTGAGTATTCCCCCTTAACACTGCTCCTCCTTAACCCCCCCAAAAAATTTTTAAAAAAAACAATAACAAACAACAAAAGCAACAAAATAGAGAATAACAGCAAAAAAAAAAAAAAAATCCATTTTAAAATTGTGGTAATTGCAAAAATTGACATAGCTGACAGCAAGATGGGGTAAAATCTGAGGGCAAAATAGTGCTGTTAAAGTATTCTCACCGCTGGTTGTGATGAATTGTATGGACGGGCTTGGGGTGGGAGGGGGAGGGTTGGGGGGGCTTCAAGGAGAAGGAGTTTAGCATTCTGGCTGCTGCCGGGTAGAAACTGTTTGAGAGTCCGGCTGTGTGTGTTTTATGTGACTTATCCTGTTTACCAGAAGGCAGCAGAGTAAACAGGTGGTGAAGTGGGTGGGAGGCATCTTTCACAATAGATGAAGCTCTGCTGCAACTTCTGGAGCGGTGGACGTCGTCTGGGGGAGGGGGGCAGAGGGAGGCAGATGATCATCCGAGCAGTTTTTCTTGCTTTCTGAGGAGCAGCTCTGTTGGCTGCAGAAGAGTTTCCAAAGCAAGAGAAAGCTTTCCGTCGAGCAACAGCAGCAGATGTGGAGACGGATGGACTTTCTTCCCAGACCAGTAAGGATCCTCACTGATGTTCATCCCCAGAAACCTTGAACTGGGCCCCCTCTTTACTCCAATGCCCCCAGTCTCAAGTGGCCTGAGCTTCTCCTTTTTTGTCCGAAAAATCCTCTTTGGTCTTTTTGATGTTTATGAAGAGGTTGCCATGACAACAACATTCAGATAGTTAATGCACCTCATCTCTATAAACAACCAGAAGTAGTGTTGTCTCAAGGTGTGTGAGCAGGCTTTAGACCCTCCCATACTGAGGGTCGTCGTCGCCGAGGTGTGGGGACGGAGTCTCACAGTGGGCTGGTGTTCACTGGGAAAATCCGGGATCGATCTCGCAACGATACTTACAACCCTTTCACCTCCAGGCAGGTCAGTATTAATGACATTGTCTGTTGATCTGCTGGACTTACATGTGTGTTGATGATGGGGGGTGGGGGGTCAAGAAAGAGGGGCAGAGGTCATTTAAGGATCCCCAGGACCAGTCTTAAAGCATTTGGAGACCTCAGATGGAAGGACGACTGGCCTGTAGATGTTGAGAGAGGTGATGTTCGTCTGTTTGGGCATTGGGGTGATAGTGGTGGTCTTATAGTAGGCTGGGACAGTGATGTTGGCAAGGAACAGACTGGTGAGCACAGCATCCTGCCAGGATCTCACCAGGGCCAGCTGCCTTACCAGCCTGAACAGCTCTCAGGGTTCGCAAAGCTTCCCCTGCTGAAGGACGATAGGCTGGTCAGCAGGGTCCCATTTGGGAAGGGTCTCACCTGCTACTTTCTCTTCAATATCACAAAAAGTAATTCAGCTCCTCTGCCAGCGACGTGTTAGCAGCAGTTAGAGCCCTGAAACATCAAGTAAAATACCAAAACAGTCTCTGATGCAGGAAGTTCCCTATCCTCACGTGTTACACTTTACATGTCACTAATATACATGTCACTAATATACATGTCACTAATATACATGTCACTAATACACATGTCACTAATATACATGTCACTAATATACATGTCACTAATATACATGTCACTAATACACATGTCACTAATATACATGTCACTAATACACATGTCACTAATACACATGTCACTAATATACATGTCACTAATATACATGTCACTAATACACATGTCACTAATATACATGTCACTAATACACATGTCACTAATATACATGTCACTAATATACATGTCACTAATACACATGTCACTAATATACATGTCACTAATACACATGTCACTAATATACATGTCACTAATACACATGTCACTAATATACATGTCACTAATACACATGTCACTAATATACATGTCACTAATACACATGTCACTAATACACATGTCACTAATATACATGTCACTAATACACATGTCACTAATATACATGTCACTAATACACATGTCACTAATATACATGTCACTAATATACATGTCACTAATACACATGTCACTAATACACATGTCACTAATATACATGTCACTAATACACATGTCACTAATACACATGTCACTAATATACATGTCACCAATACACATATCACTAATACACATGTCACTAATATACATGTCACTAATATACATGTCACTAATACACATGTCACTAATATACATGTCACTAATATACATGTCACTAATACACATATCACTAATACACATGTCACTAATATACATGTCACTAATATACATGTCACTAATACACATGTCACTAATATACATGTCACTAATATACATGTCACTAATATACATGTCACTAATATACATGTCACTAATACACATATCACTAATACACATGTCACTAATATACATGTCACTAATATACATGTCACTAATACACATGTCACTAATATACATGTCACTAATACACATGTCACTAATACACATGTCACTAATATACATGTCACTAATATACATGTCACTAATACACATGTCACTAATATACATGTCACTAATATACATGTCACTAATATACATGTCACTAATACACATGTCACTAATACACATGTCACTAATATACATGTCACTAATACACATGTCACTAATACACATGTCACTAATATACATGTCACTGATATACATGTCACTAATATACATGTCACTAATACACATGTCACTAATATACATGTCACTAATACACATGTCACTAATACACATGTCACTAATATACATGTCACTAATACACATGTCACTAATACACATGTCACTAATATACATGTCACTAATATACATGTCACTAATACACATGTCACTAATATACATGTCACTAATATAAATGTCACTAATATACATGTCACTAATACACATGTCACTAATATACATGTCACTAATACACATGTCACTAATATACATGTCACTAATACACATGTCACTAATATACATGTCACTAATACACATGTCACTAATATACATGTCACTAATATACATGTCACTAATACACATGTCACTAATATACATGTCACTAATACACATGTCACTAATATACATGTCACTAATACACATGTCACTAATATACATGTCACTAATATACATGTCACTAATACACATGTCACTAATATACATGTCACTAATACACATGTCACTAATACACATGTCACTAATATACATGTCACTAATATACATGTCACTAATACACATGTCACTAATATACATGTCACTAATACACATGTCACTAATATACATGTCACTAATACACATGTCACTAATATACATGTCACTAATACACATGTCACTAATATACATGTCACTAATATACATGTCACTAATACACATGTCACTAATACACATGTCACTAATACACATGTCACTAATATACATGTCACTAATATACATGTCACTAATATACATGTCACTAATATACATGTCACTAATATACATGTCACTAATACACATGTCACTAATATACATGTCACTAATACACATGTCACTAATATACATGTCACTAATATACATGTCACTAATATACATGTCACTAATACACATGTCACTAATGTACATGTCACTAATATACATGTCACTAATACACATGTCACTAATATACATGTCACTAATATACATGTCACTAATATACATGTCACTAATACACATGTCACTAATATACATGTCACTAATACACATGTCACTAATATACATGTCACTAATATACATGTCACTAATATACATGTCACTAATACACATGTCACTAATACACATGTCACTAATATACATGTCACTAATATACATGTCACTAATACACATGTCACTAATATACATGTCACTAATACACATGTCACTAATATACATGTCACTAATATACATGTCACTAATATACATGTCACTAATACACATGTCACTAATGTACATGTCACTAATATACATGTCACTAATACACATGTCACTAATATACATGTCACTAATATACATGTCACTAATATACATGTCACTAATACACATGTCACTAATATACATGTCACTAATACACATGTCACTAATATACATGTCACTAATACACATGTCACTAATACACATGTCACTAATATACATGTCACTAATATACATGTCACTAATATACATGTCACTAATACACATATCACTAATACACATGTCACTAATATACATGTCACTAATATACATGTCACTAATACACATGTCACTAATATACATGTCACTAATATACATGTCACTAATATACATGTCACTAATACACATGTCACTAATATACATGTCACTAATATACATGTCACTAATACACATATCACTAATACACATGTCACTAATATACATGTCACTAATACACATGTCACTAATACACATGTCACTAATATACATGTCACTAATATACATGTCACTAATACACATGTCACTAATATACATGTCACTAATACACATGTCACTAATACACATGTCACTAATACACATGTCACTAATACACATGTCACTAATATACATGTCACTAATATACATGTCACTAATACACATGTCACTAATATACATGTCACTAATATACATGTCACTAATACACATGTCACTAATACACATATCACTAATACACATGTCACTAATACACATGTCACTAATATACATGTCACTAATACACATGTCACTAATACACATGTCACTAATATACATGTCACTAATACACATGTCACTAATATACATGTCACTAATATACATGTCACTAATACACATGTCACTAATACACATGTCACTAATATACATGTCACTAATACACATGTCACTAATACACATGTCACTAATACACATGTCACTAATATACATGTCACTAATATACATGTCACTAATATACATGTCACTAATACACATGTCACTAATATACATGTCACTAATACACATGTCACTAATATACATGTCACTAATATACATGTCACTAATATACATGTCACTAATATACATGTCACTAATATACATGTCACTAATACACATGTCACTAATATACATGTCACTAATATACATGTCACTAATATACATGTCACTAATACACATGTCACTAATATACATGTCACTAATACACATATCACTAATATACATGTCACTAATATACATGTCACTAATATACATGTCACTAATACACATGTCACTAATATACATGTCACTAATACACATGTCACTAATACACATGTCACTAATATACATGTCACTAATACACATGTCACTAATATACATGTCACTAATACACATGTCACTAATACACATGTCACTAATATACATGTCACTAATATACATGTCACTAATATACATGTCACTAATACACATATCACTAATACACATGTCACTAATATACATGTCACTAATATACATGTCACTAATACACATGTCACTAATATACATGTCACTAATACACATGTCACTAATATACATGTCACTAATATACATGTCACTAATACACATGTCACTAATGTACATGTCACTAATATACATGTCACTAATACACATGTCACTAATATACATGTCACTAATATACATGTCACTAATATACATGTCACTAATACACATGTCACTAATATACATGTCACTAATACACATGTCACTAATATACATGTCACTAATACACATGTCACTAATACACATGTCACTAATACACATGTCACTAATATACATGTCACTAATATACATGTCACTAATATACATGTCACTAATACACATATCACTAATACACATGTCACTAATATACATGTCACTAATATACATGTCACTAATACACATGTCACTAATATACATGTCACTAATATACATGTCACTAATACACATGTCACTAATATACATGTCACTAATATACATGTCACTAATACACATATCACTAATACACATGTCACTAATATACATGTCACTAATACACATGTCACTAATATACATGTCACTAATATACATGTCACTAATACACATGTCACTAATATACATGTCACTAATACACATGTCACTAATACACATGTCACTAATATACATGTCACTAATATACATGTCACTAATACACATGTCACTAATACACATGTCACTAATATACATGTCACTAATACACATGTCACTAATACACATGTCACTAATATACATGTCACTAATATACATGTCACTAATACACATGTCACTAATATACATGTCACTAATATACATGTCACTAATACACATGTCACTAATACACATATCACTAATACACATGTCACTAATACACATGTCACTAATATACATGTCACTAATACACATGTCACTAATATACATGTCACTAATACACATGTCACTAATATACATGTCACTAATACACATGTCACTAATATACATGTCACTAATATACATGTCACTAATACACATGTCACTAATACACATGTCACTAATATACATGTCACTAATACACATGTCACTAATACAAATGTCACTAATACACATGTCACTAATATACATGTCACTAATATACATGTCACTAATATACATGTCACTAATACACATGTCACTAATATACATGTCACTAATATACATGTCACTAATATACATGTCACTAATATACATGTCACTAATACACATGTCACTAATATACATGTCACTAATATACATGTCACTAATATACATGTCACTAATACACATGTCACTAATATACATGTCACTAATACACATATCACTAATATACATGTCACTAATATACATGTCACTAATATACATGTCACTAATACACATGTCACTAATATACATGTCACTAATACACATGTCACTAATACACATGTCACTAATATACATGTCACTAATACACATGTCACTAATATACATGTCACTAATACACATGTCACTAATACACATGTCACTAATATACATGTCACTAATACACATGTCACTAATATACATGTCACTAATACACATGTCACTAATATACATGTCACTAATATACATGTCACTAATACACATGTCACTAATACACATGTCACTAATACACATGTCACTAATACACATGTCACTAATATACATGTCACTAATACACATGTCACGTCACTCGTTACACTGAGCTCTTAACTAGTTACCTCTTTTCATTGTTCATCTGCTCAGTGCTGATGGAAAGGGTCAGCTTTTTTTTATTGTAAGAAGTAAAAAGCAAAGATAAAAGTATTAAAATCCGGCAGATAAAAGCAAAAGGTTTTTTGAAAAATAAGCATTCAAGCTACTGGACGTCTTGCCTCCATAAGGTTTCAGGCTCGGATTGTGCATCACATTTCATTATATTTCTTTTTTCTGATTCTACAGGTTGTTCTGCTGCCCAGAGCCAAGCAAACAGCAAGCGACAACCAAACATCTGACATGGAGAGAAGGTGCTGTCAAAGGGAAACCAGTCCTGAAAGGTTCTGTAGAGGTGACACAAGGGAGAGATTTTCTACCCAGTTCCCCTCACAGACCCACCGTCTGGAAAATAATCAAGTGAAAATCTGCTAATTTATTTGGAGTGTGATGGTGAGATTTGTTGCTTGTTATTGTTTTCTTATAACCTGAACGCTTGATATGATAAATGTGTTTAAATCGTGGTGTTATTGAAACAAAATAAAAACAGCCAGAGCTTCATTTGCCATTCAAGACGTGCTGTAAACAAAACACAACATACTTTTTGCATCATGTCCTCCCTCCACTGCTCCGTAGACAAACACTCCCCTGCACTTTCTTCCTCACACTTCCAGCTATTAGAGCACATTTCTAGCACAGCATCCCCTGCTGTGATGTGCATCTGGGAGCAGCTGAAAAAAAACAACAGATCAAAATGTCTTCTTACTCTAAAAACATTCAGTGTTCATGCGTGGAAATGCTTTAAGTCAGAAACGAATCCTCTCTGCTTGTGCAAGATAAGGCATGTGGTCACACATGGAGCCAACATGTTTGCTATTCTTCAAATTTTATTTTTGGTAATTAAAAATTTATGCACTAAATTAAAAAATAGTTACACACAGACACACACACACACACACACACACACACACATATATATATATATATATATATATATATATATATATATATATATATATATATATATATATATATATATATATATATATATATATATATATATATATATATATATATATATATATACATATATATATATATATTTATCCACATGTATTTGTAACAAGTTACCTGTAATCATCTGCGAATTTATTTAAGAGCAAGTTGAGCAACATTTCCTACTTGGTGTAAGAATGCCAGATGTGTCATTACCTGGAAATTTCTGACCAACCAGCTTGTTTTTGCTTCCAAACTGTCACACGGGGATGTTGGCCCACGGGCCCGCCGCATCACATAGGGCGGCCAGTTGACTGTGCTTGTAATGTAAAACTCACCTGATGCGTTTATGGCAGCACATAATGCCAGCTAAGTTTTTTGATTTTCTTTTTTTTTTCAAAATAAATAAATAAATTAATAAGGCGTGAAAAACACCTGTTTCTCAAATGTGAACTCCATTTAGAAGTTATGTAGTTGTTTGTCCTCATCTTCCCTCACTGTTAAAAGTTTCTAATTCTACTGCAGTAGATGATGTTTTCCTGTTGCTGTTCATCACTGATGCAACCTGTTTGTCTTTTTATGCACAAAATGATATCTGGCAGCACGCAGCAGCAGAATAGTTACCAATGCATTGAAAACTGACAGGAGCGGCTCTTGACGTGCATCTGAATGAGCCTGGGAATGAGAATGTGTTGAAGCTACGGGGCCTTGGCTTGAAAACAAACAGGTGCAAAGGTCAGTGCAGATGAAAGAGCTCATACACATTTCTTGGACAAAAGGCCTGCAGTAAAAGTAGAAATTTTAATTCTGGGAATGATTTGCGAGCATGTGGGAAGAGTGCACGCTGACATCTGTCACCCTTACAGCACCTTATAAGTATGCAGAGAAACATAGACTCCCCCCTCTGTATGCAAAGTTTCTGAGTTGTTTTCAGAAAAAGAAAAAAAAACAAAAACCAACTGTTGAGGCAGTTGGACGGCGATGCTCTTCGTGATTTGCATGTATGTGGGGAGCTGATAGAGAATGTCCTTGAAGTGCTGTGATATGCTGCAACACAACATTGCATGTTGTGTTGCAGCATAATAAAATTCACCACCTTAACAACAAAAGAAATGTGTGAAAGCTGGACAGTCAGCATAGTTAGGAGTCAAGCTGAGAGCTTTGAAGAAGGTCTTCAGGTCACTTGAGACTAAAGCTGAAGTTTATGTTTCAGCATGAACGTCATCGCTGCAGGAAAACCCATCTCCACAGTGAAGCATGGTGGTAGCAGCATCATAATAAGGGGGTTTCTGATTAGCAGGGATTGGAAAATAGCCAGAACTGAGGAAATGACAGATTGTGCTAAATCCTGTTAGGAGATAAATTGTTTAAGTCTTCCTCTGATTTGATGTTGGAATGCTGTTACTAGTGTGCTTTGTAATCATACCTCCAAAGTCCTCAACAAAAGCTATGAATCTGTTTCTGTTCTAAGTTTTATGTCATTTAATGTAGCATGCCAGTTAAACAGAAAGACAAACACTAAACCATTTTGTTTCTAGCTCATAGTGGTCCTCTGGATAAAGACCAGTCTGCTGTGGAGGTTTCCTGCGCCTTCAGGACTACCTTTGGTCGCCCTTATCAATGCCTTCTTTACCAGGTCTGCAGGTCTGTGAGTTTTGATGGGCAAGCATGTAGGTGCATTTGTTTGGTTTCATATTCTTCTGGAGTTAATTGTGTTTTTATTATCCAACTCTGATGTTTGGCCACAACTTTATTTCTGGCATGTTTGGACCATCTTCATGATGTTCCTTGGTGGTTCTTGTTTTTTGGGTTGCAGACTCTGGGGCATTTCATGAAGGGTACATATATACCTAGATCATGTAAAACTTGATTTCATACAGGTGGACCTTAGTTGATGAACTAGAAAAGCACTCGGAGAGCGCAGACCTCCACCAAGTGGCTCATTTCTACCCATATTGTGATTCCCAGCCGGTTCTAGTCATGCATTCATTTATATGGATACACATTAGACTCCTTAATTCATTGATAATAAATTCAGTGACTTGGTGATATTTTGGTGTTTGTTTGTCTTCATTTGTTTTCTTGCAGTGCTAATTTTTTTTTCTAGGATCCATATCTATCTTTGATATCTTGTAAAACATGTTGGGAACTTCTGTAGTTTTTGGCAACAAATCTGAGCATTTATTGTAGAGTTACATGCATATATGCTAAAAAAAAAATGGCTCTATCTCACATTGATAGAAAGCTTAAAAAGATTCCTAAATCCTGATGGTGATCCGAATCACTTCCAAAAATGACTGGAATCTAAGTTAAACCAAGACCCATTCATCCATCCATCCATCCATCCATCCTTCCACCCACCCGTCCATCCATTCATCCATTAATTTATCCATCCATCCATTTTCTGAACCACTTAGGGTAACTCAGAGTCACAGGAAGCTGGAGTCTATCCCAGCAATCATTGGGTGAGAGACAATACACACACTGGACAGGACACCAGTCCATTGCAGGGCCACACAGAGAGACAAACAACCATTTACACCAACTATTTAGAGTAACCAATCTTTGGACAGTGGGAGGAACCCGGAGAGAACACATGTATACACAGGGAGAACATGCAAACTCCACACAGAAAGGCCACTGTTCAAACCTCCCCCAAGCCAAGACTCAAACCAGCAACCTTCTTGCTGAGATGCCACAGTTCTAACCACCATGCCACCAGCCCTAAACCAAGACCATTCTCAGAAAAATAAAAATCATGAAAATTAATCTACTAGTTTTTATGTAAAGGTAATTCCAAAGAAACAGACAGATCCTTGGCAGAGGAAATTATGAGACTTTTCTGATCTTATTTATCTTATTTTCCTTATATATTCATCTTTTTTATACTTTTTTTTTATTTCAAAAGAATTAATAAATAAATACATAAATAAGAAAATAGAATTCTGCCAAGTGGGGTGAATTTTTTTTTGTCAGCCACTGTGTAAACACTGGCAGCTTATGCAAATCAGATTTCTTTTGCAAATGAAAATCAATGAATAGTTCAGCTCATTGGTCTCACAAAACTAGTGCGAACCAGCTCGCAACACTGTTTTCATAAGCATCCTCATGACCTTCTATGACCATTCTTGTGTAAGTGTACTGCACTGTGGACTGGTTGGAAACCACTGAGCTAATAATTTCTCAACAAAAATACAGAAAATAGAAAGTAAAATCACTGGCTGAAGAGTCAGATCATCTATATCATTCAAACCTCCTTTGCTCCGTTCCAACACTCCTCTGTAAACAGCAGCCTTAACCATTAGCTGGTCATAATGAGACGTGGGAGTAAAAGAGGTTGAGACGTCCTTGGGGTTGCTCCTCCAGCGGCAGGTGTATCACCCGGGTTCATTATCCTGTGGCTGATTCTTTATGGATCTTATCTAGTTGAGCAGCCAGAAAGTCTGCAAATTACAAGCTCTCCTGTTGTCACGGTGACACGTAACTGCCCACTTTGATCCAAATCAAAGCGCGTGTGCTTATAAAAACATACATGAAACCCGGGCACAAATGCCGACCAGCTTGAGGCTTGACAACAAAGATGCAGGGGAGCAATTTTTGCCTTTCTAAGAACTCTGCAAATAGCTTTCCATATGGGAAGGCATTCATTTAAGTATGAGAGGTTGCTGAGGAGAAAACACACAACATATTGACGATCCTGTTAAAAGCACTTGTGAAATAGCTGCTGACGAGCAGAAAAACATCACCGGGAAATGACTAATCCATTTTTGGGTCAAACTGAGTGTACACCACCACTTAAAAAACTGCTTTTTGTCAGAGATGACACTATTTGATTTCCTTCAGGGTTATGAGTGCTGATTTCTACAAACTAAGAACATTTGCTGTCCATCATATCTAAGTGCCTTACATGAAAAACAGGGAAAAATAAATTAAACACTAACAACATTTAAGCTTTGCATCTTTTTTTTCCTCAATTGACAGGATCATAAAACCCAAGTAGCACTTGCAGGAACAGTTTGAATTTTTCACTCTCCTTACTGGGAGCCAAAGATGCCATTTATGGAGATATTATGGTGCATTTAAGACAGAATGAAAGCACTTTGCACTGCAGTATCTTTATTACTGGAGCCACACAGGCCCTCGGCAGACATCAGCCTCTGTCACGCCCATCACTCAATTACAACTATTTGCCCCCATGCTCACACTATAGACACACAAACGTGCACGAACCCTGTGCATCCCCGCTCTTCATCGATCTTTGTCTTTGTGGCTCTGCTCTCTTCTCACAGCTTCTGATTTTTATGCCACTTTTTCTTCTTTCGCTAAAAGTTTCTTTGTTTTATGTTTTCTAGTGAAAGATGCATTTATACGACGTCTCTGCTCAGCATTTGTTTCCAGCACGAGTTTGCTCACAAGTTATTTATCGTGTTTACCATTGATCCGAATAAGAGGTTTTCACAGTGCACATCAAAAAGCCAGCCAGCAGGGCTCGAGGTAAAAGCAAGAAGGCCCCCATCGAACGACGCATCGTCAGCAGTATCTCACACATTGCGTTTTAAAAACAGAGACCAGTATTTCATATAAATGACTAAAAAAGCTTCAGCATCAGCACTGCATTTAAAACAGCCAGCATGTGTATTATTTACTGTCAGCAAGATCATGAGTTTACATCTTTACAATAATTAAATGCTCAATTGATTTCGTCCTTTCTTGCTCTGCTGGTTAGAAATCACTTTCCATGCAGGCATCATATAACTGCTGCAGTTCTGCAAAGGGTAATTAGGTATATTACAGTCTGAGGTAATAGGCATTAGACATTAATAATTCTAAGGAACTTCTGTGCTTATGAAATGTTGCTGCTATTTTCAGCCTTTCTCACAATGCACAATGAAGCAACAGCAGGAGCTCAGGCAAGAGAGACAGAGCTCATCTAGAGGAAGAAAATGAGAAATAACACAGCATCAAGCAGGAGGCAAGTAACAGCAGGCTTCCTCTGAGTGGGTAAATAACTGAATATTCACAGTCAGACTGTTTGTTGTGCTGTCTTCTTTGCTTGAGTCTAATGAAACTGGAGGAAAGATTTTTTTTCATTATAAGAAATTCAGCGAAAAGACAATATAAAAGAATGTTTAATTCAAAGTCCTGCTTTATTTGGGAGGTTTCCACCTTCATCCTTTTCCTTTGTGTTTGTTTTTTCTTTCCTCTAGCTTCCTTACACAGTCCAAAAGTGTGTTAACTGAGGATTATGAATGTGCTGTAGGTGTGCATGTGCATGATGGTTTCTGTTTTACCTGTGATAGACCAGTTCAAGGTGTAGCTGGCCTCTTGCTCTGTGACAGCTGACATAAGCTGCATTTCCATTACATGTTTTTTGCAAAATAAAAGCAATATTTGTAAGTTTTAACAAACACAAATTGCAATTTGCAGGTGTTAAACAATTTTTATTGCATAAACCTTAGTTTTCATAAAATATCGTCCGGTTGGCTATTTATGCAAAATAGCCACTTGGTGTTATTTTGGGGTTTACTTGGTGCAGAGAATTTGCCTTTTAAAGCTTTTCGCCCGCATTTTCTTTTATAAACCCTGAAATTCTCTGTCGTTTGTCCCACACCGCAACATGTTTATCGGACATGAACTGGTCACATGACCCTATACGTCACGTCCGGGGACACGTAAATGCAAAACAAGTGTTTCCATTACACTTTTGCTGTATATTTCTATATCGAAACATCTGAAAAGCCTCCTCATGAGAGCGTAAAAACTTTTTTAGCAATATTTGAGACTTTTTTTATAAGACCATTAGTGGTTTTTATTGCGATATTGAGTTTTTGAGTAATTCTAGGTGTAACGGAAACACAGCAATGGACTCAAGCTTCTGTGTCACCCTGAAAACAGGTATAAAAATGAATAACACAGATATAAAGATATTGTATCTGGTTTGTTAAATGCATCTCATGTGAAGGCATATTTAATCACTGGAGCTTCAGAATTGTTCTTTGAAAGAAACAAACAAGACATAAAAATGGACAAACTTTGAAGGAGCATCACTATTAACCCTTGTAGCAAGACTGGCTGATACTTTTTGGATGATGCATTTTCCAGCTCTGTAGCACAACATCACTTGATATTCATCCAGTTATAACAATGACTTATATAACTTTATGTATATGAAGTTATACATTTCCAAAGTTTTGTTACCTTTTTATAGCTTATGAGCTGGGCTGTGACTGAAGTGATATACAACATGATTTTTAGAGAAAAGACAGCTTCAACTTTGCACACAAGATTTGTTTTTTTAAGTTTTCTATGAATGTAACAAGGCGTAGAGGTGAAACCTCAACACTGCACTGTGGACTGGTTGGAAACCACTGAGCTAATAATTTCTCAACAAAAATACAGAAAATAGAAAGTAAAATCACTGGCTGAAGAGATACTCGGAGCAAAGCACTGATTCGGTCTTCTCGTCTCCTCGGGGAGCTCTCAGTGGAATACACTAGATCTGTATCTCTGCTGGCAGCTTCTCTGAAGGATCTCACCCTGGGCAGAGTCTTTCCTTCGGAAGGTTTTTAGAAAAGCTTAGTCCGAATCTTTTTCAAGTGATCAACCCTCAGATGTCTTAGATGTGGGTGTTTCTGCCTCCTCCCTCCTGCTCCGCTTGGCGTTTCTGTCCTCTTTTCACTCCAAGCTCCACTTTCAGAAGATAGTAGGCGTGAAAATGTCTGTGGGATTTTATGTCATTTTTACTTCTCCCTTTTACACCAGAACTACTAAAGTATGGAAGGCTGCAGTATCACAGAGGCACTAAGAGGAAGGTGTGAACACAGCTCTACAGGCTCACATAGATCACACTTTGGACTTCCCAGCCCTTCTCTGTGAGTTTGATCAGCCCACTCATCCTAGCCGAAGGTTTTGGGGCAGGTTTAAAACACTCATACAGTTTCTCTTTTCCTTTGTCTGCCTTTTATGTAACATACTTTGCACTGAATCACCGTCCCTCTCTCTTTTCCCCCTGCAGCTTTTTCCATCTAGATAAAGGTACACCAACACCGTCAGCAGTTCCTCAGTGAATTCCTGGCTAGCTTTAATTTTCAAGCTCATCCATAATTTAACAACTGAGCACCTAACATAGCAGCATCCAGCTGGATTAAAGGCCCAAGTGCCGTATCTTTACTTGCCAGTTCAACTTGAATTGATTTAATATTCATTGTAAAGGTATAAGAGACTGTCTGTGTGATTATGTTGAAGAAGGAAAAATACAAACAGGATGGAGCCGAGGCAACAGTGAGATGACTAAAACATCTGTGAATAACTGTCAGCTGTTGAGTGTGGGCGCACCGAGGTGGCTGCTGCTTTTAAAATGTCAAACGGTTTTTGACAACGCAACAGCCAGTGAATTGTATGTGTGTGTATGTGTGTGTGTGTGTGTGTGTGTGTGTGTGTGTGTGTGTGTGTGTGTGTGTGTGTGTGTGTGTTGAATTAAATGTGTTTAAGTACTGCTCATTTTTTTCTCTTTATGTGAGTTAAAGATGCTGGTTGCTAAATTTCCCAGTCTTAATACAATTCAGTTGCTTCTTTCACTTTGTTTATTGTTACATGCGAAAATCTTTTACAGCTGCATTATGTAACTTTCTGACCTACAAACAGACTTGTTTTTTTTTTTGTTATAATGTAAATGCTTGGAGTTGTTGTTGCTCAGTAGGATCCTTAGGCTAAAAAACTGCACAACTTTTGCTGGGTGATGTTGCAGCTGAGTTTCTGTTGACAGTTTCAAGTCTTTTGCTTAAAACATATCTCTTTGCAATCATTCAACTCAGGCTAACAGAGACTCTTTATTAACTAAAGTCCAAAACTGGTCACAATACTGTATTACTGTACTGTTTTCTCTGTGTGTTCTTTTGTATTGTTCAGCATTTTGGGAGCAGTGTTACTCTTTGGAAATGTGCTATATAAATAAAGTTGACCTTGACCTTGACACACCGTGAAACACGCTAGCAACTGGGTATCAACACAGTGGCCATTTTGAAAATACACCAGGACTGACTCATCAAAGAATTTATTATTAATTAAAAAATTTATTATTGAAGGAAGAAGAAAAAAATAGAAAAAAGTGACAAAACAAGTAATAAAACAAGACTCAACATCTGACTTTTACTGACTGGATAGAACTCAGAGAAAAGGTAGGATGCAAGATGGGTGCTGGACGAGTCATTATGAGGTACTTTACTGAGAAAATCAGTGAGCTGTGATTCTTCAAACAATATTTCATAAGTTTCTGACCTTAAAACTGGACTTCTGGACCTCGCTTCATCGTGCACATTCCTGGGACTGTCATTGCCATCTAGGGTCCCATCCAGTCTGGAGCCTCATGCAACACCTGACTTCTGATTCACAGCAGCACATCACACACCAGCAACTGGATATCAACACACTGAACATTTTAAACATGAAACATTTCAGGAAATAAAAGCAAGATGACATCGTATAAAGACAAATTCTCACCGTTGCAGTAACTTGCACATTGTCTTCGTACAGTTAAATAACTCATCTGCTTGAACTATTTTACTGACGAAACATCTTTAGAAATAAATTTGCATCAGATTATATGTCTCTATTTGGAACACCAAAAGTAAATGATTCCTCTGCAGAGTAAATAACCTGTAGATGATTCCTCCAACATGTCATTAGCCTAATAAAAATGAGTTTTAAACATTTTCACTTCAGGTCGAACTGCTTCCAGGTTCAGCTGTAATGACCTACAACTGAACCTGTAAATTAAATGAAACAATAAATTAAATGAAATACTGCTGAAAAGGTGGAAATGCATGCAGACACCTTCTTATAGCATCAACAGAGACTGGGATCAGAAATAAAGGAAAGGCCAAATAAAAAGAAAAGTGGCGTCAGCAGCAGTTGGCTTGGTTGTTGAATGCTTCCCATGATATGAAATAAGTAACATTTTCCCAAACTGTAAGTATATTGATAAAATATTTCACTTCAAAACATTTTAAAGTTTGGTAAGTCCAGATGAAAACTTAAGGACAACAGGAGAAATCATGTAAACAATACGTCTAATTTGATCTTGGACAGTAAAATGAGCCGATTTGCTTGGTTTCCAGGCTCGATGAAGCTTAACTGTGTGCCTCCTCCCTCTTGTTTTATAATAGTCTCACATTGTCTAATTTCTTTATAGAAATTAACCAAAGTATTCTCTGAATAACAGCAAGCTTGTTAGCTTGTTGACCCTCTTGTAAATCTAGATCATTATGCCTCTTCCTCTCCTCGGTCTTTCTGTCCTTCCGTTTCTTTGTCTCCCTTCTTTTGTTTCCAGTCACACAACCTCAGTCTCATCAGTGCCTCAGGGATGACATGTCTGCTGATGCTAACAAATGACGAGCGTCCCCGCTGACAGCAAGTCCATCTATCTGTGTCAGAGTAATTGAATTTCATAAATATAATCAAAGGGGTCTGTTATAAAGGAACCTGTAGTCTGGTCTGAGTATTATTCCACACACAACCGACAGTGTCTGCAGCCAGATTAACAAGAGGAATTGCGCGCATGATAACTGCAAAACACAGATAAATGTTAGCTTGGTATCAGACGAGTAATGAACATTGTGCTGCACCATTTGTCTGGAAATCTAGTGGGAAGAGGAAGTTCCTGGTTTCATTGATCCTTTAAGTAACAGAGGAAAAACAGTTTCCCCTCCCTAATTATTGGTTTTAGAGGAAATTGTGCTTAAAAACTCCATGAGACAATTTGGCATTAGTCAAGTGAAGCAGACGGCCCACTACTATTGATCAAAACAAAGAAAAACAGAAAATGTTGCAGCTAATGAAGGCAAATAAACCCAAACCAGGTCATTATCATCCAAAGCAGGTCCACAGTGTTCCCACCAAACTGTGTGTGCAAATTCAGCATTAGCTATATGTTCCCGCAGAAACAGATGCCTCACAAGAACCATATGTTCAATAGAAAGCATCTAATTAGCTGCTAAATGGGCCGAGCTTTGACCTGAGAAGCACCCTCAGAGGGGTGGTTAATCCCTGTTGATGCAGTTTGAGGAATTATTGATCCACAGGCCCATCAAGCCACGCTCTGTGAAGATAGTATCGACCAAAAACGCCAAGAGAGTCTTTAAACTCAAAACACAAACTAACACACAGAATTTAAAAAAACGCAGTCCATATGTTGATTTATACAACAAGAGTAAACTTGCAGTGCCTTCAGGAGTTGTACAAGACTGCAAACTAATTAGCAGCAATGAAGATCTCACAATGTGATTTGATGATGGCAACCTCCGCAGAGATTATCTCCCTCCCCAGTGGAAGAGAGTGGAGCAACAGATCCGCACCCTCTTGATGCCACTGTAAGTAGATTTTGTGAGATGAGACATTGTGTGAAATTACTCCATTCAGAGAATAAATGAAAGCTTCTAACGGTCTTTTTGAAGTTCACTTTGGTCTATCTTGTTGCATCAGAGACATCTTGGGTTTTATCAGCAGCCAAAAGAAGAACGATCCCTCAAACACAGTCATTTCAATTCAAACAATATTATGCTACTTATACGGAGATAAAAGCAACAAATAGCATGATAGATGACCACATGGCTCCCCTTGGCAAGCATGAAGATAGACAGCTATGATGTATTCCAAGATGAAAAACCTGTTTGGAAAAGGCCCGAAGCAGCAACTGGCTGGTTCTGCCACTCTCTCGTGTGTGAGTCCTGATAGATTTCATTTTCAAAACAATTGATAGTTTGTCACATCTGTTGTGCTGTGGGACATGCAGCAAAGAGAGTGCCAGCATATGGCAGGTTTAATTAATGTGAACCATCTCATGTGCCTCCCACAGACACAGTAGGCCTGGTAGGCCCTGCAGACCTCCTGTGTTGTCAGGATTTTGCTGGCATTTCATTCTTTTGGGCTCATTTTGCAGAATTAATTAGGGCGCTTTCTGCTCACCTGCAGATGGGTTTCACAAGCTCCAACTCAAAGCTGCCAACTTCAACTTAAGCTGCTAGAGGAATAAAATTCTGGATTTACTTGGAAAGTTGGCTGTGTGATATATATTCCCCGACTTTCAGAAAAACAGCTTGAAATTTGATTTGTCTGTTTGGGATTCAGTCACTGACATTCGGCTGAAATGCAGAAGCTTATGTCTCAGATCCCTCAGATCAATGAACGTCTTCTGATGCGCTGCTTGTACTCAGTCATTTTCTTCTGTTCGGCTAAGGAGAGTGCTTCTTTAATGGATTTGAACACTAAACTGATGAAGGAGCATTTATTGGCTTATCGAGATGAATCACATTTTTCGGCATGCTCCCTGAAAGGCTCCTGTCTGTGATAGAATAAACAACGTGGCCACATCTCCAGTTGTTAAAATGGGAAAGCAAGAAAAATATATGAACCATAAGAAGACACCGATGTTGGATTTTTCACATGTTTTTAAAGTTTTGATGAGAAACTTTTTGTCTGCTGGCAAGTTCATTTTCTCTCTTCGATGTTTTCACATACACACTAGTACAATAACTTAATTAAAACGCAAAAAATTGTAGAAATATTCAGGGAAAATTTACCCAAATGACATGTCATAATAACAGATCCTGCTTATAAAAATTGTAAATGAAAAGAGGAATTTAGCCAGCTTGGTGCCATTGCTTTGTGAACCTTTTACTTAGAGTTCAGTAATATCTATAAGTGTTATTTTGATCTTTTAGAAACCAGACAAAACAAGTGATAAGTGGGTAAGACATGGAAAAAAGTCATTTTGAATGGATTAAAATTAATCCTATACTGATTTCTAAAACTGAGATAAATTGTTTAACTGTTTCAAATAAAATCACAATCAATGACCCGAAGCGTGACGATGCTTGGTAAGATGTAGAATAAACACACAACTGAAAGGTTTACTGAGTTGCTTCCGTCAATAATCAGATTCTCACGCAGAAAAAATAAATTAGCACGCCTAACACCCAATGGTAAAATTCTAAATGTAGGCTGAAAATGATCAGAAGTCTCATTAATAAGGAGAATTAATCGTTTTTTGGTGGATTATTATCATAGCAGAGACAAGGCAAACTTGGTTTTACACTGTTCTGTTCAAGTTAAAAGGTGTAATGGGTCAGTAGATGTTTTAGGTATCGACCTGAAGAGTTTTAAAAAACCATGAAATGCGATTATTTGAGGAAGTTGGAAAAAGTACATAACATTTTGTAGCCCTGGAGGTGAAACTAACAACTCAAGGAAAACTTACACTTATTAATACACTGATAGTTTCACAGTTTGTCTGTTTATTCATATCCTTCCGTCTCCTAAACTTAAATTATTTAAAGTATTAAAGGCTTTAAATGATCAGAAACTTCATAAATAAGGAGAATTAATGTTGTTTTGGTGGATTGAGCTCACAGCAGAGACAAGGCATCTATCTTCCCCAATAGCACTCACCTGTAAACTATTCAGCAGCTCACATTAGTAGCTAATATTAGGATATATTTTTCTGAGGTAATACATTAAGAAAAAAAAAAAAAAAGATATTAAATTTCATTTATATACCACTGTTCATGCACTCAAAGTTGATTTACAAGATAAAAGATAAAAAAAAAAACAAAAGAAGTAACTAAAATTAGATCTGTTAATAAGAAAAGCAGAGATACAAGTAAACAACACAAAGTTGTTTATGTGGTTAAAGCAAAGTGAAACAGGTGATTTTTTAGCCTTTTTTTTTTTAAAATTACAGGCTAATTACTCAGTCCTCCCTTTTCAGACACATCTTACCTCCATCTTTCATGTTCAGTCTAATGTTACCTCTTTGTTTCTTCCACCTGTTCTCACTTCATCCTGCTTGTGTTGGTTTCTGCTTCATTCTGTGCACCACTGCAGTCGGAAACTGCTAACTCAAACTATTTCTGCACAATGAGAAATGTAGGAAGAAAACCACTTCCAGGTCAGCATGTTTGCTTTGTTTGTGCAAGATGTTCACTCCACTGACGGGATAAAGGAGCTAGAAACTGTGTGAAAGTGCAGTTTCATCTTTTCACAAAGCAGAAAGGATAAAAGGTTTTACTCTGTTGTATGATTTAAATAAAACGTAATGCTGTGACTGAAAGACCTTCGCAGGGTTGTTGTAAACTTTTAGGACTTGTTGGAAAAGAGAAATTTGGAGCTCACAGCCTTCATTAAATGAAGCGTGGAAAGAAAAGGTTTCATTTGTTCACTTGTTTAGTTTTAAGTAAGGTTGTGCAAAGTCACAATAAACTACGAATCTACTATCTACTTTCTTTGTTTGCTTCTTTGGATTTTTTATGCTACTAAACACAAACAGAAAGTGTCACAGCATTTAGATTTTTTTTTTCTGTTGTGTTACATTTAAAATGTGAAAAGTCAACAAATCAGATTAAAAATAAATTGGTTACTCTGGTTTATTAAGAATAAGGTTGAAGTATTTTCATATGAATATGGTAAAGTATTAAAACATATTTGGTTCAAGTTAAAGGGAGATATTAAAGCTGCACTGCCAAACTTTGGCAAATCTTTAGTTAATTCCACCTCTGTCTCTTCTCTGAGCTCTCTCCAGCCAGTAAAAGTCAGCCTGATATTAATTCCCGTCTTTTACTTTCTTCTCTTTCTCCATTTATGTCCTCTGAATTTCTTTTCCTGAATCAGATAACATCCAAAAAACCCAATGTGTTGATATCCAGTTGCTGGCGTGCGATGTAGTGTCATAAAGCAAAACCGTTTGTCACATGATGCTTCAGCCTGGAACACAAGGTAGTTAAAGACCCATCATGCAACTTTGTGACCTTAAAACTCCACGTCCCGGACTTGTTTGATGACACAGTGACATCTATTATGTTCATTCCTGAAGCCGTTGCTACCCAACAGCGTCCCGAGGCTGAGAAACCAACACTATAATTCAATTCAATTCGGCTTTACATGCATGGTGCCACTTCACAACAATGTCGTCTCAAGGCACTTTACAGACAATTCAGATCAATTCATAAATAGCCTGGCTAATAGAAACCAACTGATTGCATCAAATCTTGACTTTGATCCAATCCCCCTTCATGCACATGTATAAGGCGACAGTGGGAAGGAAAACCTCCCTTTAAAAAGGAAGACAAAACCTCCAGCAGATCCTGATTCAGGGAGGGCAGCCATCTGCCTCGACTGGTTGGGGTGGAGAAGACAGGAAAGACAGATAAACATGTACAGCAGCTTTTCTTCATAACTGCAGAAAAAGGAGAAACATGTTAATGATGGCAATAAAGGCAATACAATAGTATACAACTACCAGACTGTACAACTTTTACATCCGTGATGCTGTGTGACGTTTTACATCACAGTATAAGAAAGCAGCTGGCTGTTTTGAACACGCAACGTCTCTGATTCAGCAAAGAAATGCAAGAAGATTAAAAGATAAAAAAAGGCAAGAGTCATCGTAAGACCGTCTTCTGCTGGCTGGAGAGAGCTAACAGGTCAGGTAGGATGCAGGATGGATGCTGAATTAGCCATCAATAGGGGGCGCTGACAGGAAAACTGCAAAGGTTCTGCAGTGTCTTTCTGTAAAAGTTTTCAGTGTCACTTAAAGGGCCTCAGAAATGTAAACAACAAATGTCTTTGTAGCATCAGTATTAGTAACAGTAACAGTATCCGTAAGAGTATCAGTAATAGTATCAGTGTTAGTATCAGTATCAGTATCGGTATCAGTATGGGTATCTGCGATACTTGCCTTGGGTTAACCCCGCCCTGCTACCCAGAACCATGTAAAATAACTTTTAAAAAAAGTCATGGTACTTTGAGTTAAATGTATTTTCCACAGGATGATATTTGTTTTGGACAATACTTTGCTTTGTTACTATGGTTACACAATGGTTCGTATCACCAGCCCAACCTGTTTCTGAATATTATTCTGCTTTTGTTTTGCATTAAAAACTTTAGCCTGATCTCCTGTCTGGTTTTTGTGTACTTTCACCTAATATAATGAAATTTACCTCAACTATAAACTTGTACAACACATTATGATACTAATAACCCCTATGATAACTAAAATATGCTTATGGTAATATAAAGTTAGTGGGGAAAGTCTATTATAATTTGTATTATCTGTGGCCTGAATAAGTCAAGTTATCCGAGAGAGGAGTTAATGTAGTGAGAGAATAATCTATCACTATCTGACACCATGACATCTATATTCAACACAATGTAATATGCGACATCCTCTAGCCATAAAATCAGCTCACCCTGAGGAAACAAAGGAGAGCAGAATTGATTTGAGGACCAACACGGTGCTCTGTCATTATCGACTAACCCTGCTATCGGGGGGGGGGGGACTGGCTATCTACTGGGGAAACACAAAAAGAAAACTTGAAAATCTAACCATGAAAAACTGTCAGACTGATGTCATTCACAGAGGAATTTCAGCCAGATGTCACCAGTTTAAGCACTTTGTTTCATATTAACACTTATGTGCGCTTTAGAATGAATTAGGATACATAAACTCTCATAACTGACTTTTTAGTTGGTTGTATCGTTCTTGTTTGAAGTCTTTAAACCCATGATACGTTTTTCAAGAAACAATTAACACAGATCAGATAAGCAGAATTATTGATGGTTAATCAGGCTTTGATTAGTCTCTGCAGCAGTTTAGTGATATAAACCCTAAAATAATCTCTTGTTTATTGCCACTGAGAGAAGAAGAAAGACCATGATGGCACATGAAAGGCATTTCATTACTCTGGTAAACACTGAAAACCCAGCGTAAACTGACGAAGGGGAGGTTGGTGCAGACTGGTGAGAGCGAGGCTCTGCATGCCACAGCCGTGGTGTGAAATTGTATATAAAAACATTTCTTTCTCATGAATAGATGAAAAAGAAAGAAGGTGTGGAGAATGAACTGTTGCAGATTCTAATAATACATCATGAAATCAAGAAGGCAGCAAGGGGAAAAGTCAGACACAACACACACACACACACACACACACACACACACACACACACACACACACACACACATCAGTGTGACCAAACAAGCAAAAAGCTGATGCAACTGCACACTTGGCCTGAAAATTTTAAATGGCTTTGCAAAGAGTTGCACTTTCACACATCCAGCATTTACATTAGATGTTTAAATACTGAACATACATAGCATGATTGAAGTGGGAAGTTCCGAAATCAGGTTTATTGGGAAGTTTTTATGAACACATAAAGATTTATGTAGTTTAAACACACACTGCTCTGTTTTTCTGATGGTTGAAAAGCTGAAAAATAAGAATTAAAAACTAAAAGCCTCAAAGAGCTGAGAAAAATTACAAGTTGGAAGGAAAATGTAAGTTTCCACACATAAATAATTGCATGTTCATATTATTATATTGAACTTTAGCGACGACATAAACAAGTTGTAGTAAAAACTGCTCTTGTTACTGCTTCCCAGTCCTTTGTTGAGCTGTTTTTGTGGGTTTTGTTTTTCTGTTCAAGCCATGGCCAAGCAGCCGGCTCAAGGTTAGCTCGGGGTAATGAACACCATGTTAGCGTGCAACCCACAGCCATGGGGAGGCTGTGATTTTCCTGGGGGGAGAGCCCACTGTTTTCCTCCAATTAGGGCCACCCAGCAGCTGCAGACACATGCTGGTCCTCCAATTTGCAGCAGCTTCTGTCATCATGACAGACTGCATGTCCTAAAGCTGGCAAGGAGAAGATATAGCAGACAGGAATGGTAATCTTTTCTGTCCATCACTAAAGCTATCCTGTTTCTATTCTTCCTTTAAGAAGCATGAAACTCTTTTAGGTATATGCAAGATATTTCAAAGGCATTTTTTTTTTAAATCTCTGTATTCATACGTTGCTATGCTACACTGGGATGCATCTCTTTTCTCAAAGTGAAGAGCCCTTCACATTCATGGTTTGCAGGGTTTCACAACATGACTAATGGGATCTCTGAACACTCAAGCGCTGGATGTCATTCAAAACCAGGAAGCATTCATATTCTTTTATTATTACAGGAGCACAGTATTTTTTTAGGTAAAAAAAAAACAAAACATGGTTTGAGAGGTTTGTTCTGACACATTAATGTGTTCAAATTGTATATAATATTTGTGAAATTATAATTAGATAATCGAAGCCTCAAAATGTTGCCTCAGTGTGAGAAATATCCTGTCAAAAACACTCGGATAATGGCTCTCTGCTGGTAAATGCTTGTTGTTCTTGCTGTAGAATCACCAGTAGTTCTGTTGCCAGTGTAAATATAAGATTACTGTTATTTTTGACAGAAAAAGGGGGTAAATGTTTCACAGCAGTGAAATGGTCATTTAAAAAGAGTCTCATCAAAATGGCTGCTTTTATTTCAATTACTAAAATTGCTTGTTTGACAGCAACTGTGAGCTCTGACAAATAGAAGAATTATATTTTCATCATGAAAAAGTTTAACAAGCAAAATAACATTTATTTCATCCAAAACAAAAGACTTGGCACCTAAATCTGAGAACAATAGCAAATTCATGCAATTAAAAAGTTTGAACGCTAAAATTTGGTTTTTGCCTTGCAAAATGGAATCGATTAACCTTTTCAGCCATCTGTCTATTTTTTGTCATGACATCTGTGCGATCACAATGTCAGTATATTATATTTTACTGGTGAGGAGTAACTGAAGGTGACACGTAGTACAGCAAGAGGTTTCAGACCTAAATATCACTTTGGAACAATGTATATGAATATTATCTTATTATATTATATAATATTAAGTGAAGCAGAACAAGAATAAATAGGTTTTGGTGCAGATTGCTTTTAAAATATCCAGTTTGGTACAGTTCCGCAGCATCTGCCCATGCACCATTACGTTATAAAAGGTTAAAAAAAACTAGAACTAGAACTGGAAATGTTTTTTCTTACAGCAAAAAGAGTTTAAGGCCTTTAGATTTAGCCACAAGCTCAGAAAATCCACCTAAAAAATAAACAAACCCAAAGTAAAATAAGAATCTCTCCACAGTAATGATATGTAAAAGCACTTTGAGTTGTCTTGGACATGAAATGTGTTATACAAATAAACTCGCCTCGTCTATGTATGTTCTAGGTGTCTAGGGACATTTAGGGACCTCAGTGTGTGTATTCTCAGTGTCAAATGCTTTGTCTGTTACTATGCCTAAGGAAATTTCAGAAATACTGAGGAGAACTGTGAAGTTTGTACCCTTGCAAATTTTTTCTTCTTCTGTTTGACATTCTCTAAAAAAAGCACATAAAATAGGGCTGAATGTTCTGTAAAAAAAAACTGAGTAATTCTCTGTGGTAACTTTTTACAGTAGTTTGTTCTGGCTGTGTCTCTGTGTGTGTGTGTGTGTGTGCGTGTGTGTGTGTGTGTTTGTGCTTTACATCTTGGGACAAAGAACTTCTTCTTAAACTAAAGGATGAAGTCTTTTTGTTCTGGAGTCATGTGAGATTAGTTTCCTGCTCTCAACGCTCTACATTTAAATTCAACGTAACTTTATTCTCCCAGTGACACACTTCTCTCCAGTTTCACAGATTCACAGCAGCAAGTGTGCAAAGACTCCTGGGAAATCCACATTCAGACTTTAATCTTTTGTGTTTGTCACTCTCTAAATTGGAGTTTTGTGCTTTTGTGTGTTTTGTTTTTTACATTTGGTGTGTTCACATCAGGATAGTCCGCCGGTCTCGGTCCAGTTGGGGACTTGAGTCATTTCAGACCGAGATTTTGTTCATGCTGCACCTCTGAAATGAAGCAGACCTTTTGAAAAAACATTTTATTTTCCACCAGAGACGAGAAAACGAGGATCTGCATCAGATCTTAGTGATCTGGTTGATTGTAATTCCATCAGAACTCTGAACAAATTCTTTCATGTTTTCCCTGTGAGTCATTTCTCCTGAGCAGAGCTGTATGTTATCAAATACACATATGTTTTGTTTATGCTCATCCACAATGCCGATGAAGATGGACCCACAATGCACTTTGTTTGGTAGTCCACTTCCTGTATTTAGTCCGCTTGAAAGAGACCGAAACCGGCCTTTGTCCCCTTCATTAATCGGAATCAGAACTCGTTTTTTACATTACCCAAAATGAAGCGAACTTTCTAAGCAAATGGATTTTAATCGAAAAGGCTGATGAAAATATTCCCTTAAATGTTGTTGGGATGTTTAGCTTTGTGTTAATGTTAAAGCTGGAAACATGAGAGAACTGACAGCGACAATCACCACCATTATCAACCTACATGTTGCACCTCCAGTAGACAGCACAGTAATGCTGTGGTTTATTCCAAACCCAAAGAATAACTAAAGAGGGTGAACGTTTCAATTTGCTTCAAATACTCTCTCCTTAGTTCAGTGTTTTATTTATTCTATTCATGTAACACAACTTCAAAATAAAGAATTTTGCTTTTTCGGATAAACAGACATGTCCATGAATGCACCAGGAATTTCACATGGCTCAGAATTACAGAACAGTTATGCCATAAACAAAACTTCCATTTATCCTTTCTAAGCAGTAATATTTGGACTGAAATTCACTTTCAATCTTGTTTTGAGAATTTTAGGGTCAAAAATTTGATCACTAGTTGAAAATAAACATATTTTTTTTACTAAGTGGGCATATGTATATTTTTAGGTGCATTTTTTTAGGTGGCAATATATACACACATATATATATATATATATATATATATATATATATATATATATATATATATATATATATATATATATATATATATAACACTAAAAGAATGTAGAAAAATATATAACCCCCTAAAAAAACATAAGAAAATATAAAACCACCTAAATACATTATATATATATATATATATATATAATGTATTTAGGTGGTTTTATATTTTCTTATGTTTTTTTAGGGGGTTATATATTTTTCTACATTCTTTTAGTGTTATATATATATATATATATATATATATATATATATATATATATATATATATATATATATATATATATATATATATATATATATGTATATATTTATATTTTTAGGTCACTATATAGTTTTGTATTTGTGTAGGTGGTTGTTGTAGGTGGTTGTATATTTTTGTGGGGTTATATGTTATTAAAAATATCTTTAAGGTGGTTATATATTATTGGCAGTAGCTCAGAGGGAAGAACTGTTGTCGTTCAGCTGAAAGGTTGAGGGATTGATTCCATGCCTCCCTTGACTACATGCCGAAGTGTCCTTGGGGAACACACTGAACCCCAAATCTTTAATTCCCAAATTGCCCCCTGACACACACTCATGTGTCATGTCACACAAGTGGTCAAGATAACAGGAAAAGTGCTGTTTACGCTTATATAATTGACACTTTCTGTCATTTCTGTCATTGTGAGGTTTTGGACTGGGTAGCCGTTGCTAAGCTAAGATCTCCAACTGGAGCCATACCAACTTTCACAGACATGAAAGAGGGATTTATCTATTCATCCAACTTAACAAGAAGGATGGATGTGTCAAAATATTCCGTTGAGCTTAAAAGGATAGTCCTCTTTTTAGTCAGTAGTTACAGCGCTCACTGCTTTGTGAATAAAATAACCTTAACCTTTGATGCGTTAATGTCGCTCATGAAAGCAGTCAAGGAGAAATAAAAAAAAAGAGCAAAAGTGTGGCTTCATCAATCTCTGTCTTCCTCTGAACCTTGGGCAGATGGTGCTTTCTTAAAGCTGCTTACGTGCACAGATGCAGGACTTGGAAACTGTTCATGGTCAAGGGTACAGAGGTTCAAAGAGCTTCCTCGTTACGCATCCTTGGATCCTTCACCTGTTCATCGCCACCAGTCCACAAGCCTTCTTTTGCAAATCTCTAATTCAAATTGTCATCAAATTTCTGACCTACTTTTCATTTTAAAGAGGTTATGATGGCTCATGTGTGAACACAAGGGGTACCTCAATGACAAATACAAACAATGATAGTATTTAAATATTCATACACGCAAAATATCTGCAGCATCTGTTTATCTGTGAACAAATATTAATGAAATTATCTTTGATCACTGCTCATTTAAAAAACAGAACAATAAGCCACCGTGACGGATCAGAGCAGCTGCTTCCATTGCAGTTGGGACTAATTTAACAGATACAAATGAGGTGTCTGCTACAAAAGGTGGTTCGGTGTTGGAACTGCACTGACGAATGAGAGCTGATCCACAGTGGAGCAATAATCAGACACACAAGCAGGGTTCATGACATGGAAGTATGAGCACGCCAATTTCTAAACGCAAACAGCTTCAAATCTCGCAGATTCATGTAACGTCAGCTTGTGCTGATTGCACACGTTTTATTATTGGTTCAGTTTCAAGTGTAACTTTTAAAGTTGCTTGAAAATCAGCAAAATGAAGAAAATTATTTCATTATTATTCTTTCCTTATATTTGCTGTCTTCATATCAGCCTTTAAGTAAAAGACATTTTCCACTAATGCTTAAAGAAAAATTCATTCTCGTCAGGGCGACACCTCTTTGTCCAATCAGAATCATTTAAAGTGACAATAAATTATTTTGGTTTATAAAACAGTCGATCTGAAAACTTTGTGATTGTTGTTTCTTTTTATTTAAACACCTTGTGCTGTGTGAAAGAAATCCCAACATCTTCATAGCAAAACCAGGATTTGTTCGCGTCTAGGATGGAGACAGATCATTGGGATTATAAATGTATGACAAATATAAAACAAAACATCAAATCAAAAGAAATGAAGTCATTTGGAAGACGTTTATAGACTTAATCTGAAATTTTATTGTTTGCTTCTAAAGTTTATTAATGCTGGAACCAAGATGATGATGGTGATGCCCTGTATTTATTTATGTATTTATTTATTTATCTTAACTAATTTATTAATTTTTAATAATGTATTTATTTATTCATTTATTTTTATTTATTTGTTTTTAATGTATTGATATTAATGTATTTAATGTATTATGAAATAGCTGCATAAAATATATATCTGTGTTTTCCAAATTTACAACAGAAGGTGACAACAAATGAAATCTAACATAGGTCCAATGTTAGGTACATGCTGAAGGGTGTGTGAAGTATGGGACAGCATGGATTTGGGAGTAACTCTCTGTTAGCTTTGTGTGAGCTTCCATCTGGCTGGTCCTTTGTCTTTCTGTTTGTCTGCTCTGCAGTATGAGGAATCTTTAAACCCTTTCTTAGAGAGATTTTTTTGTTTGTGATGAGCTCTTTTTCAGCATTCTTGACTTGTAAAACATCCTTTAAAGTCTTTAAAGAGTTTTGTTTTCACATTGAAAAGGGGCTAAAAAATTATCTTTAGGGTTTCCAGACATCCAGGTATTCTGTTTCACACAGAGAATTTATCATTTAATCAGATAATAGATCCCTTTAGATTAATTCTAACAGAATTTCAGGTTGTTTTATGGATTCTGGAAATGCAAATCCAGGAAATGTTGTCTTGAGCTCATTTTCTCACACCTGAATTTGGCTCTTTACTGCTGAAAGAACAGTATAAAAGTCTGATTTCACAAAGGTTTAGTTTTATTTGTTATATCTGCTGTTAGAAATATGTTTTAAAAGAGCTTTATTCTCCAGTAGATGTTATATTTTGTGTTGCACATCCAGACTTACTGTGGAATTATTCCACTCGGCAGCTTATAACATGCAGGATAGAAGCCTTTCTCATGGACGGCACATTATCATAACTTTATTTTCTAGTTAGGAAACTTAATTAAGTTATTTATTAATTATTATAAATCAAAAACAAGCAGTGTTAATGAGACAAATCTGACTTACATACACCACCAGTCATCATATAATAATAATTCATCGTCTTATTCATCCTTCATTGTCCCTTTAAAGACTTTTTAAGATTATTTTGCATTTAATTTTCCAGATAAAATCATGAAATTGACATATTGACACTGCTGATATTATAAATATTCCACTGATGTGAAACATGTCATGACGCTCATCATTGTCAAGACCCTTTTTAGTTTAGCTTTTATTTGATTTTATTCGGATTTTATTCAATGTAAGGATTGTTTATTAATTGTTGTTTTAATTGTTGTTCTATTTTTACTCACTTGTTAATTTTTTTACGTTATTTTATCATTCTATGATTCGAATATCTGCGATGGACTGGCGAGCTGTCCAGGGTGTATCCTGCCTATCTCCCAAAGACTGCTGGGACAGGCCCCAGCTTCCCCGCGACCCTTCATCGGACTAAGCGGTTTTGATAATGAATGAATGAATAAATGAATGTTATTTTAATATTTAATTCTTATATTTACTTTATTTATTTATTTATTCTTTTTGTTCTTAGCTGTTGTTTATTGGACTTAGTCTTGTTTGATCTTTTTAAGCTTTGTTATTCCAGTGTTTTCCTCATAGGGATCCTCCACTCTGGGGGGGTTATGCTTACGCGGTTCGTTACCATGGAGATGGTCTTTAGGTTGGCTCCTTGCATTGCAGCCATTTGGCTGTGGTGCGGATCTGGGCCGACCCTGTGTCGTAGCCGTTCTGCTGGCTCTATGGTTATGGGTTGTTCCCTGGTATGAAGGGATCACCAGAATAATGTTTCCTCATGTTTTTTTTTTTGTTTGTTTTGTTTTGGTTAAAGAGACAGAAGATTATTTTAATGTTTTGCTGTGCAATATGGGAGACAGGGGTGTGTTCAGTTTGTTTGTGTGAATGATTATATATGTATGTAAAGCACTTTGTGCTGCTTCATGGAAATTCAAATAAATTTGGATTTGATTTGATTTGATTTGATTTGATTTGATTTGATTTGATGACTAATCGCGGGAAAAGACTGAAGTATCAACATAAAATTGAAATGTCCACCAAGAGGACCAGAATGTGTAAATGAGGGTCATAACTCTTAGTTTCCTAACATGCTGCTGATATCATGCTGCTCTCCTGTCTTCTCAGAGAAAGGAAAAGTTGCTTCTTCTTCTGTTCTTCTGTGTTTTGGTAGCCTGATTTTCATCTCATGGGGCTTTCTCCTGCCTTCATCTGCCTTCATCGCTCCACTCAGCTACGCAACTCAGATGAAACGACAGATGTGAACTAAACTATTTTGGTCCTTTTTAAAGGGGCGAGAGAGGCTTCAAAAAGCATCCACAATTATTGGTAATGGAATATTCAGAGCAAACTGGAGTTGTATTTTCATGAAGCTGCTTTGTTTTGCTTCACAGATCAGTTCGAGATGACTTCAGGTCATGTTTCTGTTGTGTCACCTCATCTGTCAGTGTTGGATGGTTAACTCCTGAGATATCAATGGGGCATAAGAACGTCCACTTTGATGCCACAGAAAAGAGAAGGTATGAAGTGAAGAGAAAGTTGGAAATATTGTGCACATTCCCACTTCAGAAGATTGAAATTGAACAAGTTCATATTTCATCTCCCTTTTTAAGCCAGTACATGTTACATCAGGGTGTTCAAAGTCGGTCCTTCAGGGCTGCTGCCCCGCAGGTTTTATTATGTATTCCTGCTTCAACACACCTGACTCAAATTAAACAGATCTAAAAGCCAATGAACTTCTGAACAATGACTCATTAATTTGAGTCAGGTGTGTCTGAGCAGGGAAACATGGAAAACTTGGCCGGACTGTTGGCCTTGAGGACCGGAGCCGGACACCCCTATGTTACAAGAATAACTTGATCATCTGAGCAGATGCAATCACATCTTTAAATGATTTTTTTCTTTTACTGACCATCAAAATGCTCCAAATCAGACTGATATAAGAATCTTTCAGTGTTACCATTTTCTCACACATGTTAAAGCATATTAGTGAGCAGAGACCCATTAAAAAAGCTAACATCAGATCATCTTCAGGTAAGAAAGTGATGGTATGCTCAGCTTGCAACGGCATGATGCCAATGAGAGGCTGAGAAGTGAGAGCAGCAGCTGTGTGGCGAAATCAGATGCAGGAGCACCATGCCAGGTAAAAGTCGCTCGTAATAGCAGGCATGCAGACTGGCCATCTGCTTATCCTGTAAACGTTAAAGATGGCTGTCCACCCTTCAGCTGGCCTGGTTCGATGCTGACAGTCAGCAGCAGAGGGCGCTGTCACAGCTTTACTCAGACAAATGCTTCCGCTTCGGTTGTCAGGATAGAAAAGACATCTTGTTGACAGCTGATGGTTCAGAATGCAGAAAAGGGAATGTTTCGCCTCGGCGTCACGGCAGCATCGTTTAATTCTTTTGTCTAGAAAGCACAAAACCTGTTTCCTTTACTTTTAGCAGACATTCAATGTTCCCTTACTTTAAAGCTCTGGACACCCCTGTTTTTAGAGAATCAGTGCAAAAGTAGCACTCTTATGTTCAGGTTGTATGTCAGTGTGTCTCACAGTGCAGCTAAAGGCTCTAAAACAAGCCAGGTGTTATTCCTAAACCAGAAAAATACATAAACATTGTTTTTGTGTTGTGCATTTTGTTGTGTATTTATTGTATACATTATAAAGCTGATGATTACTGTGTTTATGGTGCTTTTGGTGCTGTTCTTCATCACCAGACAGAAATTACTCCAGGATATATAGATTAACCGGAAAGATATTGCTACACTAAAACAAAACAAATTAAGCTAGCTCTTCTAGTTTAATCAATATCTCTGTATTAACAATTTATAAGGTTGCGCTTTCTGTGGCAGGAGATGCTGATTGTGAAGATTTACACAGAGAATTATGACTCGACTCTGCAGGTGTCCTCAGTTTGATTGAGCATTTTAATAGCATCTTTATCACCTCTGCTGATAGACTCTGGTCTGATCGCGTTTATCTGAGTTGTTTCCAGCCAGAGCAGGAAGCTGTTTGCAAAAGATCCACAGCTCTCACCCTGAAAAACAAACTGATTAACTCCCATGTAGACGCTTTGATCACAGCTTCCTGCAGCAAAGTTTTAATTTCGTCAGGTTGACAAAGAGCATCAACACCTTTCTGCTTGCTAAATTAAACAATACAGAATAATTTACAGCTACGTTTAACTCCAATAGGTCAAATTATGATAATAGACAACAACAGTTCGTATAGGTCATTAATTTTCCTAATAATAAATACACCTAAAAAACAGAAAAACAGTTTAACAGCAGAGTAATGAAATACAGTAACAAAGAGGGTTTGGAAGTCTGAGTGAGAACAGTCTCTGTCTCATGAGAGGTCAGCAACGCTGTGATTGAATCACCAGTAGCAGAGTCAGTTTTCTGCAATGCATTATTGATGTGAATAATTAAACTGGTTCCAATTCGGCTCAGAATATCCATGAAATGTGTGGCATGTTTGAAACTTTTGGAAAAAATATCGATCCTACATCCAGAAAATGACGGACTGCCGGGACGCTCTGAGCACTCTAACTCCTTACGTGTTGTAGTGACAAGCAAACTTTTTAAAATAAGCAATCTGGAAGGAAAATGTTCCCGTTTTTTTCTGTTGGGAAGCAGGTCAGCCTGAATGTGACTGAAGTATTTATACTATTCTCATCTTGCAGATAACAAACAACAAAAGTGAGATGCAGAATGTTCCTGGGGGATTATGGTGTGTTTGAGTGTTTCTTCAGGCTTGAGAAGCGTTTTCAGATACAGCTGCCAAATCCTGGCGGTGAGACGAGTGAGGAGGAAGAGGATGTCAATGCAACGGCTTTTACTTTGGACAAAGCTTTCACCCAGAGGGAAAATCATGAATTAATTTGCTGTGTGGGGAAGATACTTCACTTCTCACACAAAAATAAGCACATGGTGACAGATGTGGCTTCATTATATAAACATGTCATTTATAAATGAATTTGTTGTGCCTGGTAATCAGATTATAGATCAATATTAGATGAGGTACTGACACAGGCTGAGAAGACTCCATTATTTATTCAGAGGGAAATTTAGCAGATCTGAGCTCGTGGTTATCACATGAAGCAGGATATCTGCACATCTCAAGAGGAAGAGGGTGAAGAGGCAGGTCAAAGGTCAAAGCCATGCAGGGTGTAAGTTACAGAGGTGCTGCAGCGCTTCTGTTTCATCAGCATCATCCAGTGTGTGTGTGTGTGTGTGTGTGTGTGTGTGTGTGTGTGTAAACAGAAGTGGCTCTTCGGACCCGATGGCTCCTGATCATTTTAGCTAAAATAACAAAGAAACAACAAATCCTGTTAACCCTCTGATGCATGAATTATTAAAAATCAATGCCACATTTTTTCACGTGCAACAATATATTTCTACAGACATTCACAGAGACACTTTATTTTATTCCTTAATTTAATCTTTATTTAGTTTATTTTAATCTTTTCTATAGAAATATTTCTAAAACAATATATTGTCATATTTATCTAAAAGAAATATTCTATGAAACTGGATTAGTATCATTTTCTTGTCCTGTTTATCACTGAAGTAAAGTTGGTAATTACATGATTGTGTACATGTAACATTTTATATTATAATTGTTTATTCTTCAGTGAGTGGCAGTGTGTTGGGTGACTCACCTAATGTCCACTGTGACAAAATTGTAAATCTACCATCCTCACTTATAAATATACTAGAAAACATCCTTTATATATGTGTCCACTGGAGTGGACATGAAGTATCAAAGGGTTAAAAAAAGATTTAATTACAAATGCCATCTTTTTCATGGAATAATTGCACTGAATGATAATTATTTCCACAACATAAATATATTAAGATCTATATCTCTTGTCAATACATTGGGAACAATATTGTTCTTTTTGGGTTTTTTTTTTTTTTTTTTTAACAAAGTTTTTAAAATTTTACAGGAAATGTATTTACCATCTTTTTGCAAGAAAAAAAATTAATAAAAACAATTTAAATTAAATGATGCATGTCTATGAAAGATAATTGTGGTTCTTGAAATTGCAAAATTTCTAGTAAATATATATGAAATAAAGACCAATTAAAAGTTTTTCACTCAGTCATTAAACAAGTTTCCTTTTGCTACGTTGATGACAAAAATGGCTCGTTGGATTTTAAACATCTATTATTCGGATTTTAATTCTTAAAGAAATAAAATAAACATTGTTTCAAAATGTAACACAAATGACATTTTAACAGCATCTGTCAGTGACAGTTTATTAGAACAGCTTTTCTCCTTGATATAAACAATAGATATTTTGGCTCAATGTCATGTTTACAGCCCACATTAATAATTATCTTTTTTTTTTCTTTTATTCTTTATGTATTGTATTTTATTTCTGGGTTTATTTTAATTTGTATATGACTGTCAGAGAAAGAACTGCATCTTATATTTTCATTGTATAATCGAGGACTTCAAGGACAATAAAAAATTAATTCTTTTCACAAGATTTTAAACCGAAATGTAGCCAGAAACTGTATTTCTCTGGTAGCATGAAAGGTTTAATGAAATATCAGAGGAAAATTATCATTGGGAAAATTTTCCTTGTCAGTTTGTGCAATATTATCACAACTTTCTCACCTACTCACATTTTAGTCCAAACAGCACAGAAACCTCCGGAGAGCTCTGCTTTGTGCCTGAATTGATGAACATATCGATACTTGGATTGGATCAGAGACTTTTAGGGTATCGAGTTATCACTCTACTGCGGATACAAAACAGTATTTGTTTTCATTTTTGAGAGTTTTAGGCAGTAGAAGTTCATGCCAAGACTAGCGATGGTGTATTCCTTGTGTGTCACATGATTCTGGCAGCCTATCATATGTCAAGGTGATGCTGTTATGAGGTGTTGTTTTAATATTTTAGCAGGTATATTTAATTTATTATATTACTTTTACATGTCACATATGTTTTATTTTACATTTCATAAATATTGTTAAATATATATTTATCCATAGTTTCATTATTTTTATCATTTTAAAATGAGTTATTTTGCGTTATTGTTTAATTTACTCTTTGGTATTTTTTTTAAAAGTATTTCCTTTAAGTACTGATGTTCTCAAGTTGTATCTATATTCTATATCACTTTTTCAATAAAGATATTAGTACACATACTGCACAATTGTAATTTTCCATTAAAAGGCAAGAAGTATCGATATATAATCATTGGTATCGGTATTGATGAAAAAGTATCACAAACTAAAGGAGTCATATATCAACTGGGACATTTTTGGTTGAGCCCATCCCTACCTTGAACTTCTTGTGAATCTTCCGTTTCCTCTCTTTGTACAAAGTAAGTCTCAGATCAAGCAGCACGCCAAGCGGTGACTTATTCCCCAAACTCTCCCCGGAGTCATGAACCACAGCCTGTTGGTGATCCAAGCGGGTTGACATGTTATACTCAACCCTCACTCCACCGGTACTTCCTCCTGCTGCTTCACATCTCACAGCCGCCTTTGAAGCACCAGCCTTTCAGCAGAAATGGCCTGTTTTGTTCCTTTTTTCACTTGTCGTTTTAGTCGGTGTGAAACTCTCGGGGGAGTAAGCTCAGCGCGCTGTGTAAAACTTTTTAATTGAGGTTGGTTTATTTATCACACATGAAACTCCCCTTTTCCCTCTGCCTGTCACTCTCCTCCCCGATCATCTCTGCTACATCTCATGTGTCTTCTTTCCCTCTGCACCATCTTGTGTTACAAATCGTACAGCACACACACACACACACACACACACACCACTGCTGTGTCTGTTGGTGTCTCTGTAAAGTTTATTTAATAGAATATTTTACTGTTATCTGTAAAACCTCTGACATTAAAAATCAGTAAGTTTACCAGTAAAATGTCACCTAATTAAACAGATAATAGTTTTACTTCAACATCCATTCTTCTTTTCTAACATTTGATTAAAATACTGATTAGACGGACCTTTTCTCTTTCAGTTTAAAATTGGATCCCTCTTTGGAAGCAATCATCAATTAGCATATGTGACCTAATTTGCTGAGATAGAGCACATGTGCTGTTCTCAAGAATACTTAATGCTTCAATCTGCCTGTATGTCTGCATAGTCTAGGAAATGCATGCAGCTGCACATTCAAGCTGCTGCAAAATTGTGTGAACATTGATCTTTTCTGAACAGTTCCCATAGTTCCCCACTTTAAAAAGAAAAAATTAATCACATTCAGAGATCATTCATGCTCGATGTCTACTTGATTTGGCTCTTTGTATGGATCTCCAGACTTTGGTTTTATTATAACAACGCAAATTCAATGCATGTATTTTCACCTCACATTTCACAGTTTGCACAGAATAACTTGATTTTATTCTAACTTCAATCAGCAATATCAGCTCAAAATAAGAAAGAAAGAGAACAAATGCAGAAAAGAAATGTGTATTCTTGTTTCGTGTTATTATTAATCATTGTTAACAAAACATGAGCAAAGGAATTATTGCGTATTGACAGTTCTGCTTATATTAACAAAGAAGCAACAGTTGTTCGGGTGAGCATATTACTGAAGTCACTCTTGCACAAAGTATTATTTCTCAAAAGCATATTAATTGGTTGATTTGCATAAATGAAGAAATGAGCTTTACTAATACAAGAATAGCTAGGAGACACTATTGTGTAATTAAAGTTATCACTTTCCTCTGACATTGAAATGTATCTTTTAATCAGCCTCGGCATGCAAGCTTCAGCTCAAGCATACCGTTTAATTATTATTCCATTCTCTCTGTTGCATTCAGTAATAATTAAAAGGAGGAAAATCAATTCGGCATGGCTCATTGTTTTGATCTGTATTAATCAAAGAGTAAATTCTCTAAATAAATGATGCTTTGTGGAAGGGTTTCTCCTGGCACCCTGCCTTGTATTATAGCCAGAGCCACATCAAGCTGGAAAAGCCAGTCTTTTCCAAAAAAAAACTGTTAAGTTGGGTTACTTAAAGTTTTTGTCATGTGGATATCCGAGTATGATGACAGAATATTAACAAAACAGTCAGGTGTTTAGTTGTAATAGCTCCCTCTACTGGTCACGGTAAGTACGACAGAAAAAATTAAGGCAAACTTGAATTCTTCTCCTTCTCATTAAAAATCCCAAAACATGATTTCAGGATTAAATTTTTTTTATTACTATTTTACTGAACTGCTTTTACAGACCCTTGCTGATGTAACAGGAGTGTTTTGGTTGCAGCAACATCTGTTGCTGTACTGCAAAGATAAGTTTCATTTGCGACTGGTCTGAAATAAGTGTTTACTGAATCTACAGTTATGACTGAAGCTTGGATGGTAAAAAAAGAAACAAAACAATCATTCATATTTCAAGAATCTTTCCAATGATGTGTAACCTCCTGCGTTTCAATTCCCGTCCACAGGACGCAGGTTAAACTCTGAAAACTGAAAATTATTCCATTATCAAGCAGAAACTCTAAATATTTATTTTTATCAGCTTGTTAGTGATGGAAATAATTTATCAATAAATAAAACTAGATTCAGAGTTACTCAGCCAAAGCTGTGCTGCTTCTGATACAGATTGATGCTTCAAACAGTGTTTAAAGGCACATTGCACAACAGTTTCAGCACTTTCCTGTTTCCTTTGGGATCAGTATTACATTGCTTCTTTATGTGATCAAACAAATAAGTGTTGATCTTTCCGATCAAATGATCAGCTGCTGCTCTCGGTTCCTTTTGCAGGCGCTGAACTCAGGAAGAAAGCCTATGTCCATGCAGCTCCAGTTGCTTGAACATGTTGCAGAAAAGCTGGAAAATGGTGAAGAAACTTTCCCAAAATGTCTTCAAAACCGAACCGAAAGTATCAGAGACTGCCTCAGTAACTGTGTTATGTTATTGTTGCTTTAATTAACAACAATAATTGTTGTAACTGTGTGCTGAATTTTTGCTGCTTTTAGCCGGGGCTTCCTGGGAAAATAGCTTTTTAATCTCAGTGAGATTTTCCTGGTTAAATAAAGGTTAAATAAAAAAGAAAAGAAGTTGTGTGTCACTTTTCTCAGAGCAAATTTAAAAAGCAGTGTTTATTCTTCTTCCCCTCCTTTTTACTTGACTGATTAAAATCTGCTTTGGGTTTGTCGGCTTCCTCATGACCGAATAAAAGTCTGACCCTGAGCCACACTTTAATCGGTTTCTTGACATTGATGTAAAGCCTCCATTTTTCTCTCCTTTGCAATTTGGGAAATATTCATGAGTATTGAGTGACAGTTGTGGAGTTTTATGTCAGTGTTTGGAGTTTAGTGTCGACTGTTGTGCTTCACCGGTACTTTACAGGGCTTCATATGCTAACCCTTTTCATTTAGGGAGCCTTTACTTCCTAAAACCAAGCAATTTCATTAATCCATGTACTAAGTGGTAACACTTCACATGGTACATATCACATACTTAGGTAAAATGTAACTCATGGTAAACTAATGCATTTATTAATGAGAATTGTATCGTGAATTCCTGTTGCTCATCATGAACTGATCTCACTGTTGATTCATGCGTTTACTTGATCCTTCATTGATCATCAATTAATGAACATTAGTTCACTATAAATCATCAATATGTTGATATATTTGCCAGTTTTAATAGAAACATTTAATTCCCTGCTACTGTTTTTTTTTTTTTTACATTTTTTATTTATGCAAGACACATTCAAAGAAGTTAATTTGGGTGGATATGGATATAAAAGCTCTCTGGGTTGTTGAACCCCCGAAGGAAATGTAACTGCAAAACAATTCCCTCGCGAGTTCCTCTCGATCTTTTCTTCGACTGATTGAGGGGGTTCTCCTTTAATATTTTTTTTTAAACCAGTGAGATTCTGGTTATACCGTTCTCATTTTGTATAACCAGTGAGAAACTGGTTATGTAATTCTCATTTTATATTTTGTATGACCAGTGAGAATCTGGTTATGAGGTTCGAAGTCTCTAGAACTATCCCTAGGACTAGTTCTTTGAATTATTTTTAATATCCAGTAAGAAACTGTTGCTGACGTTAGTTTCCCCACTCATTTTATACAATATTAGACCCTAGTGAGAAACTGTTACTGAAGCTAATTTCACACTAGAGTTATTTTTAATCATCCTAGACCCTAAAAGGAAACTGTTATTGAAGCTCTTTTCCTACGAGAGTTATTTTCATAAAAACTCCTTCAGAGAATATTGCCGGAGCCTATCTCTTACGCGATAGGGGTTGGGGGGCAGACTCTCACCCTAATTCCCGGGGACAGATTCTCACCCTGGTAAACCCTTTATAAAAAGGTCCCAACTATTATGGGAGATTGAGTTGGACTCACCTCAACCTGTTGGTTTCCTTATATAGGCTATTATGAATTGACCTTCATATGTTTTCCCCTCTGTCTGTAAAGCGTCTTGAGATGGCATTGCCGTGATTTGACGCTATATAAATAAAGTTGAATTGAATATTAGCCTAACTAAACGGTTCTTTGTACCCTCCGAGCTGAGTCTAGTTTTTCGCTGCCAGGGGTCAGAAGGTTATAAGAACAGCATAATAGTTCAAGACCTTATGCCTCTGCTGGCATCTGGGTAAAGGGGCTTACCTGAAGAGTTTGAGGACTCCTTCCCGCTTTGTCCTTAAACTAGACGAATGAAGCTAACTTTTTATTGGGAGGTTAAAGTTACAATTTAACTCTTAACCCTTTTATTCAAGTTTTTTCAGGTTATAACAATGAGATTAATACAAACTAAGAAAATCCCCCTTAGGGTTTAACCCCTACTAAATTTTATGCAATTTACCTGTAAGGAAATCTTTTCCTCATTCAGAGAATGACTAAATTGTTATATTTCTGTTTTCAGAATAGTCTCCATAGAGTCACAAACCAAGTGTAGGACATGTCTCAGATGAGAATTTTTTGTTAAAGTCTATTCTTCTTTTCAAGGAAAACCCGTTTTTCCTCACCAAGGACTAAAATACCCAAAAGGGTGTTTTGTTTTGTTTTTTCCCCCCCTATATGCTGTCTTCCTCCACAAGAAAGAATTTTCCTTTCCAGAAAAATTCTCTTGGCAAGTTTAATCCCAGAAGGATATTTTTTTTAATTTATATTCTGTCTTCCTCTACAAAAAAAGAAGATTTTTTCTTTCTAGAAAAAAAAAATCTCCTTTTTGGCAGGAATCCCAAAAGACTTTTTTCTATAAAATTCTATACTTCCTCTTCAAGAAAGACAATCCCTCTTTTAGAAGAATTCCGTTTCTTGGCAGGACTGAATCTTGAAAGAGTTTTTTTTTTTTTTTTCCCCTTAATACTATTATATCTTCCTTTTTGTGGTAGAGTGGTAAGGCCTTAAAAATAACTGAACAACAAAAGGTAAAATGAGAAAGTTAACTTTTATTTAACACTAATGCCAGACAACGCCACCTGGGGCACAGGGCTCCAGGAAATAAATGCAGGGTCGCTCCTGTTCAATAAGGAGACGTGTGAGGGAGTTTAAACTATTTATTAAACAAAAATTTAAGGCTAAAATTAGTTGGGTATAAAACCCACTGTTAAGACCAACTTCAAAGCAAATAACTATATAAACTAAAGAAACCAGGCCAGCTGGGACCACCAGTGGAGGGCAGCCTACAGGGAAGGAGTGTCCCGTTGTGTTGCTACCTCTTACCTTATGAATGCAGCCACACTTCACTGCAAACCATAACTGTGGAGCCCTCCTATACCCAGTGTATCAAAACAAACCAAACCAAATGTGAGGGTCCCCAACTACGAGTGCCTAGCCCATCCACCAAATGGTTCCCAGGTGCCTAAAGGAAACAATTCAAATATAAGAAACCTAAAGTCAATTTACAAACTTAACTAAAGCAAAAGAAGCAAACAAAACTGATTAAAAGAAACACAATTAGTGATGGCCAATACGAAGCAGGGCTCCGAAGCTTGTATCGAGTAATTCCGGAAGCGCTTTGCCGAAGCGCTTGTCGACGTGTGTGTCGCTGACGTATGCAGTGACGTGTGAAGCATCGTGAAGCCTCGCCGAGCATGCGGCGTCACGTGACAGGTTCAGGAAGTGTCTCGCGCTTTTGGAGCGGCATTCGAAATAAAAGGGGGGTTGAAACGCAATGGATTGCCCGTGTCATCTCGTTCATCTTGAGTTATTGGGTCCACTTTGTTGCTGTTTCAATACAATTATCACGTTTTTGAACTGTGTAATTGTTGCTATGGAACCAGCAGCCAGAAAAAGAAAAACTTCACCTGTCTGTGAACATTTTGATTTGATTTCTCCAAATAAGGTAACTACCTTGTTATGTACAAATTCTACAAATGTTAGTTTATAAACAGCTGTATACTGTTTGCATTTTACTAAATCTATAGCCCTCTTTTTTTTTTTTTTTTTTTTTTTTTCAGGTGAAGTGTCTGTTGTGCCTCAGGGAGCTGGTGTATAACAACAACACCTCATCAATGCTAAGGCATTATCGGTCTTTGCATGTCAATGTGGAGGCCACTCAAGAAAATCCAGGCCCAGGTATGCCTTTTGGAAACACAATAATGTGATCTCACTGTATAATAACACATTATTGTAATGCATTTAGACAAGAATGCTGATATTGCGGAGTTGTTGGTGAATATGGTCGTTGAAGATTCCCAACCCTTTTCCTTTGTGGAGGGCACTGGCTTCAAAAAGCTTTTTGAAGCATTGGCCCCTAATTATGTTCTACCCACAAGGAAGGTAAGTATACAAAGCATTTTTTTATATTTTTCTCATTTTCTTTTTAACACATTATACTTTTATTGTAGACTCTGAAAGCCATGGTGGATAAACGATACCAAGAAACCAAGGAGAAAGCCAAGGCTATGGTTTCTAAAGCCCAGGCTGTCAGCATTACATCAGATTTGTGGACATCCATCAACACAGAATCTTTTTTGGCGGTGACATGCCATTTCATTGATGAAAGCACCAGTCTGCAGTCTGTGGTTCTTGGAGTGCAGCATTTTACTGAAGCACATTCTGCAGTAAACCTGGCAAGCACCAAAACGGCACTTATGACAGAATGGGGCATAGGGGACAAGGTCACATGCCTTGTGACTGATGGTGCATCCAACATGGGTGCCTGTGCAAGGGAGCTGCATTTGCGCCACACAACATGTGTTGCACATTCCCTAAATTTGATGGTGAGAAAGGCAATGGAGAATTCTCTTGAGATTTCTGCTATCCGCAGTAACTGCAGAAGGATAGTGGGATATTTCAAGAGTAGCACTACTGCAAAAGTAAGCCCTTTACATGCACCATGTGAATTGTTTTATTTGTGTGTGTGTTGACAAGTTTGTTGTTTTTTATAGGAAAGACTGTCACAAATGCAAGTTCAGATGAACCTTCCTGTGTTGAAGCTTGTTCAAGAGGTGGAAACTCGCTGGAACAGCACCTATTTAATGTTCCAGCGGCTATATGATCTCCGTGAACCTTTTGGTGCAGCTTTGGCCGGACTGCGAACTGACATTCAACCGCTGTCGGCAGATACTTTTACAATTATCAAAGACTGCCTCAAAGTTTTGGAGCCTTTCAATCAGGCAACGACTGAGTTGTCTGAGGAGAAGAGAGTGTCGGGGTCAAAAGTTATTCCACTCCTTTCAATGCTCCACTGTTCCCTGGAAGAGGAGGAGATTGGGATGATCCAGACCGCAGAGAGCAGAGAAATGGCCCAGTTTCTTCGAAGACAGCTGAGGGACAAACTAAATAACATCCAGTCAATGAGCATCATGTACCTGTCAACACTTCTGGACCCAAGGTTTAAAAAAATTGGTTTCTTTAGCCCAAATAAAGCAGTGGATGCAGAGACAAGACTGATATCAGAGTGTGCTGCTATTATAAGGCATCATCAGTCATCATCATCATCATCTCCATCTCCATCCACTCCATCAACATCAGCTACTCAATCTGTGGAGCAAGGTAATTAATACAGTACAATTGTGCTAATAAGTAATGTTTATTTATTCATTTTTTTTGTAGGAAGCAAATTGTGGCATCGCTTTGATGCAACTAGTCAGCTGACTAGAACGACGAATGTGACTGCAGGTGCCACAATGGAGGTCCAAGCCTACCTGTCGGAACCTAACATCTTGAGGAAATCAGACCCACTGAAGTATTGGGAGCAACAGAAGGCTGTATATCCAAATCTGTACAAACTAGCTGTGGCATTTCTGTGCACTCCTGCCTCGTCTGTGCCCTGTGAAAGGGTATTTTCTAAAGCTGGAGAACTATTGTACAAAAAAAGAAATAGTCTTTCTCCCAAAACACTGGATAAATTAATATTTCTAAATAAAAATGGATACTTTTAAATTACATCTTTATTCAGTTTTGCATAAGCACAAACATCAAGTAACACAAGCACAAATATAAATTCACAAAAGCACAAACAACAAGTAACACAAGCACAAATGTAAAGTCACAAAAGCACAAACAAGTAACACAAGCACATTTCACAGCTCTGTGTCAGAACCCCTTCAACTCAACCAGTGTGTAGTTCATTTTTTTGTCCACACAATGGAGACATAGAGCAAATGAAGCACCTTGATGAAGCGCCAACCAATGTGTGATACACTTGGCAGCGATGCCTCACTGATTCATGACGCCTCATTTTCCCATCACTAAACACAATAAAATTATGCCAATAAAAACAACAGCAGGTAGATCTACAAAAACAGAAAACACAATTAGTAAAACTACAACATTAGTTTTTCATTTCAAGTTCCTGTTTCTACTCACCACCCTGAGTAAAACCAATCCAGGAGGAGTACAGAGGGCAGCCACAGTCACCACCACCAACACAGAATCAGCCAGCAGACAAAAGAAAATCAGCAGGTGTCTTTTAGGTACCTGCTGATTAGCAGGGAGGGGCCAACCTGAGCCACATGACACTCATGTGTGCTCACCACCACACTTTTCAGAAAAAATGCTCTTTCTGTTCAGAAAGAACCACCTTTTGTGCAGGACTAAATCTCCAGACAGTATTTTTTTTGCTAAAATACTATCTTCCTTTTCAAGAAAGATAGCTCTTTCTGTTCAGAAAGAGTTATCTTCTCAGCTCCAAGGATCCCACACAATAATAAGTTCTCCACGGTCGTTTCCAATTCAGTCCAATTTCTTCTAAGGATGCGTTGAGGCCGCAGCGGAGCTGCAAAAGCCGTCTTTTGGTTCTTTGTCTAGTTTTCTCATACCAAAAACTAAATTCCACCTTCTAGTAACTTACATTTCCTGGTTATGAGGGATACTGTATGTAGCGTATTATCATTAACGTTAACCTGTGATCCATTGTCGGAGTGACAGTGGGTGTTTTAATTATTAATTCACTGTGTCCTTATACAAGCGGACGATCTTGGGGCACCACCCAGCCCTAAATTTGTTATACGGTCAGGCAGGGAATACCGTAATATGACAATGATATTTGTCTAATAACAGATAACCATCAGTCTCAAAATACACTTACTGTAAGTTCTCGTCAGAGGGAACAAATCACTTCTCAAAGATTGATCACGCTACCACGACTTCTTAAAATATAACACACTTTATTAAAAACCACACCGGTTAAAATTATCAGGCACAAATGAAATTAGTAATGTAAACCAGAAATAGCGTCAGCAAGCATCAAATACTGAATTAGCCAAGATGAGAGTGAGACAGAGAGAGAGAGAGAGATAGAGAGAGAGAGAGAGAGAGAGAGAGTATGGAAGCTCAAGCCGAGCCAACAACAAAAAATGTAAAATAAAATTATTAAAGGTAAAGTTATGTAAGCAGCTTACATAACTTACACAACTAAGAAGGTTGGAAAGATGGCAAGTCTAATGAAGTTAACTAACTATGTCAAGGTAGACTATCAGGCGGATACCAGGGGAATGGATTTAAAAAGGGGCAGCTTCTGCTTACTAAGACACCAGCTGGATCGGAGGCAGTGGAATAATGGGTCGGCCTTACTTCAGCGCCTTGGTGGTCAAGAATCCGAACCTTGGGTCCCATGGGCATAGATTCAGTGGTCGTCCTGATACTTGTTGAAAAGGGACCTCCACAGAAGTCAGGAGCTCACCTGGAACCGCCTGGTTCGACGTCTGAAGCTGGACCCAACTCCGATTAGAATCCACGGGTCATGGGTGCCAGCAAAGTCCTGGGATCAGCTGGTGCAGTAACGTTCAGGTTGTCCGTACGTTATTGGTCCCAGTCTTTGTGGGCCGGGAAAGCAGCTTCGATGGTGTGTCAGAGGCAAAAAAATTGTTCAGCCAGAATTGGATGAGTTTTCTGGTGTTAAGCAGTTGAGCGAGCTTACTGTAATAAAAAACGAACACGGCGCCAGACGGACAAAAACACAACTAAAGCACACATCAAACGAAAACGAAGAGAAAAAACCAAAAAAGAGAACAAGAAAAACAAGAGGAAAACAAGACAAGAGAAAAGTAAAAAAAAAACAAAAGAAGAGGGAAAAAAAGAGAAAAACAAGACGAAACAAGAGCAAACAAAAGGAAAAAAAAAAAAAACAAGAGAGCGAGTTCCGGGAAGACCCGCAGTCAAATTTGCCGGCGCTCTGGGGCGAACTTTAGATTATCCAATCAGAGCGCAGGGGTCAGGACATGGGGTCTGAAGGTTTGGTCAAAATACTAAGTTCTTGGGGAATTAAACGTAACATTTTTCCAACCTCAAAACATGTCTATAAAATACATTTATAGATGAGAAGAAGTATGAATGATCCTTATAAACATGAACCTTAAAACAGTTTTGCTGCTGTCAAAAGGGGAAAAGGTACAAGACATTTCAAATACATTTCATCGATGATTTTCACTTTCCACGGACCTGGTGGGTCAAGAAATCATTTCCACATAACAGGTTCTTACTTTGAGTCAGACTCGTTAATAACAACAGCATATAATGTTAATCACGGTGTATTTGATCAACCTGAAATGCATATCTCAACCTGTTTGAGTGTGTCTGCTAGATGGCGCCATTGCTCCATCCAAGGAATCACAGAAATAAACTAACTTGCTAACGTCTGTGGATTTCACATCTGAAAAACGGTTAAAGTCTTGGATTAATTTAGAAAGGAAGAAGAGTCCATTTATCCAGGTGTGCTGAGGGTGCATCCAATATTTTATACAGTTTTAGAGTTCAGAGCTTAAAGGTCCTGCTCTGGAATTTGGTCTTTGTGTGCTGTGGATACCATGGGACCTCCTGGGGTGATGGACAACAGGCTCTTACCAGGGTCCAACTTCAGAAGGGTGCCACAGTCTGTCTGTTTAGACATTTCCTACCAGGAACAAGATAAAACCAGCAGGGTTCCTGGTTTAACGTGGAGGCCTGTCTACTGGATTAAGATGGATCTGATTTTTAGGGCTTTCATTGAGCTATGTTTTGGAGATGTGTGGACGGACTTCCTTTTGAAGTAGAAAGTCATGAGTTCTTATCTGATTCAGGGGTTAATTCGGCCTTGGGAGGTTTCTACATGCAGGATTTGATTTCACACAGATTTCACACCTTCAAGGGAGGATACATTTTTTGGATAGAGCAAGAGAGCAGGACAGAGGAAGAGAGAGAGTCACAGAAAGGAACTTTATTTTCAATAAATAATGACAAAATCTTATCACTATTTATAATGAGCTAAGATGTCTCTGGACCAGGTGATGCAGAGTTGTCCAGCGACCAAGTTTCGGCGATAAGATAAGGGTCTTCCTTCCTCGCCTTCTTCAGGCCAAAGCTGAGAAGTTAGAGGGAGAGATCCTGCCAGGTGTCCGATCATTATCTAATACACAGAGGTTTTTTTAGAATATTGAAGCTCTGTCTTCAAGCGTACGGAAGTAGACTTTTGAGGATTACAAACATCATAAGACACCTCAAGGCAAAAGAGCTTCTAAAGGGGAGGTTTGAGTTTCTCTCACAGAAACACACAGAGAGCGGGTGTTATGGGCCTGCACAGAGACAGGTTCCGGAGAGATAAGACAGTGGTCTTCACAAGCATTACAACATACAGAAAGTCCTTGTAAATCTTCCGTCTTCTTCCAGCCAAAGCTGGGAAGCTACAAGGGAAGAACTTTCCAGGCGTTTTGACATCATGAAATACACAAAGTCCTTGAGAATAATAAAGCTTCTCTGTTACCAGGCTGAGAGGTCAGAGGGAAAGTCCCCATTAGGATCTTAAGCTTTAGAAATATTATAAATTACCTTAAGCCTGTGTTAACCTTGAGCCTGTATTTTCTATGCAACTCTCCATCAGCAGAGGCCGGCAGACAGCTTGAAAAAGGGAGGGGGGAAAGTTTCTTCACTATCTCCTATAGTCAAATAAGAGTTTCCAAAAAGTTATAAAAAGTTACTACAAGAAGTTATTAGCGTTACTAACGTTAATCAAACTATTGTATTGCAAACATTAAAATACATATAGCGTTAAAGCTTGTGATAATCATGTAAAAACATTTGTGAATCTGCAGTGAATATGTAATTTCAGAGTAACTTTTCTCGGGTCAAAAGGTCGGAGGCGAAGCTCCTGACACTTTCTCCTGGTCAGACTTTCAACAGGGTGACTATTAATAAAGGTTGATTTTTTTTTATATTTATATATATATATATATTTATTTTTGTTCTGTTGTTTCTAAAGCAGCTATGTATTTTCTTTTTTTTTAACCTGTCCTGTCCAGCATCTCAGCATACAGAACAACAATCTGCGTGCCATATTTTTGCCAGACAGATTTGCTCCGTCAAGGGAGACATCTCATGTAAATAGCTGGCCTTGATAATCTGAATATTTTTATTATTATGATAATTATTTTATTTTATTTATTTATTTATTTTCCTTTTATCATTTTGCAATCATCGTCAGTCTTGATATGGCCGAGCTGGACCTGGCAGGGAAAGAGGAAAAAAAAAGAGGAACTGAAAGGAGGAAAAAGAGAGACAGAAAAGAAAGGCGTGTCTAAGCTGCTAAAGTTACAGTATTTGCAAAACAATATAAAGTACTGAAAAAATACAACAAGACATATGTAGGATAGTGACAATATTCAAACTCAAACAAAAAAAAAGAAAAATAAAAGTAAAAAAAAGTAAATGAATTATTGAAATAACAATTACAATACCAACCGTTATTAAACATACCTACAGAGAGTCATTAGCAACATTTAGTAGGAAGCAGATGGGAAGATGAGCGCTTTGTGGGCGTGCACGTGTGAGTGTTCAACCTGTGATCATGCAATCAAAGATCAGCTGAGTGCTTGTAGGGAACACGACCACGACACGAGGTGTAGGGGAGGAAGCCAAGGCCCCCAGGGTCCAGCAAGCCCACCGCGCACAGAGTCCGGGCAGGCAAAGCAGAGAGAGCCTCCGTCCCCCGAGCCCAGAGCAGTGGAAGCCCCCAAGCAGGCGTCACCCGGCGCAACGAGGCAGGGGCACCGGGTAGCACAGGGCGACGGCAAGCCGGCCAGGCGGGCGCCGGGTGCTGAAGCGCGGGCCGCACAGAGAGCCGGCAGCCCACAGGCCCCAGGACCACCCGTACCCCCCGGCAGAGCGCCGGTCAAGACCCAGCGGGTCCCGCCCACCCAGAGCAAAACCATCGCGGGCCGGCGCCACCATGATACCAGGGGCGGGATCCCCAAGGACAACAACCCCTCCCCACAACCATCCCGCTGCTTCCTATCCCCCCTCTCCAGCACCCTCCCCATCCCTCTCCCTCCCAAGCCCTACTGTCCCCAACACTCCCCTCCCCCTTCCTCCAACCCCCCCGCCCCACCCCTCCCTCCCACACACCTCCTCCCATTCAATCCTCCCTCTCCCTCCCAATCCCCCCCCCAGCGACAGCCGGAGCCGGAGGACTGCAGGCCCCAGACCTGAACTCCCCACATTCACACACACACACACACACACACACACACACTTATGCAGCCAACCAGATGCAGCCCAGGCATCGCCCAGGACAGAGGGCCCCCCGCAGCGCCCCGTCCCCAACCCCCAGGCCAGCACCAGGCCCGCCCCCCGTACCCCGAGTGCTCCCCATGAAGAGGGGACATAGGAAGACCCCTGCCCCCCCCCCACTCGCCCGCCTCTGTGGTGTGTGCATGGGTGGGTTGTGGTTGTAGTGCAAGTAAAAAAAGGGGTGGCCGTGGGGTGGTGGGACCAGCTGCTGCCAGACAGCCAGACCCCCCCTCCCCAGTATTCCCTTGTTTATGTGAGTGTCTGTGTGTGTGTGTTAAGTGTGTGTGCTGCTTGTGTAAATGTAATAGTGTCTAAGTTGTGAGTAAAATCGAGGGGAGAAAGACCCCAATGGGAGGGGATGGGCAAGGGCCACCGCTGTAGCTCCTGTCCACCCCCCATGGCCAAGGCACCTGTCCCCTCGAAACCCTAAATGTATATTGGTGTCTATGTTGCAATTAAAATTTAGTGGGGCAGGTGGTCGCCGGGGTCCATCGGAAAATGCCCCTTAGGGTTGCCGGGACAACCGACTTCACCCGCCCCACCGTGCCCTATATTCTGTATGTATGATGTCGGGTGTCAGAAGAGGAGGGGGGCATGGGGAGGGGCACAACCAGGGGAGAAGGACTCCTCCCCTGGGCGACCAACTCCTCAGCTGGCCGCAGTAGGTGCCCCCACCTCACCGGGACAGCCCCAGGGCAGAAGGGCAAGTTCCGGCCCGCCAAGTGGAGCAGGAGGCAGCACCCCGGTTGTCCCCCCATCCCTGGCGGTCCAGCGCCAGCACTCCAGGGGCCAGCGAGTCCCCGGTTCCCACGGGAACGCCGACGGGAGGAGACAGAGCCAGAGGGAGGATCCCCTCTGCCATGGACCCTATTCCTACCCCACCCATTCCCAACCATCCCCCTCCTTCCCACGCCCCCCGTCCACCCCCCGTCCACCGCCTCATCTGCTGCCACCCCCCCCTCCTACACCGCCCCCCCCCCCTCCCACGCCGCCCTCCTCCCCCCACCTCCTTCGTGCCCCCCATGCACCCCCCCCCCCTCCCTCTACCAACCCGCACCAAACCCCATCCCTCTACGGACACATCACAATCCCCAGGGGGACCCCAGGGGGACCAAGGCCCCCCAGGTCCAGGCCAGGCACCCCCATCCCGGAGGGAGGCAGCCCTGAAACCCAGGGGCCCCGGCCCCCCACGCAGCCCGCACAACAGCAACCCGGCCACCCAGCCCAGGCCAGCCCCCGACCGCCCCAAACTCCCGGCCGCCCCCCGGCCCACCCCCAAGCGACCCCAGCCTCTGGGCTACCAGAGCTCCAAGCCGGCCAGGTGAGCAGCGCCCAAAGCAATGACCTGCCCAGACCCCCGGCCCGAGAGCCGCCCCGCCCCAAGGACCCCAAGCCCCCCCAATCCACCCCCCAGGGCCACCAAGGTCCCAGCCCCCAGTCCTACTTAGTGATGTGATTAATTAGCAGGGTCCAGGGAGAGCGAGCATTGGCCGATTCATTTTTGATGGAAGCAGATGTGATCTGGAGACTTATGTGTTCCAACAGGAGATTTTTGTAGTGATTAATACTTAGACTTCTTTTGGACTTCCAGTTTAATAGGATAGTTTTTTTATTTTGCTATACATAGGGCCACAAGGATAGTGTGTGTTTTGTTGGGGTCCATGTTGATGTCACTAAGGTCTCCCAGTAAGCAAAGCTTGGGGCATGCAGGAATGCTGCATCTGAGCCATGTTGATAATTCCCCACAAACCTTAGTCCAAAAATTTTGAACAGGTGGACAGAGCCATAGAGCATGTAAATAATTATAATAATAATATAATATAATATAATAATGTGCACTGTGTGCAGATCTCTGAGTGATTTAGACCCATCTTGAACATTCTTTGTCCTGTGTAATGTGTTCTATGAAGAATTTTGTATTGGATGAGTTGTAGATTTAAACTGTCTGTCATATTAAAAGCATTTAGACATATTTGCAGCCAAGAAGGTTGACTGAGACTGATAGATAGGTCTGCCTCCCATTTGGAAGTTGGCAAGGAATTTGAATCATCTATTTTTGACATCGACCTGTATATTTTTTAAAGTAACTTTGGGCTACAAAGTTCCATAAATTCTGCTACTGTGGGAGGAATTTCCAAGTCTATTTGATGAAGGGGGAATTTCCTAAGTATAATGGATTTGAGTTGCTGATATTCTAGAAATCTGCTACTATTAATTCCATATTGTGATGACAGAGTGTCAAAAGATAAAATTCTTCTGTTATGGATAATATGCTCTAAGTAATTAATTCCTTTATTAATCCATTGTTTAAAGTTGATCATATTTTTGTTTAAAAGAATGTCAGGGTTGTTCCAGATAGGTGTGAGATTACATGGGATTATTGATGAATTGTTTTTTTTAAGAAATTCCCACCAAGCTGTCAGAGAGGTGCTAATGTTGACGCTTTTGAAGCACTTTAACTTTTTTACACTGAAGCTGAAGAATGGAAGATTAGAGATTTCCACATTGTCACAGAATGTTTGTTCTAAGTCTATCCATGGTTCATCTAATGGACTCGGTTTAAGCCATTTTAAGATATATTGCAGCCTATTTGCTAAGAAATAATGTTGAAAGTTAGGCAAGTCTAAGCCTCCCCGATCTTTAGGTTTTTGTAATGTTTTTAAACTAATCCGGGGTGGTTTATTCTTCCAGAGAAATTGGGAAGTGTATGATTCTAGTGATTTGAACCAGTTGGAGGGAGGTTTCATAGGAATCATGGAGAACAGATAATTGATTTTGGGTAGAACCATCATTTTTATCGTAGCAACTCTCCCCAAAAGTGAAATGGGGAGTGACTTCCAGCGAGCGAGATCTTCTTCTATTGTCTTAAGAAGGTTAGTGTAATTACATTTTATCAGTTCTGAGAGCCTGGGGGGAATATTTATGCCTAAGTATCTAATGTTACCTGATTGTAAATTAATGTTGGATGGATTTCGAAACCTACAGTTAATTGGTAGGACTGTGCTCTTAGACCAATTAATAGAGTAGTCAGATAGTGATGAGAATTTATTAATTAGTGAGATTGTTTCAGATAATGATGTTTGTGAGTTTTGGAGGAATAGTAAAATATCATCGGCATAAAGGCTTTTTTTATGAATTATATTTTTGGACTGGATGCCCTTTATCATTTGATTCTGTCGAATTGCAGCAGCTAGTGGTTCAATAAATACAGCAAAAAGTGAGGGAGAGAGTGGACAACCTTGTCTGGTGCCCCTTTGAAGATTAAAACTTGGAGAGGTTTGATCGTTCGTCCTGACTCTCGCATTAGGGGAGCTGTATAAGATTTTGATCCAGTCAAGAAAGGAAGGTCCAAAGCCAAATCTATTTAAAGTAGCTAATAAGAATTTCCAATTCACTCTATCAAAAGCCTTCTCTGCATCCAGAGAAACTATAGTTGTTTCCAGGTTATTGATGGTAGAGTAATCTATTATATTGATTAGCCTGCACATGTTAACAGAGGAATATCTGCCTTTTATAAAGCCTGTTTGATCAGGGTGTATAATAAGTGGAGTTACTTTCTCTAACCTTGCAGCTAAAGCTTTGCAGATTATTTTAAGGTCTGCATTTATCAGTGATATGGGTCTGTAGCTAGATGGAATTGTGGAGTCTTTGCCTGGTTTTAACAGTACAATTATGCTGGCAGAATTCATGTTTTGGGGTAAGTAGCCATTTTCCTTTATTTGTGTCACCATTTTGAAAAACGTAGGGGCCAGTGTTGTCCAGAGTACTTGATAGAACCCTGCTGGGAAGCCACCCGGTCCTGGGGCTTTTTTACATGGCATATGTTTGAGGGCTTCATGTAGCTCTTCTGCTGTAAGGGGGGAATCTAAGGCTGTAACGTGTTCCTGCTGTAGTCCTGGGAGGTCTATATTATTAAGAAACTGATTTATGTCATTATCTGATGGATCTAATCGGGATGTATACAGATTTTTATAGAAGTCTCTAAAAAATGCTATTTATTGTGTCAGGGTCATGTAAGATATTACCTGCTGGATCTTTAACAGATGAAATAGTTGCTCTTTCTTTGTTTGTTTTTAGTTGACTGGCTAAAAATTTTCCAGATTTGTTGCTGTGTTCAAACCTCTCCAAGGGTAACCTTTGCACCAGAAACTCCGTTCTTTCATTGATTAATTTAATTCCTGAACATTTTGTTCAATTCAAGTTTCGCCTTCCTTATTTGATTCAACGTTTGTTCATTTGGTAAAGCACTGTAGGCATCCTCTAATGACTTAATTCTTAATTCTAGTTCTGATATTTTTGAGTTATCCTTTTTTTTATATGATGCAAAAGAGATCATTTTTCCTCTCATTACCGCCTTACCTGCTTCCCACAGAACACATGCTGAAACTCCTGGTTTATCATTATTTTCTAGGTAAACAGCCCATTCTTTTGTGAAATAGCTGATAAAGTCAGGGTCTTTAAGCAGTGCTGTATTGAATCTCCAGCTTTTAGCAGGTGGTGTGATTCTCGTATTTCTTACAGTGAAGGAAACTGGTGCATGATTGCTGACTGTAATGGGGTGGATCTGGGTGTCTGAAATCATACACACCAACGAGCTGCTAACCAGGAAATAATCTAGCCTGGAATATGAGTGGTGAACTGAGGAAAAAAAAGTGTATTCCTTGATATTAGGATGAAAAGACCGCCATATATCGCAAAGACCAAGTTCTTCCATATATTGTTTAACAGTGTTTGTAGACTGCCAGTTTCTATTGTTTTCTGAATTATTCATCCTGTCTACGGGACCCATTACCAAATTAAAATCTCCTCCTATGATGGTGTGCTGTCTGAGTGTTCTGAGACAGTTTTAAAAAAGGAATGAAAGAAGGAGGAATCATCCACATTTGGCCCATATATGTTAGCTAAACATAACTTCATATTTTGGATAGTTAATGTCACTATAATATATCTTCCCTCTGGATCTGTGGTTCTGTTGATTTCTGTGAATGTCACTTTTCTATTTATCAAAATGGCAACCCCTCTCTGTCTGGAGTTATAGCAGGCGGAGTAAACATGAGGAAATTGTGATGTAGAGAGAGCATCCACTGAAGTATTTGTCATATGAATCTCCTGTAAGAACACAATGTCTGCCTGTAGATCATTTATCCTGTTAAAGATTTTTAGTCTCTTCTCTCTGGTCCCAGCTCCGTCTTCAAGTGTACAGAAGTAGACATTTGAGGATTACAAACATCATAAGACACCTCAAGGCAAAAGAGCTGTTGGGGAAAATTGTTATGAGTTTGGTTTGAATTAAGTATTAGACATATATGCATTGATTTGCTGTGATCCTGCTGTGTTTTGTGTCTATGCACAAAGCTTTCTTTAAGTTATATGATCCTTGTCTGGAATGTGCAGACAAAGTCTGAGACAGGAAGAGTTTCCTGCAGGGCATCTGTTTTTGTCAACTGCTTGGTTGACCAGTTGTCTAAAGGTTAGAGGTTAAAGGTAATAAAGTAATATAGTGAGTGATTGATGCTTAGTGAGTTCAGTTTAGTCTTAAATAAGAGATAATGATTGTTTCATATGGTCTGCCCAGCAACTAGGAGGAGTTAAGCATGGTTTATAATCGGGTGTTACTTCAGCATCTGCAGAGAGCGTTCTCTCTCCAAGCTCCAGCGTGTGCTTGTATTAGTTTATAATAAAATGTTCATTGTAAGAAGACAGTTGACTCTTAGATGTATTACAACTTCTCAAGACCAGAGTATTTTCCACCACAGAGCTTCTAAAGGGGAGGTTTGAGTTTCTCTCACAGAAACACACAGAGAGCGGGTGTTATGGGCCTGCACAGAGACAGGTTCCGGAGAGATAAGATAGTGGTCTTCACAAGCATTACAACATACAGAAAGTCCTTGTAAATCTTCCGTCTTCTTCCAGCCAAAGCTGGGAAGCTACAAGGGAAGAACTTTCCAGGCGTTTTGACATCATGAAATACACAAAGTCCTTGAGAATAATAAAGCTTCTCTGTTACCAGGCTGAGAGGTCGGAGGGAAAGTCCCCATTAGGATCTTAAGCTTTAGAAATATTATAAATTACCTTAAGCCTGTGTTAACCTTGAGCCTGTATTTTCTATGCAACTCTCCATCAGCAGAGGCCGGCAGACAGCTTGAAAAAGGGAGGGGGGAAAGTTTCTTCACTATCTCCTATAGTCAAATAAGAGTTTCCAAAAAGTTATAAAAAGTTACTACAAGAAGTTATTAGCGTTACTAACGTTAATCAAACTATTGTATTGCAAACATTAAAATACATATAGCGTTAAAGCTTGTGATAATCATGTAAAAACATTTGTGAATCTGCAGTGAATATGTAATTTCAGAGTAACTTTTCTCGGGTCAAAAGGTCGGAGGCGAAGCTCCTGACACTTTCTCCTGGTCAGACTTTCAACAGGGTGACTATTAATAAAGGTTGATTGTAGTTTTTGTTTTTTGTTTTTTATATATATTTATTTTTGTTTTGTTGTTTCTAAAGCAGCTATGTATTTGATATAAAGCACTTCCATACATACCAGTGTCATATCTTTGTTCAATGTATTGCATTAAAACAGTGATTTTAAAACCCTAATTATCCCTCCGAGCGCTTTTACATTTCCATGTTCACCTAAGTGAACTTCTTTGAGTGTCTTGCTTTAAATGAAAATAAATAAAAAAAGAGAGTGACCTGACCACTAACTTATAATCCCCTTCATGACACCAGTTCTCTCACTCCCCAGTCATAAACCATCAACGTCAAGACAAGGCAAGTTTATTTCTACGGCACAATTTAACAAAAAGGTGATTCAAAGTGCTTTACAGAGATAATAAAACATTAGAATATGAGAAGCATAATTTAAACGTAAAACAGGAAAGCAAAGAAAAAGAAAGAACATTAAGTTAAGAAAAATGTAAGTTTGGAATTGAAATAAACTCAAAATAACTTTGAATAAAAACAACAGAAATGCAGCTGAAAACAAGTGGTCTTTAACCTCGATTTAAATAAACTGAATGTTTCAGCTGATCTCGGCCTGAAGACAAAAAGAGCTATTTTAAAACCACATGCTCACAGGTAATATGTATTTTTTATGTTTGTAAAGCCTGCAGGAGATAGTGACAGGAACTTCCTCTCTGACCTCTCGGCCCTCCGCCTGAAGACAAAGAGCTACACTGAAACCATGTGCTCAAGGACTTTATGTATTTTATGATGTTTGTAATGCTTAAGACCGTTACAGGGACTTTCCCTCCGACTTCTCAGCCTGAAGACAGAGACCTACATTGATACTAGATTCTCACTGGTCAAACAAAATATTAAAGAGAATTTCTCGACTAGATTCTCACTGGTCAGATCTAAATACCAAAAGAGAACCTCTTGACTGGAGTCTCATTGATCTAAATAAACATCAAAGAGAGGAACTCATATAAAAACCAGTCTTAGTAACAGTTTGAGAGTTGAACAGTGCTAACCCTGCGATGGACTGGTGACCTCTTTCCTGAAGGCTGATGGGATAGCAGTTCATAATGAATGAACCAACTTATCGATTTCACACACGATTTACACACACATGCACATGCATGCAGACACAAATCAAATGAAATTTATTTGTTTAGCACTTTTCACACATGAAGCAGTGCAAAGTGCTTTGTATATATTAAAGCAAAATAATACAATTTTATGGACACGTAATCATTCACACATATAAACACACCTAAATCCCATGTTGCAAAGCACAGCTAGAAGCCCTCTGCCTTCTGAAACAACAAATAAAGAATTACATTCTTAAAAACTCCTAGTTTCTGTTTCAGAACTTAATGCACTAAAAATGCAAATAAAATTAGACGTAACAAACAACCCTCAGAATCATCAGCATCTTCCACTCTCTTACGACCTGGATCGCAGTGGGTAAGGGCCACAACATAAAATAAAAGCGTGCCAGACAGAAAATAACTATTGGGAATTTTATTGTCCCATATCAAGAGAAAAAAACAACACACACCCCAAATGGGAGGAGGCAGGGGGTGCAAATACAATAATCTCTCCAGAATGTGGGTGTTTAATGTATATGTGGAGCTACCAACGAAGCAGCACTTTGGCAGAGTTCGGTGCAGCTGAAATCAGCCTAAACTGGCAACTCTGACAGGGTCAGTTACGGCCATTAGGACAGCAAAGTTTCTGCAAGCAGCCTGCAGCTTTTGTTTATGGAGAGAACTGCAGCGTTGAGGATCATTATGACTTGTTTAGATAGCATTGTCAGAAAGCCAGTGGCTGCTTCACGAGCCGCAAGTCAAGAGTCAGAGGATCCTTTCCGTACTGAATGAGGAGACTGAGCAGAGGAAATTGGAGGCAGATGTAACATACTTATTAATTACATTAACTTTTGAGTCATTTTTATTTGTGTGTTTTGTACATTAACCTCTGTATAACCTCTGTGTTCAGGAAATGTGGGTAAGTTATGGAGTCAGGAAACACACCAGCCCATTTAAATGGGTTTATTCTAGATGTCTGCCTCTAAGTTTGGCCTCAGAAGGTGATTGAGAAGAGAATTAAAGTTTTATTCTGAGAAGGAAGAGGTGAGAGGCCCATGAACATTGATTTGATTTATAATGAGGCTGTAAAAAGACTGAACTCTCTGAGACTAAAATTGATGCTGATATCCTGCCTGAGTGAGATTATCAAGCCAAGCTGCTCCTCTCAGGAGATTTCCTAAAGCAAGACCCTTCTGGATGATTTAACACCTTCAGAAAAAATCTGTTTATAAAACAGGAAACATTTTACTGAAGCCTGCAGTAGGAATCAAGCTTTAATACACGTTTACCTCAAAGATAAAGTCGTTTAAAAGAAAAAATGACTGGATAAGAGTAAATTATTGGACATATCGCTTTTTATGATTATTTAGCTGAACGTACTGAGTATGATCATTTCACAAAAACCATGTGTATGTAGAGTAACCGGCATCAGGTCACAGCAACTTATAGGAGTCGTTGCGGCAAAGATCAATTATATGAGGGCCGCTGTGGGCTAAACTCGGGGCTCTTTGTCCAACGCGCGTTCCAATGAATTCCAATATACTTCTGTATTAGCGACACATTTATTCTTTCCATTAAGTTCCATGATTATTTCCTACACATGAATAAACGTTACACTGACTATACAGACTCCTCCAGTATGTGTGATGCGATACACGGTCAACAAAAAATGGACTACCCCCAGCTCACCCCACTTCCTCATCCATTCATCTAAACACCGGTGAGTTGGTACCTTTCAAACATTTTGACACACACATACACACACCCACTAACACGCCCACTACGCCGATGCTGATGCTGAGCGTCCTGTGCCACCTTATGAATATCCACACATACTATTATGGCTCCTACAGGAGTATTGCATTTTTCTGTCCCATTACTTCTTGCATTTTTCAAGGTTTTTATCCACTAATGAGGAATAACCCCTAAATTATTTGTTTTCATTCCACATTATAAGAAAAATAAGCAAAACAGGAAAAATATCAAAGGGGTGAATAATATTGCAATTCTGTGTTGTCGTGGAAATCCAGAGAAAGAGATCTTTGTCTCAGGGTTTTTTCTTTTCCAGCGGCAATCATGAGAAAGTGTCCACAATGACAGATTACAAGTCTGACAATCCCCCTGTTGGGATGGGGGGGGGTAATGCCCCAAAGACATTCGGATGACAAGAAACACAGTCTGTCAAGTCATGTCACATCAGTGTAACTAATTTACAGCCTCATCCTGAACCCTAATAGGAGGCCTTGTCTGGTACACAGGATGCATGCAGTCTCTGGGGAATGGGGTGGCAATCGCTCCGGTGGTAGACCTCATGGTCTATGGTTTGAGTCCTGCTCCCCCACACCGCTGCAGCCCTGAGGAGGACACGATTGTTCTGTGAGGGCAAATCCCAAGCCCAGAAAAATGCAGAGGTTTGGGTCAGGAAGGCGTAAAACTGAGCCAGTTGCAATGATTTGCTGTGGTGACAAGCCAAAGGGGAACAACAATAACAACCACGAGGGAATGACAGTCAAAGCATAGCTTTATGTTTTTAACAGCTGTGGCTGAGACAAGGCCTGCACACCTTCCACCCAGACATAGTAAATTGCCAAAACATTCACTCAGAGCGGCTACCAAATGGTCGGAGTTGATCTGAGGTGATGCAGAGTGCATGTAGAGCCGCAGCTGAATCACAGAAATACACAATAATACTGGAATATACCGAAAGATACAGCTCAACTCTACTTTATGTATAAAGCCTTTTAAACAACCAGTTGGAACAAAGTGTTGTTGACAATCAGCTAAAATAACGAGAGAATAAAACAATTAAACAAGAGATAAATAACACAATAAAACAAGGAGTAAGAAATTAAATAAATAAAACAAATGAATAAATAGTCAATAAAACCAACAATTAAAACCAAACCACATCACACTAAACCAGAAACAGTGTGACTCGGGGCTAAAAGCCAAGGAATAAAATGGGTTTTAAGATGAGTTTTACAGAGAAGAAGCACAGTGTAAGAACACATAGTTAAGGGTCATCATTTCTCCAGGCATGTTTCATAAGTTTTTTTTAATATGATTCTGTTGAAGCATGGTTGAAAAGCAATGTCTAACTTTCGTTCGACGGTCTGGGTGTCTGTCCTCCTTCACCATTAATCTACCAGTAGAGCCCACAACTCTCTCCACCAAACTGCCTCTTATTTCCCAACAAAAAGTGTGGATTTATGTCTGTGGGGGAGGGTCACTTACGGGTGGACTCTCAGACTACCCCTCCCTACTTTTAACAAGATTTTCTCCTGAATCTGCTAAATATTCTGGTGCATCGTCCCCATCTTCTGATTAAACTCTTTGAAATGCTAAAAATGTGTTTTATATTCTTATAAATGTGAATAAATATTGATCTCTTGAATCAGAAACGTTTTAATATGACTTGTGAGGGTGTAAGATGAGTAAAGATTATGTTTTTTTATGTTTCTTAACTAAGTTTGGCCTCCCTTTTTTTCTTTCTTTTTGAAATTTATTCATTTATTCAATGCAACTTTATTTAAAACTCACTTTAAAAACAACAAAGTTGACCAAAGTGCTACAATGTGCTAAATTAAAACTAAAAACAGAGCTAATAACATATAAAAGGACACGTAGGTGTAAAATGCATTCCTTTTTTGTAATCATAACAGTTCACAAGACTTCTTTTTCTTTTACATACCCTAAAGACTATTTTTAAATCACTCATGTGAATATTTGATTCATTCATTCTTTTCATTGTTACGATCACAAACTCAGTTTGTGTATTTTTTGTTTGGAAAGTCATGGAAATAACTGAGTGTGAGAGAGAGATCTAGTAAAAGATTTATTAATTTATTGCAGATTGCAATCTGGAGAAGCACAAATGAGGACTGTACATCCTTATGAAGATTGCTTTCTCCTGCTCCTCCTTTTACACACACCGGCAAGCATTTATCTTTCCTGCAGAAGACAAACAAGTCTGCTTCTTATCGCCACATGGAACCAGAGAAGGTCACTTCTCACTTTACTTCTAAGTCTTTGTTGCTGAATGCATTAAGGTTTGTCTTGTTTGGATTCACACTGATGGATCAGGGAGCTCATTTGCAAGAAAAACCCTTCATGTCAGATAAGACAAGATAAGATAACAAAAGATAAAAAAAAGGTGGAAAAAAAAGCATTCTGCTGATTTTAATGATCTCTGTGTCAATCTCAAGCAAAGCTGTTGTTGGAAACTGCCTCAAGGATAGTTTCAGTCTAATTCCAAATTATTAATTCCAAATTAAAAAAAACATCATGTAACCGTGCCTGCACTGTAAACCGCACCCTGGGGGTCCTACAGCAACAACTGAGAGAGCCAGATGGGGTTGGGGGAAGGGTGTCCTTAGCTGGATGGTGCTTCACTTTATTGGCCAGCTTGCGTGAACTCCTTGCAATAAATAAAACGTACACACCTTCTCACTGATCTGAGGCTCTGCCTTAGTGAGAGATTTCACTCTGACACCTATCCAAGCAATCATCAAGTGAGAGGGAGGGCACGTCCTGGACAGGTGGCCAGTCCATCGCAGGGCCAACACAGCGAGACAAACAGTTACGCTCTGGAATCAAATCAAATCAAACTTTATTTCTTGAGCGCTTTTCATGCCATGGGCAACACAAAGTGCTTTACAAGATAAAATCAAGTCATAACAATTAAAACAAACAGTAGATAACAAGACATTTAAAAACAATAGACAAGTTCTTTCCACACACTCATAATTAAAAAGAAGGTCAGATAAATAAGAAGGCCCAAGACTATTAAGACATTTATAAACAAGTAAAAGAATCTTAAAATCAATCCTGAAGCGCACAGGAAGCCAATGCAGCGACTTTAAAACTGGTGTAGCATATTCCCGCCCTCTGGTCCTCGTCAGAACTCGTGCCGCTGAATTCTGTATAATTGTAGGCTGGAAAGAGACTTTTTAGGAAGACCAGAGAGCAGGGCATTATAGTAATCTAATCTACTAGAAATAAAAGCATACATCAGCAACTCTGTGCTGGCAAGAGAGAGAAATAGGTGGACTCTGGCAATGTTTTTTAAATGATAAAATAAACGGTTTTTGTTACATTTTTTTATGTGTGGAATAAAATCCAGCTCAGAGTCAAGAAGAACACTCAGATTTCTCACACACTGGGACTGATTAAAATGTTGTAATTTTGATAAAAGGATCTCTCTCTTGCCTTCAGGACCGATAATTAAAACTTCAGTTTTGTCCTGGTTGAGCTGTAAAAAGTTTGCTGCCATCCATGACTTTATCTCTGAAATACAGTTAAAAAGAACATTAAGTGGCTCTAAGTCATCAGAGGACACAGCGATGTAAAGCTGTGTATCATCAGCATAGCTGTGAAAATCAACGCCGTGTCTCTTGATGACGTCCCCAAGTGGTAACATTTACAGGTTAAAAAGTAACGGGCCTAAAATTGATCCTTGGGGAATCCCACATTTTATTTCATAGGTTCCTGAGGAGCATGTATCCATACTTAATAATAAATGATAATAATAATAAGAAGAAAACCACTTAAGAGCAATACCTGAGAGGCCCACCAGACTCCTGAGTCTGTTTAATAAAATCTGATGATCTCCCGAATGTGGCACTAAGATCCAGTAGAACAAGAACAGAAAGTTTCTGTGAGTCCAGGCTAGATCTGAGGTCACTAACAATCTTTAAGAGAGCCGTCTCCGCACTGTGGTTAGTCCTAAAACCAGATTGATATTTTTCTAAAATGTTGTGTTTATTCAAAAACTCATGTAATTGAGTAAAAACAACTTTTTCTATTATTTTACTTAAAAACAGTAAGTTGGTAATTATCAACCATGTTTGGATCTAAGCCACTCTTCTTCAGAAGGGACCTTACTACCGCCATTTTAAAAGCAGAAGGGCATCTGAAGAGAGTAGTTTACTATGTCTAAAAGCTCACACTCAAAGAAACCATAAAAAGTTTTTAAAAGATGTGGGAATCGGGTCTAAAAGGCAGGTTGTTGGGTTTAGCAGGGAGAAAACTCAACCAAGCATCTTTGCATCAACCAGAACAAAATACTCCAGTGTTTCCTCAGATAAAAACAATGCTTCCGATCTGTTAAGATCAACATGATGCTTAGTTAAAAGATTGGATCTAATAACATTGATCTTACTTCTGAAGTGGTCTGCAAAGTTCTCACATGCAGGACCTGTTACTATCTGTGTTCATTAAAATATCAAATATCAAATATATTGTGAATTTTATACTTCCATGTGTCTTATCTTTCAGTATATTCCAGTATAGCCAGTTTGTGTGTTCATGTGTGTAGCGTTCTGCCTCCATTAATTATTAAGTTATTAATAATCTCGTACCTCTGGAGCACCACCCATATTTCAAGTTAATTTAAGATTCAGGCTAAGATGGGAAAACCTGAGATTAATTTCAGTCTTTATCTGAGGTCGTCAATTCTCAGAACAAGTAACCCAGAAATAATGACGAGAACGGATGCATTGATCACACATATTTATGAACAATGATGGTTAACACCATAGACAGTCGGATGAATGAATCAATGATGAAGAGGATATAGTAAATTGTGAAATGGAAACGTCTGTATGGAATTTAATTGTACTACGTCAGATGAATAGTAAATTGGATGAAGTGAGATGAAAATCAGGAAGGAACAGGTTTCTGTGAGGAAATTACCAAAATAGATCTGCAGAATTATCTTACTTGAATTTTGATAAAAAAGAATTGTGTTCAAGGATATTAAATTTGGATGTAAATACTAATTTAATAATTGAGTTTAAATTTTGATGTACTGTTCGGACACAACAAATGATTTTCAGAGCGCTATGAAAGATCCTACTTCAGACGCAGACCTTCGGAGCTGGCTGACCGGGTGGTTGGTTCCTGGGCGGCAAGTCTTCGGGGCTTGGACCGTTGGGCGTCGTGAAGGGTAGGTCCAGAGCTACTCTGATGCCTGAGGCCCGAATCAGCGGGTTCCAGCAGCGGTGTCCGGTGGTAATGAGTCAAATTGGTCAGAATAGGAGTAGTTCCAGGTTTCATGGGTAAAGACGCAGGAGAAAGGTTTGGAACAACAGTTCTGGTTAATTACTGATCTTAAGAAAAATTACTGGGTAAAAATAAACAATTGTTGTGGCACCTTCAACCAAAATGTTAACTTCCTGTTCAAACTTATCTATTAAGATCTTGCATATGAAACAAAAACTGAACAAAGGGCTAAGAAACATAAGAAAAATTACAAAGAAACTCATTAATACAGAAGGTTGCAGAAAGTATAAGAGAAAGCAAGAGGGAAGCAAGAAAAACAAAGGAAAAGCACAGAGGAATAAAGAAAAAGGGCAAGGGCCTAAGTCCTGCTCTCAGCAAAGGCCGACACTTTTTCTCTGTGCTCCTGTTTCCTCCCTCTCCTCCCACTCTGCCCTGCGACTTTGTCCTGTCTGACTCTGAGCCACTTTTTACATCTCTTTACTTCTACTCAAACTACATCATGGATTTGATCGGCTGGTCTATCAACGCAATTGATCAAATTTTCTCAACCCGAAAATCGGGCACAGGGGAGCCACATGTCCTGAGGGGACGCTTCCGGTTGGATACGTTCAGGACTCATCAGCCAGATGGAGACCTATGTGTCTGTAGGTTCTGTCCTCTGAGGACGTGGAGGATGTTTACATCTTTGAATTACTGGTGATCGGGATTCTGCTGATTGGCGCTGGTGGAGTCCTGATTTACCTCAAGACCCGTGAGATTCTGGCAACAACTGGCAGGCTGCCAGAATTCTGTAACGGTATGTGCTGAGCTAGCAGTGCACAGACTCTTGGGTTGACCGGACTCGACCGTAAGCAGGATGCCAGTCTGGTCCAAACTGGACATCTGGCCGCGGTCCCAGAGCTGGTCCGCAAAATCGATAACAACATGGAGAAAATGTCTGCTAGAATCGGTGGAAATTGACCCCCACCCATTCGGCTGTCTGGATCTGCCTGAGATGAGCTATGGACTCAAGATCAAGGGCAAATTGTTTTCCTCGTCTGGAACCCAAACAACAATCATATCTGGATTCGGCTTCCTAGCTGCCTTGGGCCATCGCAACCCCCCCCTGAGAACAGAAGAAGACATGTTGACAGATGCTCTGTCCCCCTCCTCATCCACCCCAGCCCCCTCCCTCATGACTCACCGCCTTCCTGGACTTTGTGTGTCTTGTTTTGGTTTGTGCTTCAGTGTATGAGGTTTTTTTTCTCTGTTTTTTCAGACCGCATCTACCTGGTGCGGCTCGGAGTTACATGACCTTTTTTTGCCCTCGACCCCCTATGATCCTATTGTATCTCTGTATTGTAAGGCAGCGCTGGTATACTAGCTGCATGGCCTGAGCTTAAGCTCGGTTCTGTATAGCTCTTTAGTCATGAATGTTACATGTCTGTATGTCTGACCTTGGACGAGCTGGCTTGAACTCTGAATTTCCCCTCGGGGATGAATAAAGTATCTGATTTTATTTGAAGTCCATTTTTAAACAAAAACTGCCATGCTTGATCCAACCAATTACACGCTGTTCTTAGAAGGGCCATGCTAAGCTTATCCAATAAGGACATTTTACATATTTTGACCGGCAAGATAGACATTCTTTAGTTGGTCACACGGTGGCGCTGGTACCTTCCTTTTCTTTCATCCCATTTCATATGAACACAAGCTTGGAAGAAATTAACCAACAATTATTTAATAAAGCATTCATAACTCATTCAGAATTCAATTAAGTAACATAAAGAAAGGTAAAGTTCAGTCATAACAACTGAAACAAAATCACTTAGAGCAAAGTTAAATCAGTCAAGAATAAGATCAAGAAACAAGAAACAGACAGATGTATCCCGGCTCCACCAAGTCTGTGGGGTTTGATGGAAGGTGTCACTTCTGACAAGACACAGGATGGTTAGCTGTATCTCTTGACCTGTGGATTTGTAGATCGTAGTCAAAGTTTTATTGAGGACATCTGTGGGTGTTTATCTAGACTGATCCAAGAACAGAGAATGTAGATTAGGGCATTGTAAATCTTTTGAGTCGTCTGCAGAAGATTGGGGGGGGGGGGGGGGGAGTCCTCCTCACAGGTCAAATGGTCCCTCCTGTCCTGTGTAAAACAGTCTTACTGTATAGAGAGAAGAGAGGAACTATTGTTTAATCCAGTTCAAATGTCTCATTAATCCTGGGAGGGCAAGATCGCTACAATGTGTGATTCAGTAACCTTCACATAAACCGTGCACAACCTCAGTTATCCTCTGAATATCTGGTAATCATTCATTCATTTTCTGAACTGCCTAATCCAATTAGGGGTCGCGGGGAAGCTGAATCTATCCCAGCAACCATTGGGCGAGATTCTGGACAGGTCTCCAGTCCATCACAGGGCCACACAGAGAGGCAAACAACCTTTTATACTCACATTAACTCCTGGGTTACATAAGGTTACACCATCGTGCACCGTTACGCATTCTGAGGGCAAATCTCTCATGCAATGGTCACAGCTTACTGGGTTTGAATGAAATGTAAACAGTCTTTGTCCAGGTGCAGCTGTGATGATCAGCAAGCGACTGCTGGAATTTGTTTTAACCTTGATTCCCAGGCAATTGTATGACAGCTAAATAAATGTCCCAGACAAGGCCTCGCTGAAGGATTTCTATGTAGCTGCTCAGACAAAAGGATGAGGGAAACGCTAAAACCTGCAGGATGGCAGCTCTCGAGGACCGGAGCTGATGATCCCTGACTTAGGTAAACAACCAGGTAATCACTAGTCATCTCTCATTTCTGCTGTTCACCAGTGAGTGGTGCTTTATCACAGCTGATAACATAATCCACTCAAAACCACTTTATCCTTATTTATGGAGATTCTGACAGTTTCCAGGTCTTATGTTTCGTTTATAGCCACAGGATGACCCATTTGATGCAATCCTTATGTGGTGTATTAATATTTGATATTACATACCAACTTTCTCATAAGAATTGCGTACTTTCCTGGTCAGCTGCAGAGGGAACCTCGGCCGCGCGCTGGGCTCCGCGGCCACGTGCCCTTTCCAGACAGCACTCAGCGTACAAAGGATGATACGGCAACGACGTGTTAAAGAAGTGACAATCTATTGAGCGTTGTGAATAAAATACAGATTACAGAGTTACGCCGGTGTAGCAGGGATCGGGTGAAGTCTCCCCTTTCCCGTGCTGCCTTCCAATTTAAACTCTTCCACCCCATTTTCCATTCGTCTATCCACATCTCTCTCCTCGTGTGCCTGCCGCGTGCCACATTCCAGGTCACCGCGACCGCACCATCTTTTTTCTCTTAGATGGACTTTATCTTCAGATAAACAGTGCAGACAAACATTGCCTCAGAGAACATTGCAGATCACTGTGATCGTTCCTTCAACTCTTAGAAAAACAAGATCTTAGATCATCCTGTCCTGCAGTTTTTACTTTACCACACTTACAACAATCATCCTACATACTGTCTAAATTTATGAATGGACTTAAACATCTCAGTCAATCAATCTTTACTTATGAAGTATTTTTCATACAATAAAAAATGTAGTGCAAAGAGCTTTACATTAAAAGTAAAAGAAAGAGAAAAACAACAAAATATAAATACAGTAAACAGGTAAAATCCTGTCTCATGAGGCGCTGTCCCAACGCCGTTAACTGTATCGGAAAGCTAAAACATGGGAAAAAATAAAAGATGTTAAGACTAAATGAAAATTTGATAGAATAAAAACATCAAGCATAAAGATAAAGATATAGTAAGAAACCCTAATGCATGTTTTACTTAAAAGCACCCATATATATATATATATATATATATATATATATATATATATATATATATGTATATGTATATGAAGCTAGGATGGAGGCGCGCACAGATGCAGCGGCTCTTGGCCTTATGTTTCCTTTTTTTCTTTTGCTGGGTGTTCTACGTCTTTTATGTGCTGATAAATGCTAGCTGTTCTGACTTACTGGATACTGGTTTCCAGCAGAAGATGCCATTTCCACTGACTTTCAACATTCTGGATGAGTTAGCGCAACCAGAACCATCTCCGTGGATTATTGCCGGGTCGGACCAGGGATTCCCAACCCAGGTCCATGAGGACTGGTGTCCTGCAGGTTTTCCAAGTGTTCCTGGTGGAACACACTTGACTCAGACATAGACTAAATCTGCACATGTCTGTTGAATACACATTTATTTGAATCAGGTGTGGTGCAGCGAGGACACTTGGAAAACCTGCAGGATGCCGGTTAAGGAGCCAGCCTTTCAGACCTCCACTGCCGAGCCTCTACCTCGCCAACGCCAGATCTATTGTGCAGAAAACTGATGTTCTGGAACAACAGCTGGCTGGAAATCGTCATGTCCGGGAATCTGTGTGTTTATTATCACAGAGTCTTGGCTACACTCTAATATTCCGTTGTGACAGGAACAGCGACTCTGGTAAAAACAGAGGAGGTGGACTCCTCTTCCCAGACCTGAAGTTTATGTCAGTGAAATGCAAACGACTTTTTCTACCTAGAGAGCTCATCATTACGGCCATCTATGTAGGTTGCAAATGTAAACACTGCCATTTCGCTGCTGCTTGACGTCATCAACAAACTTTAGCTGTGCCACATTGTTGCTGGGGATTTTAAGAAGGCAGACCTAAAAAGTGCTCTTTCCAAATTCTTGTCTCGTCTTGTCTTGTCCTGTTTTGTCCTGTTTTGTCCTGTCTTGTCCCGTTTTGTCCTGTCTTGTCTTGTCCTGTCTTGTCCTGTTTTGTCCTGTCTTGTCTTGTCTTGTCTTGTCCTGTTTTGTCCTGTTTTGTCCTGTCTTGTCCTGTTTTGTCCTGTCTTGTCTTGTCCTGTCTTGTCCTGTTTTGTCCTGTTTTGTCCTGTCTTGTCCTGTTTTGTCCTGTCTTGTCTTGTCCTGTCTTGTCCTGTTTTGTCCTGTCTTGTCTTGTCTTGTCTTGTCCTGTCTTGTCCTGTTTTGTCCTGTTTTGTCCTGTCTTGTCCTGTTTTGTCCTGTCTTGTCTTGTCCTGTCTTGTCCTGTTTTGTCCTGTTTTATCTTGTCTTGTCCTGTTTTGTCCTGTTTTGTCTTGTCTTGTTTTGTCCTGTTTTGTCTTGTCTTGTCTTGTCTTGTTTTGTCTTGTTTTGTCCCGTTTTGTCTTGTCTTGTCTTGTCTTGTTTAGTCCTGTTTTGTCCTGTTTTGTCTTGTCTTGTCTTGTCTTGTCTTGTTTTGTCCTGTTTTGTCTTGTCTTGTCTTGTCTTGTTTTGTCTTGTTTTGTCTTGTCTTGTCTTGTTTTGTCCTGTTTTGTCTTGTTTTGTCCCGTTTTGTCTTGTCTTGTCTTGTCTTGTTTTGTCTTGTTTTGTCCTGTTTTGTCTTGTCTTGTCTTGTCTTGTTTTGTCCTGTTTTGTCTTGTCTTGTCTTGTCTTGTTTTGTCTTGTTTTGTCTTGTCTTGTCTTGTTTTGTCCTGTTTTGTCTTGTCTTGTCTTGTCTTGTTTTGTCCTGTTTTGTCTTGTCTTGTCTTGTCTTGTTTTGTCTTGTTTTGTCCCGTTTTGTCTTGTCTTGTCTTGTCTTGTTTTGTCTTGTTTTGTCCTGTTTTGTCTTGTCTTGTCTTGTCTTGTTTTGTCCTGTTTTGTCTTGTCTTGTCTTGTCTTGTTTTGTCTTGTTTTGTCTTGTCTTGTCTTGTTTTGTCCTGTTTTGTCTTGTCTTGTCTTGTCTTGTTTTGTCTTGTTTTGTCCCGTTTTGTCTTGTCTTGTCTTGTCTTGTTTAGTCCTGTTTTGTCTTGTCTTGTCTTGTCTTGTTTAGTCCTGTTTTGTCTTGTTTTGTCTTGTCTTGTCTTGTTTTGTCCTGTTTTGTCTTGTCTTGTCTTGTCTTGTTTTGTCTTGTTTTGTCCCGTTTTGTCTTGTCTTGTCTTGTCTTGTCTTGTCTTGTCTTGTTTTGTCCTGTTTTGTCTTGTCTTGTCTTGTCTTGTTTTGTCTTGTCTTGTCTTGTTTTGTCCTGTTTTGTCTTGTCTTGTCTTGTCTTGTTTTGTCTTGTTTTGTCTTGTCTTGTCTTGTTTTGTCCTGTTTTGTCTTGTCTTGTCTTGTCTTGTTTTGTCTTGTTTTGTCCCGTTTTGTCTTGTCTTGTCTTGTCTTGTCTTGTTTAGTCCTGTTTTGTCTTGTCTTGTCTTGTTTTGTCCTGTTTTGTCTTGTCTTGTCTTGTCTTGTCTTGTCTTGTCTTGTCTTGACTTGTTTAGTCCTGTTTTGTCTTGTCTTGTCTTGTCTTGTCTTGTTTTGTCCTGTTTTGTCTTGTCTTGTCTTGTCTTGTCTTGTTTTGTCCTGTTTTGTCTTGTCTTGTCTTGTCTTGTTTTGTCTTGTTTTGTCTTGTCTTGTCTTGTTTTGTCCTGTTTTGTCTTGTCTTGTCTTGTCTTGTTTTGTCTTGTTTTGTCCCGTTTTGTCTTGTCTTGTCTTGTCTTGTTTAGTCCTGTTTTGTCTTGTCTTGTCTTGTCTTGTTTAGTCCTGTTTTGTCTTGTTTTGTCTTGTCTTGTCTTGTTTTGTCCTGTTTTGTCTTGTCTTGTCTTGTCTTGTTTTGTCTTGTTTTGTCCCGTTTTGTCTTGTCTTGTCTTGTCTTGTCTTGTCTTGTTTTGTCCTGTTTTGTCTTGTCTTGTCTTGTCTTGTCTTGTCTTGTCTTGTCTTGTTTTGTCCTGTTTTGTCTTGTCTTGTCTTGTCTTGTTTTGTCTTGTTTTGTCTTGTCTTGTCTTGTTTTGTCCTGTTTTGTCTTGTCTTGTCTTGTCTTGTTTTGTCTTGTTTTGTCCCGTTTTGTCTTGTCTTGTCTTGTCTTGTCTTGTTTTGTCCTGTTTTGTCTTGTCTTGTCTTGTTTTGTCCTGTTTTGTCTTGTCTTGTCTTGTCTTGTCTTGTCTTGTCTTGACTTGTCTTGTTTTGTTTTGTCCTGTTTTGTCTTGTCTTGTCTTGTTTTGTCTTGTCTTGTCTTGCAGGTCACTTAAGGACACTGTATAATAAAAACAGGCATTAAAACAACAACAAAAGAAGCAGTAAAAAACAACATAAAACCACAGGACAGAATTATTACAGAGAAAATGCTTTCTTGAAGACGTGTGTTTTGAGGATGGATTTGACCAGATGTAAACAGTCAGTGTTACGGATGTCTGGAGGGAGGGCATTCCAGAGGTGGAGAGCTGAGCGACTGGATGCTCTCCTCCCCATGGTGCTGAATCAGCAGGAAGGAACACTGATGGCTGACCGGAGGGAGCGGAAGGGGGTGACAACATGAAGGAGACCTGACAGATAAGGAGTGGTGAGGTTGTGGATGGCCTTGAAAGTGTGCAGGAAGATTTTAAATTCTTTTCTTGATTTAACCGGTAGCCAGTGCAGCTGCTGTAGGATTGGGGTGAAGTGGTGAAAAGAGAGAGTCTTGGCGATGATGCGTGCGACTGAATTTTGAACCATTTGAAGTTCAAGATGGTATTTCTGTGAGAGACCAAAAGAAGAGAATTGCAATAGTCAATATGGGAAGTCTCTTAAACTGACCTCAGGTCTTCATGAAGGCTGTTCCTCAGGAGGACCAGAAACACTTAAAAAAAAAAAAAAAAAAAAACTTCTTTATACCAGTCCAAAGTTTGGACACCCTTTCACATTAAATCCAATGAGAAAGTGTGTCCAAACTTTTGACTGGGAGTGTATGTCCCAGCACCATCCTATGGATAAACCAGAGACCAGCTCCTGACGACCTGAGAGCCCTGGGAGGTACATAAACTAGAATAAATCAGACTAAGGCCTTACACATTTTTAAAAACCAATAAGAATATTTTCAAACCAACTTTGAGGCACAGAGGAAGCAAATGCAGACAATTTAAAACTGGTGTAAAACATCTGAATTACTGATGCATGTAAGTGTATCAATATTCTTATTATTTTTGTTTTTATTTATTTTCATTCTTGTTCTTGTTTTAATTTTTCTAATCCATTTTATGGTCAGTATTGAGATGTCTCGCACTAGATCTGGATGTTTCTGAGATGTTCTGCTGCACAGCACAATTCAGCTGATGCCCGTCCTGGTCTCTAGTTTTTGGTTTTTTTTTTCTTAAACTTGAATATTGTCATTCTTTACTTAGAAGAGATAATGATGGAGTAGCTGAAATAATTTAATCTCGGAGATGCCAGTGTTGTAAAGTTGTTGTTTTTTATCTTAAAAAAATACACCATGTTACAATAAAGTTCCTACTGCAAAAATATAGATGACATGGCAAGTATTTATCAAAATTAGTTTCAGTGGAATTCAGATATATACAAGTATATTTATATTTCACCTTCCATGCATGAATTTATTTTAAAAAAACAGTGCAACATTTTTTTAAACGTGTATTTTACCTCTACAGACATATGCAATGATACTTTATTTATCATGATTTTTTATTTATTTTGATGTATTCCATAAAATATTTATAAAATAATATATAAAATAAATAATATAAAATAATATATCATTTTAATTCAATTATGTCTTCTATAAAATATAGCTGTATCATATTCTTTTCCTATTTATTGCAAAGTCAAGTTTGCATATTTACATATTGCTCAATTATATCATATATTTATTTATTCTCCAGTGAGTGGAAACGTATTGCAGACTAAGTAGCAGACTTGTGCAGAGCTTGACATCAAGCTCTGCACAAGTCTGCTAATTAGCCACACCAATCAGGTGTGTTGCAGCAGGGAAACTCCTAACATTTGCAGGTCTGTGGCACTCGAGGACCGGAGTTTCCTTCACCCTATCTATTAGATGACTCACAAACATCCATCAATGTGGTTTATTTACGAAAAAAAAAAAACCCACCCTCATTCATGAATGTGCAAGAAAGAAAATTGAAAATAGGTGTCTTCTTTATCACTACTCTGCATGAAAGGGTTAAAGATAATTTAGTCAGTAAAAACTGGGCGTAGGAACCTTTTCAGCGGAACCATGTTATGGGTCCCATTTTCAGAGGGACTGTTGAACATTTGTCCGACATTGTTTTGTATTCGTGTGGAAAGTGGCGCAGACCCTCCATCAGGTCAGTTCCGAGCATCATGTCGGGACTTCTCTCCCGTCGTGTCAAAAGTTTTCTCAAACTACACATCTTAACAAAAAGATTCACCTCAAAAACTTCCCATTCGGATGATTACATCAGAAGATTCATCAGGGAGAACACCGAGATAACCGGAGCTCAGAGCCTGACTCCTGAGATCAAGCTGAGACTCTTCACTCCCGGCTGCAGATTCTGGACAGAAACACCGGAGCTCTGGCCTTTCCATGACCCTTTCTGGGCCATTTACTGGCCAGGAGGACAGGCTCTCTCCAGGTCAGATGACAAATCCCATCCAGAAACAAAGATGATGGTGTGAGACGTTCTTCCTGATCCCTTCCTCGCCCAGGTACGTCCTGGATCACCCGGAGGTGTGTCGGGGCCGAGCGGTCCTGGATCTGGGCAGCGGCTGTGGAGCCTCGGCCATCGCTGCAAAACTCGCTGGAGCTGCTCATGTGGTGGCCAATGACATCGACACAGGTATTCATTTATATATAATTAATCTATTTAATTCAATCTTATATGTTTATGCCCCCAAGAAATGAAAAACATAATAAAATTTATCAGTGAACCTACAGAGGATGAACCAAAAACCCTGCTTCATTCATTATTGTCGGTGTTTTACTGATCACTTGCATTTTTTGTTTATTTTGAGTGAAAATTGGAAAAGGAAACAAAATATAGGAAACAGTGTTTTAAAAAAGAAGTTATTGAGATGGTAATAAGCAGGAGATGATAGCGACAGTCACTCTAAGCTTTTGTTTATTCAGTTTTTTCAATTCAAGCTTTATTAAGGACACAGAATCCTGATCCATAGAAATCGGGAAAAAAAAGGTACAGTTGTGCTCACATGTATTCATCCTCTTTCATTAAAGAAAAGGCTGAACAGTCACTCAAATAACTGGAGACTTAAAAAAGGAACAATAACTAAAAATTTGCAAAAATATAATTTAGTAATATAAGACACTGTTTTTTCATTTTATTGAGTTGAAGAAAGAAAAAACAAACAAACAAACAAATTGGTCCTGGACAAATTAGAGCATTTTTCTGTTGAACAGTGGGACAAAATACCTGTCAACAAGTGCAGAAGTCTGACTGAGAGGAACAGAAAACACCTGACTGGAGCGGAAACATTAAAGGATTGTTCAACTAAATATTAGTTTATGAGTGATGTAATATGTAATAAATTATTTTATTTGTTTGCTTTTTTTAAAAAATATATCTCTATTGAACCAGAATTAGAAAATAATGTAATGATTTTCATATTTTTTTAAATTTATTATTACCCCTTAGTCAATTTCAGCTTATTTTACAGGCAGCTGTTTTATTTTTCCTTCTTTAATGAAAGGGTATGAATAAATATGAACACAACTGTAGATACAATAAAAAAAAAATTTTTTTAAAGTGCAATACAAGAAGAATTACAAATATTGGCAGGAGTGCCAGTTTTTCCAGATGTTAGATGTGAACCTGACAGAGCTTATCTTAGGACAGACCAGAGCTTGTACAATATCATTGGACAGTTTCAGAGCTCTGCAGATGAATGCATAAGGACAATGTCTGACAACAGCAGCACAAGATCTGACATTATTGTTCAACATCTGACTGGCATTGCTGTGTCTTGGGATTTTCAAGAGTATTCTCAGAGAGTCATGTATGCTACTGTTAGGGACTGCATGCTTTTCTATTTGTTTACACCTTATACACCTTTATTTTGTTACCATGTTTATATACATATATGTATATTGTTAGGGGTTTTTTTTTAACCATATTTAGTCTTTTAGTTATCATGATAAGTTAGTCCAGAAGACATTCGTATGCATATTCTTTGACAACATGTTTTATGACTTCCAGTTGTTATGCTTGCACAGAAACAGATGTCTTGCACCTCACTCCATCTCCATCTATCCTACATCTTAGTATAATTCCATGCACACACACACATAGTTTAGAGGAACAAAGGTCAACACCTATATGACTCTCGTATGCATACGCCTACGCTGTATGGTTGTTGTGTATAAATAAACTGGTCTTGGGCTGCTCTTGTTGTAGCTGGACTCTGATGTGCCACGTTGCACGAGAGGCTACCCTTGCTTGTAAGAACATAGAAACCATCTCTGAGTCTTTGAGAACTTCCCCCTGTCTCATTATGTGTGTGTGTGTATATATATATATATATATATATATATATATATATATATATATATATATATATATATATATATATAAATATATATATATATATATATATATATTTATATATATGTATGTATGTGTATATATATATATATATATATATATATATATATATATATACACACACATAATGAGACAGGGGGAAGTTCTCAAAGACTCAGAGATGGTTTCTATATATATATATATATATGTATATATATATATATATATATATATATATGTATATATATATATATATATATATATATATGTATATATATATATATATATATATATGTATATATATATATATATATGTATATATATATATATATATATATATATATATATATATATATATATATATATATATATATATATATGTATATGTATATATAGAAACCATCTCTGAGTCTTTGAGAACTTCCCCCTGTCTCATTATGTGTGTGTATATATATATATATATATATATATATATATATACATATATATATATATATATATATATATATATTCATTCATTCATTCATTCATTTTCCGAACCGCTTATTCCAATTCAGGGTCGCGGGGAAGCTGGAGCCTATCCCAGCCGGCTTTGGGCGACAGGCAGGGTACACCCTGGACAGCTCGCCAGTCCATTGCAGTATATATATATATATATATATATATATATATATATATATATATATATATATATATATATATATATACTGCAATGGACTGGCTGACATGAACTTCAGTGCTGACAACATAAAACATGTTGTCAGCACTGAAATTATTATTCCTGCTTTGACTGCTGTAGGAGCCCCTCCCCGGCTTATTCCATCTTTTGTTCAGCTTGCCTGATCAGTTCTTCCCAGATCAAAGCTTGTGGATTAGTACGGGTCTTTCATTCTGTGTTTATTCAGCGTACTTCAGTTATTCTCTACATCTACAACGACCAGTTGTTCCTCAGGAAAGCCTGAACCACCTGATACAAGCTGTCTTGTCATTCCTGTGAGGAGTCTTCTCTGAGTTTCTTTGGTACATTTCAAAGCTCTTTTTGTTCTGTTCTCTGTCGAGATGGTCACACACTGCTCCAGTAATGCCGACATCTGGGGTCAGGGAGGTGTTTCTAACTCCAAAAGACCCGCTGTCCCTGATTTCAGTCCAGTTCTTGTGTCGTTTGGTTAAACATCTGCCATGTTTCCCTGCTTCTCTTCATTATGAATGACTTCTAGGCAAACACACATCATGCATCACGCTCTTCATGAGTCATGTTGTTCATTCAAAAACAATCTTTTGTTTCTCTAACTCAGTTAATTTTGTCTTTTTTTTATTGTAATCAAACTGATGGATGAGAACAAAAGATGTGTTTTGAGTTAAGCGTCTTTCTTCTGAATGATTCAGAGGTCTTCAGTGGCTTAATAAACACTCCTCTAGAAACGGTCGGGTACAAGTCAAGCAGCTTGTCCACAGAAAACTCAGAGACCTTCAGAAAGCCCTGAGAATTACTCAAGACGGCTCAAAGCTTACGAGAAAGTCCGACTTTCTGGGTGGAAAATATACAGAAAGCAGAAAAGCTCAAACTTTTACTGTCTGTTTGTGTTGCAGTTGCGTCGGTTGCAATCCACATGAACTCAGAGCTGAACGGCGTGGAGCCCCCTGCTTGTGTGACTGACAACATGATCGGCTCAGAGCCTGAAGGCTTCGACTTGATCTTGCTGGGTGACATGTTTTATGACGAGTCCCTCGCTACCAGCCTTCACAGCTGGTTGGACCGCTGCATCCAAGTTCACGGCACCAAAGTCCTGATCGGGGATCCTGGACGAGCCCAGTTTGAAGAACACAGCATCCGACGGCTCCTGCAGCATCTGGCCCGGTTCGAGCTGCCTCGGTGTGTTAAGGAGGAGAACTACGGTCTGACCTGCAGCAGTGTTTGGTTGTATCATCCTGACCAGTAGCAGAGTGACTCATCTGGGCTTAACTTTGATGCAGTTTCCTGTGAGTGAAGACTTTGTGCATCAGAATTGGACTTATCATGTGATCCCAGCTACTACAAACAAGACATTTCTATTAAACTCAGTTAGACCACAAGCTTAACCAAGTGGGCAGCACGAAGATGAGTTTGGCAAAAAGAGGTTGTGGGAATGCTGAAAGAGGTAAAATCCTGAGAGCGTTTTGGAAGTAGCAGGTAGGAGGAGAAATATGACGTCAGCAGCAGAAACAGCGCAAGAATCTGCCAGAAGATAAATCACAATTCATATTTCAGCAACTATTTTCCAAAACTGCTTTGATTGTGTTGTTTTTTTCTTTCTTTTGTTGTTACTTTGTGAAAACTATGAATAAAGTTCAGTGAGTCTGCTTTTTCATGCTTGTCCCTGTTGTTTGTTCAGTTAGTATTTACATCGTGGAACTTAAACTGAACTCAGCTCTCAAGGCCGCATTTACATCGGGTGGCACAGATGAACTGGGGAAAGTTCACAGACTCACTCGCTGAACACACACACTCACACCCACTGTCAAAGACACACTCTCCTATCTTTCACCCCCTTCTCCGGTCCTCACCCCTTTCTCCACTCACAGATGGCAAGTTGGATGGGCGCGCTGCTTGGCTGGCTGCGACCTCACTTGGCCGTCTAGGAGATCCCACCCACCCCCCCTCCCATTTTGTGTGTTGTCTATTGTCTGAATTTGTGCTTATGTTTGGAGGTGTGTTTTGTTTTGCATCTTTATCCTTCCCCCTTTAGGTGAAGTGTTGAGATACTTCTTGTCTTTCAACACCCACCCATCCTTCCTCATGTCATCTTTTCCTCATTTATAAGGCAGCGCCGGTAAAACTGGCTGCGGGGCCAAAGCTTCAGTTTGGTTCTGTAAATTTGTCATAAATGTCACATGTCTGTATGTCAAACCTTGGACAAGCTGGCTTGAACTTTGAATTTCCCCTCGGGGTTAAATAAAGTACGGTATCTTTGATTTGATTTGATCATTTCCTGTTGAATTTAGCGTTGTTGAATATCACTTCTCGGTATTTTTTCCTTTTATGGATCTAACTTAATCCAAAGCCAAAATAAAATCTGGTCACATTCTGTAAAAGCCGGCTAAGAAACACAAATGATTTCCTCATGATGCTTTTCAGTATATACAGCAAATACTGGACCATAATTTACTTTCCAGCCACAACTTTTAATTGCAGCTGATTTATTGATATTTGTGTAGATAAATGTGAGGCAGAGTGAGCAGTCTGTGCCAACATTCTCTCTTTTTCAGACTTTCTTTCTGTTTTAAATCTACTTTTCTGTGACCGTCTGCTTGATCAGTTGCTTGCAAGCGGCAGGAAAGCATCAAAACGGCCACTGAGTTAAAACTGAAACTCTTTGCAGTTAAAAGTCTTGGTTAATGGGGAGAAGTAAGGTTTGTACTTTGATATACATAAATATATAAATAAAGTTTTTTTTTAGTGGCAAGTTGTAAATCTGTTTGAGAGGTGTCATGTAATTAATAAATAAATAAATAAATCCCTTAATCAGAAGGAGAAGGAGATGCACGAAGAACAACATGAACCTTTGGCTCTTGGAGACCGACTTCGCACGTCCCACCTGCAAAACACAATGGACTCAGATCAGATAATTAAATGACATTTATTTAGTGCAGAATTCTGATACGTATCTGTCTCTAGAAACCTAGCAAAGCCTCGTCAGCAGAGGCTCGCTGTTTATATAGACCAGCTTATACACGTGGTCACATAGCTGTCTATACTTAGTGCCTGGTGGAAAGCACCACTCTCCATATAAGGACAATGACAGATATTGGATGTTTCTGACGTATATTAATTTACAGCAGGGGTGTCCAGCTTTTCAATCCTCCATTGTTAGAAAATTTATATATTATCATTTGTTCATGACTTATATTTCTTTTATTATATGTTAACCTTTGAGATCACTTTAACAAAGATTAATTCTTTCTGGTGAAGCAGGGTGCCTCATGCTTAATGAGCTTGGCTCACTTAGACGTACCATCCTATTGTTTTCTTTGCACCTCATGTTTTACTCATGACTTGCTTCTGGTAGTCTGTTAAACCAAATAGATGCTTATTGTTTTAGCAGCTGCAGGAGTAAATGAAGTTAATACTACACATTAACTGGAAAATGTGTGATGAACTCGTGACATGTGTCATGCCATTATCTGTCAAATAAAAAGCCTGAGCAGAGGAAGAGCAAGCGAAGAAGACAGTTAGGAGTCTCTGTGCGAGCTCTGAGACTGTTCTCTTCCCTTTGCAAAGGTTACACTGAGTTCTGAGTCTGTGTCTCTTTCTTTATTTTACATGTCACAGAGGTTTTAAACCTGACACCTCCATCTCTTCAGTAAAACTTTACATGTTTCCTAACTTCTGATAACGGGTTATCATGTTATAGCCAGTGATGTTCTTATCAAGGGTTGTTTTATCTGGGGCATCATGACCTTTAAATGTCAACCTGACAGTTTATGCAGTGAGACTTGCAGGCAGATGCTGTGTGAAGCTAAAAGTCTACAGTTACCTGCTGCAATGCACCTGATTTAAATGAATTGGTCTATTACAGACCTCATTATTACAGACTTGTGCAGAACTTTACATGAAGTTGTTGGAGAAATAGACTAAAAACACTTTCTTCCCAACCGCTGTCCATAAACAATCTCTACTGCAAAAGGCTCAATCTGTGCACTAGACACATCAAGTCTCAGTGGCTTTTAACTGGATTTTATTATAACACTTTTGTTAGTTTTAGGTATGTGTATGTGTTAGAGCCATGTAAAAGTTATGCTTATTTAGTATGTTTTTGTACATAACATTATAATGAAACCATTTTTTATTGTTATAAGTAATGTATTATTTATCCTGCTATGAAAAATTTTGCTGGGTTTTGTATAGTTTTAATAATATTTTTGTCTTTATATGTTATAGTTAAATTGACTATTTTAAACTCCTTTTAAAGTCCTGCATTAGGACCATGAAGCGAGAGTGCGCTGCGGAGTGTGCAGGTTCAGTGGTTTTGTAAATGGAGTAGAACGAGGAACTAGTTTTTCTTCCGTAAATAGAAGAAAATAATTTATATATTTTTATTTGTTCATAACAAAAATACACGTAAGTTGTTTTTTTTTTTTAAATTTATTTTTTAATAAGCTGAGATCATTTTTGTATCCGTTTGCTTAGTTTTTGTCACGAGTCAGAAACCTCACGTCCTGCAACAGTGGCCAGGACAGAGCAAAGTTGCTAACATCGGAGACTTATTGAGTGCAGCGTCAAAATGAAATCACAGAGCTTTTAGTGAAGCAACAGAGGGTGTCAACTCTTCCACGGTTGGATGTCCCCATTTTTGATGGAAATCCTTTAGAGTTTGGTTTCTTCATTAAGGCATTTGAACACGGAATAGAAGAGCGAACAGACAGTGACAAGGACAGACTGCATTTCCTTGAGCAATATACCCGTGGCAGACTAAAAAAAGTTCTAGTGCGAAGTTGTTCACATATGCACCCGGACAGAGGCTATACAGAAGCCAAAAAGCTTTAGAATAAACACTTTGGAAATGAGTACACTATTGCTTCTGCTTACATTGAAAGAGCACTGAATTGGCCTGTTATTAGGTCAGAAAATGAAGAAGCTCTCACTGAGTTTGCTGTGTTCCTCACTAGTTGTTGTAATACAGTTGACAGTATGGAATACATCGAGGAAATGGATAGTTGCTTGTGACGTTCAGGAAAGGACTGAGATGAGAGCTAGGTTTACTGGTTTGGTTAGGTTTGTAGACAAGCAAGCAAAAATAGCTTCTGATCCTTTGTTTGGAAACATACAAGAATCTGCTTCGTCCAAAGATGTTAGCAAGCCAAAAACTCAAAAAGAGAGCATTGCAAGAGTAAAGGAAAAGAAGAACATCTTTGCTGTGGATGTAGTACCAGTCTCCAGAAACAAAGAGCAGGTAAAAAAAAAAGGTTAAAGAAAACAGTGGCTACACAAGCAATAAGCAATGTCTCCACTGTCAGAAAGCAGGTCATAACTTTGATATTTGTAGGATCCTGAAACAAAAACCTCACAAGGAAGAGCATGAGTTTCTCAAATCAAATGGCATTTGCTTTGGATGTTTGTCACAGGGGCATTTGAACAAAGACTGTCAGAAACAACTCACCTGTAAAACATGTTCTCTTAAACACCTCACCCTTCTACACTTGAACAAGGATGTGTCATCACCTCTCTCTGTTGGTGAAAATCAGAACAGCAAGCAACAAGAGAATCAGTCAACACTTTCAACAGATAGTGAAACTTGCGGTTGCACTGGGGCCGGAGAAGAATCCTGTGTCATTTCTATTGTACCAATGAAGATCAGGTGCATGAAAGGTAACAGAACAACTGTCACATATGCATTCGTAGATCCAGGCAGCACTGGGACCTTCTGCACAGAGCAGCTGATGAAAGACTTAAAAGTAACAGGGAAAAATAGCAACATATTGTTCCGCACCATCGGAAAGGAGGAGTTAATCAACACCTGTGTTGTCAACGGGCTGGAAGTCAGCAGCTTGGAGGACAATAAGTTCATGGAGCTCTCACAAGTCTTCTCACAAAAGGAAATTCCAGTCAAAAGAGCGAATGTCCCTCAACAAAGTGACATAGACAAATGGCCACATTTGAAAGAGGTGCAGCTTAAACAGGTTGATGCAGAAATTGGTTTGCTAATTGGAGAAAATGTCCTTGAACCTTGGAAGGTCATAAACAGTGTGGGAAATGGACCATATGCCATAAAGACAGTTCTTGGTTGGACACTTAATGGGCCTTTGTCAAGAGAGACAAACCATCGCAAAGAAGTGGCTGAGTGGCCTCAGGTTTCTACAAATAGGATTTCAGTGGCAAGACTTGAAGAATTCACTCAACAGCAAATGAAGTTTGACTTCCCTGAACATCAGCTGACTGAAAAATTGGAGATGTCCTTTGAGGATAAGCAGTTCATGGACTCTGTTTCACAGTCAGTGACAGTTGTGGACGATCAGTATAGCATTGGTCTACCTTTCAAGGACAAAAATGCTGTATTTCCAAACAACCGTGCAATTGCAGTACAAAGAATGGAGAGCCTTAAGCGGAAACTGCTGCGAAACAAAAAGTTTTGTGAAGAGTACAAAATGTTCATGACTTAAACACAGGAAAAGGGCTATGCTGAGGAAGTCCCCCCCAAAAAAGGTGGATAAAGATTGGGACAGGATATGGTATATCCCACATCACGGGGTGTACCACCCGACAAAGTACAAATTGCGAGTTGTGTTTGACTGTATAGCCTCATATCATGGCACATCATTTAACTCTCATTTGCTACAAGGGCCTGACCTCACTAGCTCCCTTACTGGCGTGTTGACCAGATTTAGACAAGAGCCAGTCGTTTTCATGTCTGATATTGAAAGCATGTTTTATCAGGTTAGGGTTCCAAAAGATGACACTGACATGCTCAGATTTTTGTAGTGGCGTGATGGTGACCTTAATTGTGAGCTGAAGGAATACAGAATGGTTGTGCACTTGTTTGGTGCAACATCTTCACCAAGCTGTGCAAACTTCGCGTTACGAAAATGCACTTAGGATCATCAGGAAAGTTTCAGTAAAGAGGCAATAAACACAGTGCTGAAGAATTTCTATGTAGATGACTGTCTAAAGTCTGTAGCTACTGTGGAACAAGCTATTGCTCTCATTCAAGATCTTGTAGCTTTATGTGCCAAAGGTGGTTTCAGGCTGACCAAATTGATTTCCAACAACAAAGCTGTGCTTACATCATTACCTGGTGATGAATGGGCTAAAGAAATCAAAGAGCTGGACTTGAGAAAAGATCAACTCCCAGTTGAAAAGGCTCTTGGTGTTCAGTGGTGTGTGGAGTCTAATATACTGAAGTTCAGAGTCACTATTCAGAATAAGCAACTGACATGGAGAGGAGTACTTTCAATGGTGAGCTCAATATACCATCCACTTGGGATTTTAGCTCCACTCATCCTCCCTGTTAAACAAATTCTACAGGAGCTATGCAGAACAAAGCACGGTTGGGATGACAGCGTGCCAGAAGCTTTGTCTTTACCGTGGCAACAGTGGGTAGCATCACTGCAACACTTGGCAGATTTTCAGATAGAGAGCTGTCTGAAACAAGCCAACTTTGGAGAGACCAAATCTGCTCAGCTTCACCACTTTGCCGACGCAAGTGAAAAAGGTGTAGCGGAATATGCCACTACTGATTATTAATTTATTGATTGTCGAATTACCTCGGAGCACCACTCATCCCTTTTTAATCAACCTATGATTTAGGAGGATGAAACAACCTGAAAAAAACTCAATTCAATAAATACAGTCTCAATTTAAAGGACTAAATCCTAACAACGAGCAAACCAGAAATTGTGCATTCAGAAATTATAACAAGAACAGATGAATTGATTACATATCTATTGACAATGATGATAAACAACACAGTGGAAGAAACCAAACAGTTAAAGAGAGGTTATTAATGGAATTGTATAATAAATATGTCTGCATGGGTTTTCAATTCTGACATTACTAAGGAACGCTGAAATTAATTAAATGAGATGGAAGCAGGAAGAAACTGGTTGGAATTAAGCAAATAAATTAGGATAATTATCTTACTTAAATATTTGATAAGAATGTGTTCTATAATCCTAAATTTAAATGAGAATTCAAATTTAATTATTTAGTTAAAGTTTGATGTACTGGTCTTGGACATCACAAATGTTCAGAGCCGTATCAGATCCTACTTTGGACGCTGGATCTGCGGAGCTGGCGGTCGAATCGGGTGGAATTTCCCCAGTTCGTCAGACCTCCAGGGCTGGATCCTTGAGGTGTCAGGAAGGGTAGGTCTATGCAGCTGGAAAAGACGCAGTGGAAAAGTTGGAGCTACGGTAATTAATTACTTATCTCGGGAAAAATGACTGGCTACAAATAAACACTTGTTGTACTTTCTCCCGTTCGGAAGAACGGAGAGGAAGAAGACTTATAACAAAATTTAATAAAAATAAGAAAAACTAAGAAAAGAGAGAAATATAGAGACCGTGGAAAACAGGGAGGAGAGGACAAAAAGTGGACCAAAACAAAGGTGAGGAAGTCAGGCTGCAAGTCTAATTTAAACAGACCCGCCTTTCGAACTTCCAGCCAATCACGAGTTGCTTCTGTCAGAAGCTGACCAACCTTATCCAATCAGGTCAGCTTTAGTTCTTTCTGCATCTCATTAATGTGAACATCCAATACACATCAAATCACATTCTTAAGAGTTATGCAGACTCCTCGTTTACTGGGAAGAAAAGCATTAATTTAAAGTATTACTTTCACACATTAAAACAAGATTGGCTACTTATTAAACGTGGATTAATTAATTGTCATACTCAGTTTTATCGGATGATGAATCCTGAAAAGGAAACACATTTTATTCATTCACATTAGTAGCTTAAGAGAGGTCTGAAGCTTGATAAACATAATCAACAATTATTTAATACAGTGTTCATGACTATTGTTGGTGTGTGATCAGTTCAAAGAATTAAATCACGTATCAAGATAAAATAATGAAAAAGGAGAAATTCAATCAAAACAATTAACCAAAGTCATTTCGACTAAGTTAAATCAGTTACAGACAAACTTTAAAAGAAGATCAATGAAGTTAAGCATCTGAAGTTTTCTTTAATTGGGGAGAGAAGTTTGGCGCTCTTTCCAGTCCCCTCTCAGTCAGGGTAGGGGGTTGTTCTGGCGCCATGAAGTCTGGTACCTTGATGAAAGGTGTCATTTTTGACAAGAACCAGCGTTTGGTCAGATGTGACTCTCAGTATATCGTGACCTGTAAAACTATAAATTCTGTTGGATGTTTGTTTTAGACCATCTGGCTTTGGGGTCTGCAGGAGGTCCTGAAAGAGAAACCTGGAGGCGTGTATGTAAATTGTTTGTCTGTCTGGGGGAGAAGAGAATCTAAAACACAAGAAAACCCGTTATCCTCCTTCGGGTCAAATGGTCAATTTCTCCAGTCCTCTAGGATTACACCAGTCGGACTGCAAGAGAAGATAAGAACCCATCATTTAATCCAGTCAAAGAAGAAAAAGAAAAAAAAAGATTTTTATTCCTCCTGGAAGGCCAAGATCATTACAAAGGATATGGTTCAGTTTCCTATTTGGTCTCCAGGAACAAGCAAAACCAGACATACAGTGCTTTTGTCATTGGCAAAGCCAGAGTCACACCACTAAAAGCAGTTACCATACCATACCAGTTACCGTTTGCTTCATTTTTGTCACGAGTCAGAAACCTCACGTCCTGCAAGAGTGGCCAGAACAGGTTCTATTATGTAGAAGTTACGTCGCCACTACAGTATGTATGTTTCTTTATGTGTGGGCCTGCACATTTGTGCACATAGTATGTATGTATATGTGTACTTATGTTTAATTTTTCCATTGATGGGTTTTCATTGTTTTTTAATATTTATAGAGTAAACTAAGTGTACTTGAAAGACTCACACCTTACTTTTCGTTGTACTTGTTGCAATGACAATAAAGTAAAACTAATTTAATCTAATCTAATCTATTCTAATATAATTTAATCTGATATAATATAATCTATGAGTAAAAATAGAAAAGTAAACCCCTTTTTATTTTTTCATGGACTTCTGGAGTTTCTGCCAGCAGTCCACATGGTATGTGAACCCCCATTTGAGAAACGCTCCACCAGGCTACCACACCTCTCAGGTGATTGACAGCTTGGACACAAGGAAAAGAATTAGTTTGTACAAAAACAAAACAGGTTGTATGTCCCCCCAGGTCACCCACCGACACAGTTAGGAAGGTCATGTGGAATAATCAGGGACATGTGTAGGTAAAATAATATTGCATATTGCTTACCAACGTTCAGAAGAGCTGCGTACCCTTCCAGTCGCTCTGCAGAGGGATTTTTCATGTCCATAGCTCTTTGTGCGCGGTCTCTCCCCCTTCTCCCGTGCAGCCTCCTTTTAAGCCTTCTTACTCATACACCCCCGATAAACATTCCCACAGATAAACATTGTCACTGAAAACATTCCCACAGAGATCAACACCACAGGCCATCATGACCGTACCTTCAACTTTAGAGAAACAGCTCTCAGGTCACCCTGACTGCAATTTCAACTTTACCACACATTAAAATGATATCACACAAATAAGGATCTATATACTGTAAAATAGTTAATCCAATGGATTTGATAAGGTAAATTTTAAACAACATTCCTTCGTTGGAAATGTGAGGGTTCATGCTCTCATATGTAAGTCACTTTGGATAAAAGTGTCTGCTAAATGACTGTAGAATAGAATAGAATAGAATAGAATAGAACAGAATAGAATAGAATAGACTAGAATAGAATAGAATAGAATAGAATAGAATAGAATAGAATGCTTACTGGTATGGACAGCTGAAAATGCATGTCGAATGGTGGTTGGAGGGGTGCAGTATGTATGTCTCCTAGTGTCCAATGGCATCAGGCAGGGTGGACTTCTCTCCCGTTAATTTAATCCATACATAAATGTGTTGTTCATGTGAGTGAAGGCATGTAACACTGCCTTTACAACTGCCTGGTGGAAAACCAAACTGGTTACATGTGCGGATGACATCAATACCTTCATTTCCAGCAGCTTGTACAATACAAGTCTTATTCCTGAAAGCGTGCTGAGTTAATATGCAGAACAAAACAGGATTATTGGGTTCATTTTCCAGTGTTTTATCTTTCTCATAGAAGACTTCACATCTTTTAGACCACTGTTTCTCAAATGGGGGTACACATACCCCTAGGGGTACTTCAAGGCATTCCAGAGGGTATGTGAAATTTTTTTAAAACATATACATTTTAATGTTTTCTTTAAAACATCCTTAAATAAAAAAAACAAAAAAAAAAACATAAAATCATATAAACATTTAATATATTTCAATAAATGTAAGATTACGCTCATAAATTGAATTTACATTTAGACTTATACCATTTTATTCCTCCCGAAATCCCACATTCAGACATGAATTGAACCCCACCCATTACAAGCCAAATCATATCCGTCAGTCACTGTCGCCTTGACAACGCAAATGATGGAGTCCTGGTTAAAGTGTATTGGAGATGTGTAAAACATTTGCCATTGTTTTGCACGGTTAAAGTTTAATAAACTAAACACAAATGACAAATTGCTGATTTTTATGTTTCTTTCTTAGCCAAAAGTTCTTTGCGGTGGTGGGGGTACTTGGCTGAAAATTTTTTACAAGGGGTACTGTGTTGCTAAAAGGTTGAGAACCGCTGTTTTAGAAGATTCAATATCTTAGTGAGTTTTTTAGGGATGATATAACTGATGATGATGATGGTATATACTAAGTTAAAATTACATGCACAGGTAAACACAGCTGCATGTAGATTTAGTTTTGTCTTTGTGCTTGTTTAAAGCTTATTGCAGACCACCCTACGCAGTCAATCTGTAGTCATCTAATAAAAAAAACACACTCTGCTATGAGGAGGATCCATGTAGAAATGGTGTTCTTGGAATAATATTTGAGGTTCCAGGAGGTGGGAGTGCCAGTCAGATGCTTGTTACTGCAGGAGTAAACACAGTCAAAGCACTTCTTAGAAATGGGATGTTAAAGTTTGTGTACCATCTGGTTCAATCCACAAATAGTACCATTGGTGTTCTATCAAATCCTTCTGAGAGCTGCTCCGGTACTCATCCATGGATGTTTTTAAACTATCCTGATTATGTTTTTGTGAGTTAAAGCATCTGTATCTGCATCTTTTTCTGTCTTTCTCTCTTTTATTGTGTCTTGTGTTTTTTGTTTTTTTTATGGTCCATATAAAATGATTAAAAATTAAATGAAGTAAAAGCCATGCTGAAAAGGTGCGTATTTAGTTTGGACTTTTTAAAATAATAATAGAAACAATAATGTGAAGAAAAAAAAAACAGAAAAACAACATTTATGACGTTGAAGAAAAATAATTCTTTAGTATCAGAAAGTTATGTTCTGGAGATGAAAGTAGGGAGAGAGAGTCGGGCCCGTGTTACAGACCTGAATGGATGCCTTTTATAGCTGCCCTCTGCGTAATAATCTAATAGACACCAGTGCTGAAATACACACCAGAAAACATATATTTCCCAGGTGGGACTTCCCTGTTTACTAAATTAGATCATGGTTACGTTTCCTGACTTGATGGCATCCATGTGTACTCTCTGTTATTACCTGTTGTTGGGAATTTTAGTTGTTATAATATTGTCAGTTCATATTATGATCTTCTTTTATTAGTCTTACATTGATGTTCTTCATTAATCCTCATGAACAAGTTAAAAGTTTTCCTCTGTGTGCTGTTTGGATAAGCAGGACATTCCAGTGACGTGCAAGGTCAGAGTGGTCTGACCAAATTTGATAAACATTCGGTTCCTATCAGAATGGTTTCTTTAAAAAGAGCACACATACGCATTGTCCTATCAGGACATATGCATTGGACTTTTGAACCAAGCAAACACCCACACACACACTGAATTGTATCAACTTGTATGAATGTCACGTGGCATCTTTCAATAAATGGCTTGGAGGTTTTTTGAAGCTCAGTCTTCTGAGATGAGCCTCCTTGCAAGTTGAACAAGATCGTCTCGTCTGGCTTCCTCCTTATTTAATGATAATTGTGTTATGATGTTAAGGATTTAAACTTAACACCTGTAAATAAATAAATCCTTTTTACCTAACAAAAAGTAGGACATTCAGTCCCTGCTTTGCTATAATTTTCCACCACTATGCCTCTCTGTATTTCCTTATTAATTCATGTTTTTATTTATTGTTTTATGAATTTGTCTAAATATTTGCAGATTTCTTCTTTTTTTTTTTTTGTGGCGCTCCTAATATTCCATACACCGTCTGCTTCTCTAGTGGGTTAACAAAAAAACCCTACATGCAAACAAGTTTTGTCTAGCAGTGGTAGAGGAGACAAGTTTCCAAGTTTGAGCAACTGTTGGTGTAAAGACCTGAAAAAACATTTGCAAATGAGCCATAAGTGTTGGTCTCACTGAGAACAGCATCCTGACTTGTTAAAGCAGATCTAAATTCTTGTGTATGTGTTTGGATTGTTGCCAGATGATTCTGGGAATAAGATTTATTAGAATCTTCTTTTAAGCAGTTCTGTCCAACAGGAGCTTCTCTAAAACTATGAGGTTGTGGAAACTCTGAGACTCATTCAACCTTAACAAGACCTGCATACATAGTAATTTTCCATTGGTGTCATCTTTGCATAAAGCAGAAATGATTAATAATAATAGTTCGAGCCTGTATTTTAAATGTACATCATTCAAACTGGGTAATTGGGACATACTATGTACTTACACTACAATCTGCAGTACACATATCACCCAAATAATTTAGCTTTTAAGCTTATTTTGCTAAACTTAGTACAATACAAAGTCCTTAATAGAAAGCATTACACAGGACAAAGGATGTTCAAGATGGGTTTTAATCATTCAGAGATTGGTTCCCGCCCCTGGTATCATTGTGGCGCCAGCCTGTGGTGGTTTTGCTCTGGACGGGCGGTTCCCGCTGGGCCTTGGTCGGGGCTCTGCCGGGGGGGGTATGGGTGGTCCTGGGACCTGTGGGGTACTGACTCTCCGTACCCCTCTCCGTATGGCATGACCACAGGTTGCACATTCAGATGTGCATGCCCACAAAGTGTTAATCTTTCCACCTACTTCCTACTGAATGTTGTTTATCTGTTAAGTCTCTCTGCAGGTATGTTCAATAACAGTTGTGTGTGTGCGTCTACTTATACTGTGTTTTTAGCAGCTTAGACATGGTCTTTTCTCTTCCTTCTTTTTCTTTTCTCTTTCCTTTTTTTCCTTCCTCACATTTTCTTTTTGTTCTTTTCTCTTTTTCTTTTCCCCTGTCAGGTCCAGCACTGCCATATCAGGTCTGATGATGATTTTAAGAAAAATGGTAATAAAAATATTCAGAATATCAAGAGCATCCATATACATGACATGTCTCCCTTGACAGAGCAAATCTGTCTGGTAAAAATATGCCATGCAGATTGCTTTACTGTATGCTGTTATGCTGGACAGGAAAGGTAGAAAAAAAAAAAAACTTAGAACAATGACAACGTCTTTCTCTGCACAACCCTGTCAGGCTCACTGTGCCATCATAACATTAGATTGTAACAACACAGAACAGTAAATACTATCATTTATATAACATTACTTGCATTTTTAACTGTCAACGAAACACTCAAAGCTCTGTGTCCACCATAACAGTTACTCCCATGAGTTTCTGTGGATGCGTTTGATGTTTATTTTTTGAGGAGGTGAAGTGGAAAAAAGATGTTTGTGAGGTAAAAAAAAAAAGTTTAAGACTCCAGTTGATGAATAATAAAAAGGTTTATTACAAAAACTGACATGTAAAACAGATTTGCAGAAAAATATGGGTAGAAATCCTGTCTGAATCGTGTCTGATAGATGACAAAGACATTCCTAGACTTACATGTGGACCAATCGCGAGACTTTCACACAAGAGACATAAAACACCTACCATGTAATCCTGTGATAGGCAAGGGAAGTTCATTTACATAGCACAATTCAACAACAGGGTGATTCAAAGTGATTTACAGAGACAATAAAGCAGAAAACAAGAAGCATACTTTAAAAATTAAACATGAAAGCAAGAAAATAACAGACAGAGCAGTCTCAGTGCTGTGGTGCTGTCTAAAGCCTGACTGGAAGACATCATAACTATTGTTTTGTGTTTAAAAAAATCATTTAGCTGATGAAAAATGCCTTTTCAATTGTGAAGATTTGACATCAGCCTGTAGTTGTTGATTTGTGTATTGTCTAGATCAGGATCAGAAAAATTAAATGACCAGTCAAAATGATCTGCCCATATATTTATTGAGAAATATATTGAGGATTTTTACAACTTATGTTGATGTATGTTGCATAACCACATATGCTGCACAACAAAACATAATTAACTTTGTACATTTTTTTGACATTACCCAAGTTCACTTTGATGATTTGCACTGAATTTAATCAGCCAGGGATGCATAGTCTGGACAGGAGCTGCTGACAGCCAGCCTCAAGCACATTTCCAAATGCTCATCAGTCATAGTGGAGCGGTACTTGCACTTTATTATCTTCATGTGGGAAAAAGCTGACTCACATAAATAGATGGAGCCAACTAATGCAGTCAAGGAGGTAGCATATTTTCTCATGTTGAGATACTTTCCCTCTCCTAGCAAGTTCCAGAATTGTCCATGAGCTCTGAACTTCAGCTCAATGTCAGCTTGTTGTGTGAAAATCTCATCTTCCACTCCAGAAGAGTTCAGGTGAAGTAGTGTTGTCATTTTTGATGCAGGTGAATCAATCTCCACATCGTCCCGAAAAGGATAGCACATGAATGTAATGACTGGCGCGAGCAAAGACAAGTCTTGAAAGCGTTTGTCAAACTCTGACAGGCAGTTGTTAATCTGCTCTGTGTAGTGTGTACTGTCAAGTTTCACACAGACCTTCCCTTGCATTCCCAGCTCTGACCCCAGGTTCTGGAAGTTTGCCAAATCATGGCACTGTAGTTTTGAGGACAGATGCTGCAGCTTTCATTTGAAAGCATTAACTGAGCTGTTCATCTTGACTACTTTTTTGTCTTTTCCTTGCAGCTCTAGATTGAGGTCGTTCAACATGTTTGTCAGATCAGTTAAAAATGCTAAGTCTAACAGCCACTCACTATCATTTGGTTGCTCCAGTTACACAGGAAAAACGCCTTATTCTCTGGACAAAGCTCTCGAAATCTTTGCAGGAATTTCCCCCGGCTAAGCCACCTCACGTCAGTGTGTAGCAACAAGACAGAGTGGTCGCAGTCAGCTTGCTCCAGATGTGCACTAAATAACGTTCTTTGAAGAGATCGGGCTCGAATGGAACAGGCGATCTTTGTCCATCCATGATCTCATTCATGTTGAGCATTTTAGCACTTAACGCTTGTTGGTGGATAATCTTCATCTTCATCTTCATCTTCAGCCGCTTATCAGGTCGCGGGGGTAGCAGCCTAAGCAGGGAAGCCCAGACTTCCCTCTCCCCAGCCATATTTGCCAACTCTGCGGGGGGGATCCCGAGGCGTTCCCAGGCCAGCCGAGAGATATAATCCCTCCAGCGTGTCCTGGGTCTTCCCCGAGGTCTCCTCCCAGAGGGACGTGCCTGGAACACCTCACCAGGGAGGCGTCCAGGAGGCATCCTGACCAGATGCCCAAGCCACCTCAACTGGTTCCTCTCGATGCGGAGGAGCAGCGGCTCTACTCTGAGTCCCTCCCGGATGACCGAGCTCCTCACCCTATCTCTAAGGGAGAGCCCGGCCACCCTGCGGAGGAAACCCATTTCAGCCGTCTGTATACGAGATATGGTTCTTTCGGTCACGACCCACAGCTCATGACCATAGGTGAGGGTAGGAACGTAGATCGACTGGTAAATCGAGAGCTTCGCCTTCTGGCTCAGCTCCTTCTTCACCACGACAGACCGGGGCAGAGTCCGCAATACTGCAGACGCCGCACCGATCCGTCTGTCGATCTCGCGCTCCATCCTCCCCTCACTTGTGAACAAGACCCCGAGATATTTAAACTCCTCCACTTGAGGCAGGACTTCACTCCCGACCCGGAGAGGGCAATCCACCCTATTCCGGCTGAAGACCATGGTCTCAGATTTGGAGGTGCTGATTCTCATCCCAGCCGCTTCACACTCTGCCACGAATCGCTCAAGCGAGAGCTGGACATCACGACCAGATGAAGCCAACAGGACCACTTCATCTGCAAAAAGCAGGGACCCAATCCTGAGGCCACCAAGTCGGATCCCCTCAACACCTCGGCTGCGCCTAGAAATTCTGTCCATATAAGTTATGAACAGAATCGGTGATAAAGGGCAGCCTTGGCGGAGTCCAACCCTCACCAGAAATGAATCCGACTTACTACCGGCAATGCGAACCAAGCTCTGACACCTGTCGTACAGGGACCGGACAGCTCGTACAAGGGGGTCCTGTACCCCATACTCCCGGAGTACCCCCCACAGGAGCCCCCGGGGGACACAGTCAAATGCCTTCTCCAAGTCCACAAAGCACATGTAGACTGGTTGGGCAAACTCCCATGCCCCCTCCAGGACCCCAAAGAGGGTATAGAGCTGGTCCACTGTTCCGCGACCAGGACAAAAACCACACTGCTCCTCCTCAATCTGGGATTCGACAATCCGGCGGACCCTCCTCTCCAGGACCCCTGGATAGACCTTACCAGAGATGCTGAGGAGTGTGATTCCCCTGTAATTGGAACACACCCTCCGGTCCCCCTTCTTAAAAAGGGGGACCACCACCCCAGTCTGCCAATCCAGCGGTACCGCCCCTGATATCCACGCGATGCTACAAAGGCGTGTCAGCCAGGACAGCCCCACAGCATCCAGAGCCTTAAGGAACTCCAGGCGGATCTCATCCACCCCCGGGGCCTTGCCACCAAGGAGCTTTTTGACCACCTCAGCGACTTCAGCCCCAGAAATAGGAGAGTCCACCCCTGAGTCCACCAACTCTGCCTCCTCATCGGAAGACGTGTTGGTAGGATTGAGGAGGTCTTCGAAGTATTCCTTCCACCGACCCACTACGTCCCGAGTTGAGGTCAGCAGCTCCCCACCTCCACTGTACACAGTATTGATGGAGCACTGCTTCCCCCTCCTGAGCCGCCGGATGGTGGACCAGAATCTCCTCGAAGCCGTCAGGAAGTCTTTCTCCATGGCCTCGCCAAACTCCTCCCATGCCCGAGTTTTTGCCTCGGCAACAGCCGAAGCCGCATGCCGCTTAGCCCGTCGGTACCCATCAGCTGCCTCCAGAGTCTCACAGGCCAAGAAGGCCCGATAGGACTCCTTCTTCAGCTTGACGGCATCCCTCACTGCTGGTGTCCACCAACGAGTCCTGGGATTACCGCCACGACAGGCACCAACGACCCTACGGCCACAGCTCCGGCCGGCTGCCTCAGCAATAGAGGCATGGAACACAGCCCATTCGGACTCAATGTCCCCCGCCTCACTCAGGACATGTTCGAAGCTCTGCTGAAGGTGGGAGTTGAAGCTCGCTCTGACAGGGGACTCAGCCAGACATTCCCAGCAGACCCTCACAACACGTTTGGGCCTGCCAGATCTGACTGGCTTCCTCCCCCACCATCTGAGCCAACTCACCACCAGGTGGTGATCAGTTGACAGCTCCGCCCCCCTCTTCACCCGAGTGTCCAAGGCATGTGGCTGCAGGTCCAACGATACGACTACAAAATCGATCATGGAACTGCGGCCCAGGGAGTCCTGATGCCAGGTGTACATATGGACACTCTTATGTTGGAACATGGTGTCCGTTATGGACAATCCATGACAAGCACAGAAGTTCAATAACAAGACACCATTTGGGTTCAGAGAGGGGGGACCATGCCTCCCAATCACTCCCCTCCAGGTCTCACTGTCATTGCCCACATGAGCATTGAAGTCCCCCAGCAGAACAATGGAGTCCCCAGAAGGAGCACCCTCCAGCACTCCCTCCAAGGACTCCAGAAAGGGTGGGTACTCTGAACTGCTGTTCAGTGCATAAGCACAGACAACAGTCAGGACCCGTCCCCCCACCCGGAGGCAGAGGGAAACTACCCTTTCATCCACCGGGGTAAACCCCAATGTGCAGGCACCAAGCTGGGGGCTGATGAGAATGCCCACACCTGCTCGGCGCCTCTCACCATGAGCAACTCCAGAGTGGAAGAAAGTCCAGCCCCTTTCGAGGGTACTGGTTCCAGAGCCCAAGCCATGCGTCGAGGTGAGTCCAACTATATCTAGCCGGAACCGCTCAACCTCACGCACAAGCTCAGGCTCCTTCCCCAACAGAGAGGTGACATTCCACGTCCCTAGAGCCAGCTTCTGCAGCCGGGAATCGGACCGCCAGGGTCCCTGCCTCTTGCTGCCGCCCAGCTCACATTGCACCCGACCAGTACGGCTCATCCCGCAGATGGTGAGCCCACGGGAGGGCCCTCCCGTGGCTCTTACCCTCGGGAGGGCCAACCATTGCAGGTGCTCCATCCGTGGTGATAGACACAAATTTCTACACTGGAAGCTGGGTTTTCTCAAAGTTTTTGAACGACTGAAATATATCCTCTCCTGGCGTCTTTATTTCATGGGCAGTACTGTTAACAGTTCCTCTTTTGTTCTCATATCAGTAAACACCATACGAATGAAAACGCACATCTGGGCTGTGTCACTCACATCTGTAGATTCATCTAACTGCAGTGAGAAACACTCGCAATCTCCAATGTCCTTCCACATTTGCTGGGTTAAATCCTCAGCCATGGCTTCACAGCGCCGTGTAACTGTACTTCTTGACAGCTGGAAAACTTTGATCGAAGACAATATTTCTGCTTTATTTTAAAGTCCCGGAACAATGAGTCAGCTGCTTCAATGAACACCTCTTTTACCATCTCTCCATCTTGGAAGGACTTCTTGTTATTAACGATGATGTGACTTACTCGGAATGATGCTTCGGTGGTGGCTTTCGCTTCTGAAGAAGCTTGTGTGAAAAATGACTGCTGTCCCAACAATTGGGATTTTAGCTCCTTCAGCTTAGTCTTTCTCAGCGCACTTTGGTGGGAATTCAGTGTCGTATTTTCCGTGAAGAGTTTGAAAATGCTGCTCCACATTTCCCTTCTTTGGTATTGTGATGGTAGACTGGCAGATGAGACGAACGCACTTTGAAAATGTCATTGTGAAAAAAAGTCCTCCTCCCATTCTGTATGAAAGTGATGTGTTTTTCTGTCTTGGTCCAGCTCCCCCACTCATTTTTATTCCCTGTCTTACTGTAAGTCTAAAAAAACAAAAGCGAAAAATTGGAGGTAACTAACTAGCTTGTTAGCTTTGCTGCACTTAGAGCTGTTGTTTGAGCATGCACAGTGACCGACAGTGACCTAAAGCTTGTTACATACGGACGTTTGAAGATATTTCTTGACATGTCGCGCTGGCAGAACTTTTCTTGCGGGGCTCCGAGAAGTATTGTGTGATTGGTCGGACATCTGAGGTGGGCGTCGTTAACACGGAAAAGCATGAAACGGACAATTGCTACCTCTGCATTTTTTCTGTACCATCCTGCAGTGCTGGATGGTATCTGGGCGCTGGTGTGGGGGCCTGCAGTGCCGGCGTGGACCAGGGCTGGGACGCAGGCGGCGACACTGGAGATGTGGACTTAAGAACGAGAGAAGATAATTGGACTCTGACGCGCTGACTTTGCGGTAACGTATTGTGTCATTTCCTGTTTCCCTAGCGTGTATCACTGCGGATTGCTACGAGCCGTTGGCTCCTTTAACTTCTTTCTAACTTCTATCTATTTGTGGCAAGTAACAGTCGGCTACAAGCTAAATATATGAAACCGGACAACGCCACCCTGTGTATTATGTCCAGGGAAAATAACTAGGTGGTTACACTAGGCACTCAGATTCGTTTAGCAATGGAGGCAGAGACATCAGTTACAGGTATAAAAAGAGATTTTATTATTCCTATTTAAAACCTACAAAATACTTTAAAAAGAAAGAAAGATAAATCAGGGCTGAGACCTACTGGGGTGGATGTGTCCAGAAGCTAGGGGAGGGACCCCAAGAACACCACACATGAAAAGATAACAAAACCACACCAAAGAAGTAGGGAGGCACCACCACCAGGACACCAATCCACCACTGCAGTCTCAGCACCTGAAGAAGAACAGAAATAGTTTAAACACAAAATTAAACAATATAAAAATATTAAAATAAAATAATCAGCTTTGTCCCCCAAAATGTCCTTCCATTCCCCACTATCATGGGCGGCTCGACTGTCCAGTCTGCACCAGCTTGTGGTGAATCCGGCGCCCACGTCAGCGTTTCCTCTTCTCCATGAAGGAGTTGTTGAGGGCGGAGAAGGAAATGAAGTGAGGTTGAAGCCGCAGTAAAACAGAGCGGCCGATGGAACACCTGGAAAGATGCGTCAGAGCAGAGCAGCAGCGGTCTCCAAAGCAGTTTGATACACTGTAACGCTCCCCGATTGAGTTGGACTCAACTCAATCTGTTGGTTTCCTTATATAGGCTATTATGAATTGGCCATCATTATGTTTTCCCCTCTGTCTGTAAAGCGTCTTGAGATGGCATTGCCGTGATTTGATGCTATATAAATAAAGTTGAATTGAAATTGAATGGAATTGAATTGAAGCACCGGAGATGCATGCTGGGTTGCTGAAGACTGGCAGACCTCAAGGAGGGTGTAATAGTCCTGAATGGCATCAGCCCACACTACGGATGCACCCTCAAGACGGAGGAACCAGGCCTTTTCTGAAACCAGGTCGACCACTCTTTTAGCTAAAGTCATTTGGTCAACTGTGCTGTACGACCCCGTCAAACAGTCATTGTCGGTTTTTGTGACCTTCTGCATCTCCACAAATGCCTCCTCCCACCAGCTGAGTCGGGTTGGAGAATGGGAGGAAATCCTTGGGAGGTCAGCGGAATCCATTTTGTAGACAGTCCGTTCTGTCATGGGTTTGTGGAAGATGAAGAGGATGAAGGATTCAGGCTGAAGAAAGGAATTATATTCAAGAGGACAAACTAAGCGAGGGCAAGTGGATCCAGGCAGGGCATGACAAAAACCATTTGAAATCATCAAATCCAGGGTGTGTCCTTTAATGTGTGTTCGCTCTGTTATATGCTGAGTCAGCACAAAGTTGTCCAGACTGTTACTCAGGTCTTTAGCTCATTTGTCCTGAGACTAGTCAACATGAATGTAAAGATAACCAACCATAATTTTACAGTCAAAATCAACACAGATCATAAACAGCAGTTCACTGAAATCATCACAAAATGCTGCACAGGATGCTGGGGGCCTAGAAATGTTTAGAAACATGACTCCGGATGAGGCCCTCAGCTCATATATTTAGAAGAAGGAAAACTTCCAAGAGATAACGGCTTATACTGAAATGATTCATTAAATAGAACTGCAACCCCCCATCTCCTGTTTGTTTTGACCTCATTGATGAAACAGAAGTTGGGAGGGGTTGACTTGATAAGAACAGCTGAACATAGATAAAACAGATAGGTACAACTGAAGCTGGTTAGTACACCCAAAGGTGTTCATTAAATCTCGCTCTGTATTTGAAGATAACAAGCTTCATTCCCTTCATGTCAAGCTAAGTGACAGACAGCTAAATGATTCCAAGTAAAACCTCAAAGAAAACTCCAGTTTTGGCTGTTATCTTTGCAGCACGTCTGTGCAGGTCTGACTGACCTGTAAAACATCTGGTTCCTGTCATGAGGAAGCAAGGAGAGATATATAAAATCTTTCCACCCCAAGACAGAACTGTTGCCTGTACAAATCTATGTGTAATAAGGTTGTATGTTCTTAATTTCTGGCTTGGAAAGAGGGAAATTATGAAATGAACATTGAAAAAAAAAAACTTTGTTTATCCCAGAGGTAAGGTGGAATATCGTAGTAGGGATTTTGTTATTTAAAAAAGATATTTAACCAGAAAAAGATATTGCCTTGTTCCAGAAGGAGATGATGGCAGCTGGCAGGAATCATGCCTGGTACATCTCACACTCAACATACTCAGTTGTTTTTTTTTACACTTTGTTGTGTAGAAGATGTGAAGTATTTCTATTTTCTTGTGTGGCTTTCTTTTCTGGAAAATCATTGCCAGCGACTCCAGAGTTGTCCCGAGCACCAGTCGCGGCGAGCACCGAAAGCAACTGGTTTCCTGCCACTCTGAAGACAACGGCAGGTTCAGCAACTGCAGTGTGAGGTGGTTTGGTCCCCTTGAGTAAATGTACTGTGAAAGCAAACCAACCCAGACTCCCCCACCCAAGTGAACCAAGTCAACTGAACTATCCTGTGTGAATGCACCCTAAAAAACAATAAATTCTGTTTCATCATTGAGCCACCGCTATATCTAGATGGAAGGGTTTACGCATGCCATTGATCCTGTAGGCTCTGTTGTTGGGGGTTTTCTGATGGTGCACGCTGAGCAAGAGCGGTTCAAAAAGACCTCCAGTCATTATAAAGACCAAAAGACTTCACTCTTCATCAGGTGGACATGGTGGTCAGCTTTTCCTAAAAACTGTTGTAAACTGGTGTCATTGTAATCATTCAGAGCCATGACTGTTTACTTTCTGGGCAAAGAGATAAGTTGGGAATTTGTGGCAAACTACAGTTTGCTGCAAGAACAGGCTGGTGCCAGTTGTTTTGTACCAGACTGTTCTTTGCAACCTGGTATTGTGTGGATTGTGCTTCTCTGGTGATGTCAAGCATCATCGAGGCTTTTAAACATCACAAAAACTTGCTCATGAGGCAGCAAGACCAAAGTGATGTCAGGTAGGTGGTGCCAACAATTGTGTGATTGGTCAGAAATTTGAACTGGGTGGGGTTAACATGGAAAAGCGTCTTGTCTTTAACCCCCTGGTTACAATGTCTGGTGATTCTTGATATGTATCTGGTATCCGTGCACTTGTGTGTCTGTTTTTAACACTGATGAGGGATGAAGGTATCTTCATGTTAGTCCACTATGACCTCAGGGGACATGGTCTCTAGGCTGGGGTTCTTAGCATGGGGCACTGACCCTCGGTGGGCAGCTGTTTGGACTGGCTCTGCACTACCAGGCACTGGACCTTTCATAGGGTGGTGGGTGGCTCACAGGCTTATGTGGACCTGGGTTGTGTTCCTGACTCATGTTCAAGGCACTGGTGCCTCCAGGCACTGCACATGAGTACCTGCAAGCCTTGATAGGTCCCCTGGGGCCTGCACTCCATGGAGGAGGGATTCTGGATTCATTCTTCCTCTGGGAAAAAAAGGGGATTTAGTTGTCAATTTACACAAAGTAAATTGACAACTAAAAGTTCCGATAAAAATGGGATTTTATATTACAGGGTAATGCAAACAAAAGAAACAATAGGGGACAACATAACACAGGAGCAAAACCCACTGCTTAACAAAAGAGGCTCCAAAAGCCAAAATAAATTCTGTAATCACAGACCAAAACAAAAACCCAGGCAAAGACAGCAAACCAAAAAGGAAAAGCCAAAACCAATCTCTGCAAATCAGCAGCTCTATGGCTGTCGACACCAAGCAGGAGGAGGCAAACTGTCACGATAAGACACAGCTGCCCAGAATTCAGGTGATAATGCTCTTTAAATATAATGGCGGGAGGATGTAGCCAGTGGATCAGACTCCAGGAGGTTTGTCCACCAATCCGGAGGTGCACTTGCAGAGGCAGAGACCAAGGAAGGCAGTCAATCATCCAACTGCGCTGGAAGCATTCTCATTTGCATACCAGCCCACAGACCAGCAGGCTTGGGTTGTAACACCAGGACATTTTAAAAGCTAAAATAAATACTAAATAAAATAAAAGCATGTAAAAAAGCAACAGTACTCCGAGCCACAGTTGTCCTTTTAAAATCCGAGTGAGCAGAGTTGAAGCTACAGTAAACCTTAAAATATTAAGGTTTATTTAAAAAAGATAAAAGATTAAAATCCCATCATTCAACCGATTCTTTAAAATGGGTTAGGGTTAGGGTTAGAATGGCCACTGCTGCAGCGGCTTGGGGTGGTCTTCTCCTCTGCAGTGACATGTGTCCATTCCTTGCTTTTGTCTCATCCTGCAGCACCGCATTTTCAGACCTGCCGGGAAGAGCATATACGACAGTCCACTATTCAAAGGATGGAAACCCTCCTGCCTGGCCCTGCAGCCAGCCTCTTGCTCTCGACCCAAAACTCGGCCATCCTACTCACTCTTGTTCCTGGGCCAGGAGTATCCAGAGGCCCAGGACTAAGTAATTGCACCATTGGATCCATAATGGTTGCTGCACTTCAGGCTCCTGGTCCTGCCCTCACACATCCGAGCTTGTGGTATGTTCCGCCCAGACTGCTAGTCTAGTCCATCTGCTCCCTGGTGCTCTTATCTAGTCCTTCTCCTCTGACATCTTTCAGCAGTGGGTTCCCCTGCATTCTCTGTAGCACAGTCTCTTCCTGCTTCCTCTTTTTTCTTGTCACACCTGTAGCTCCACGTATACACTACCAGGACAATCACAAGTGTTCTTACTTACCAGTTAGAAGCACAGCAATGCTGTGTTAAAACAGTGACAAGCAATAAAAACACTTCAGTATAAAAACCATGCATTTTACCACCCGTCACACAATGACATGCATGTGTAGTAAGTGGGAGCAGCTCTGGTGATTAGGTGAGTGGCAGCACCTGGGAAAGAGAGTAAGCAGAGGTGATAAAAGAACTGAGTCAGTGTGTGCGAGGGGTTCTGGGGAGAGGAGCTTGGTGACTGCTATAGGGCAACAACCCGGCCAAGCAACTGTCTAGTGCTTAGTGGTGAGAGGGTGCCGATCATATCTGTGTAGGGCTGTCGGTGGCGAAGACAGTTAGGACTGTACGGTAAGTTTGCTATCTAGGCAGGGACAGGAGGAGTTAGGGGGACAAAAAGGAGCATGCTCTTGCACTCCCCAGCTACAGGAGAGGTACTCCTCCTATCAGTGGAGGCTTCTGCCTGGGACAGCTAATTGCGCCAGACCAGAGCCAAAGCTCAGACCCCGTGGGAGGTTCTCGACCCTGGGGAAAGTTAAGCTGTGTGGATGTTATAAACTGTGTGGATGTTTTGAGTGAGTGTAGGAAAGTTTTAAAGGTTTTTCTTGCACCCAGGATTGGATCTTCCCTGCTGCTTGCCCTATGGTGAGACCAGGGATGGGTGGGTCCTAAGACTTCCCTCCGTAGTGATGAGTTTGCTGTGTGGGTGTAAAAGTGGGGATCTTCTTTGCAGTGTTGTGTTGTGAAGTGGGTGAGGTTAAGGCTTTGCCTTGGGCCATGCACTAAAGGGAGCAAGTGACTGGCTCGGATACTAACTCTGGTAATCTGACTACCGAATCCCATACAGATCTGAGACTGGCTGCCTTACGATGCCTCTTCATTCATTCCCCCAGGGACTCTGCCTAAGTGCAGGAACATCACACGTTAGGTTAACTGGTTACTCTAAATTGTCCCTAGAATCAGAATCAGCTTTATTTGTCATTGAGCCTACGTTGCGGCACAATAAAATTATTCCAGTGCAACCCGTCCAAAATTAGACAAAACAACATACAGATGACATAAACAGGATCAGGCAGACCGAGGCAGCTACAAATGTTTATGCAGAGTGAAGAAAAGATTACATGAGGAAGGATGGATGGTGTTAAAAAAAAAGAAGCATCTCTAAACTTCACTGAAAAGGGGGGGAAGGATAAAGAGGTGACAAAAAAAACACCTTTTAACAAAAAAAGCACATAGTCAGACAGTCACAACATAAGGGAACATATATGGGGGAGGGATTCCCTGGCACAGCGAAGTGAGGTCGCAGCCAACTGGGGCATCCATACACTCTCCGTCTGTGAGTGGGGGGAGGGACAAGGTCAGGAGAAGGCAATGAAGTGCATTTGTAACAGTCCGTGAGTGTGCATTAGTATGTGCATTCAGTACTGTTGATGGGAAACACGGCTTTGAGAGCTGAGTTTAGTTCCACAGGCTTGTTATGGGATTGGTGGGATGGGACTGAGTGTCAGACAGCATTACCTTCCAGGAAACTTGGTAACCAACCTGCCTCAAGGCCAGTGAAAGGAACCAGATTCAGATAACTGCTTTTGTTATCTGAATTTGACTTAGTCTTTAGTCCTTAATGATCTCAAGTGTGTAGGAGTGTGAGCGTGAATGGTTGTTTGTCTCTCTGTGTGGCCCTGTGATGGACTGGCAACCTGTCCAGGGTGTACTCTGCGTCTCGCCTGATGACTGCTTGGATAGGCTCCAGCTTCCTGTGACCCTGGAATAAGGAGTTAAAGTGGGACTATTATGTGCATTTCAGTCTAATTTATTTTTATTTCTGGGATTGATCGAGTTACTGTCACAAATCGCTTTATTTACTTCAGACCAACCCTCTCTGTAGGCTGTCAGATCAGCCTGTGGGCAAAACGAGTGGGTTGAGACTCTTCCGCATTAAGCCCCGCCTCCCGCCACTGCACTACATCGGGACCGCACACTGCAACTGCTTTTGCCGTCATTGTAACATCTCATAAACAGAAGGATTAGGCTAATATGAACTCAATAAAAAAACAAAATACAATGTCAACACATAGCATACAGCCCTACATGTTGGAACCTGAATCAGAGCCTGAAAACGAAGTGGAAAACAGCAACCCACAGCAACGAATGCAGCAGGATGTCTCTCTTTGGTAAACTCACCAGCCATCGTTGGAAATAACTTTATCCCACGTTTTCCACCCGCCTGATGTATTTGTACATGCCCTTGTTAACCAGTAGAAGTAACCAATCACCGAACCTTATCCCCCGGGACGTCACAAGCATTTCCAAGTAGAAAAAACTCTCTAAAACGACGCATTTTTCGTGGCCACAGAAACCGAACGGAGAGCGTGCTGAAACTCAAACTCAAACTCAAACATGTGTTTAGGTGATAAAAAACAGTGCCGTTCACATGTCTGATGAGGATTCAACACTGTAACACTGTAGAAAGCTCAGAAAACTTGAAATACCATAATAGTACCCCTTTAAGAAAATGGATGTATGGATGGACTTAGGCACATTCACACCCACACACATACACTACTCACAAAAAGTTAGGGATATTTGGCTTTCAGGTGAAATTTATGGAAAATGCAATATGTTCATGCTACAGTGATATAATATCATAAAAGTAAGACATTTAAGTAGAAGGATGCACTACTGATTTCCTCATCTCAAAAAATTCATTCAACACAAAAGGTAACAACAATGGTAGTTACACCACAACAAAAAATTTGAACGTCTCAATATCTCGTCATGTGCCCTTGAGCATCAATTACAGCTTGACAACGACGTCTCATGCTGTTCACAAGGCAACTTATTGCCTGCTGAGGCATAGCATCCCACTCTTCTTGAAGGGCAGCCCTCAGGTCATTGAGGTTCTGGGGTGCAGGGTTTCGAGCCTCTACACAACGGCTCAGCTGATCCCACAGGTTTTCAATGGGATTCAGGTCTGGAGAGAGTGCAGGCCATTCCATTTGAGGTACACCAGTCTCCAACAGCCGTTCCCTGATGATGCGGCCTCGATGAGCAGGAGCATTGTCGTCCATGAAGATTAAATTAGGCCTGTGCTGTTCATGTAGGGGCACAATCACTGGATTAATGATGTTATTCAGGTAGTATGGGCTTGTCACTGTACCATTCACAAAGTGTAGGGCAGTTCTGTACCAAGTGGACACCCCTGCCCACACTGTAACACCGCCACCACCAAAAGCTGGCCTGGTGACAACAGTGGCTGATGCATAGCGCTCTCCCTGACGTCTCCAACATCGTTGCCGGCCATCATTTCTGCTCAGTGTAAATCGACTTCCATCAGAGAACAGCACTGAGGCCCACTGGTTCCTCGTCCAGCGTAAATGCTCCCTGGCCCATGCAAGACGATGATGCCTGTGCCTGGTGGTGTGGTCAGGTACCCGTGCAGGTCGTCTAGCACGCAGACCACGCTGATGGAAACGGTTTGAATGGTCTGACGTGACACTTGGGTGCCTCTCACCTCTCTTAAACGTGCCTGGAGTTGAGTGGCATTCATCATCCGGTTTCTCAGGGCAGTGTTCACAATGTAGCGGTCATCAGCACGGGATGTGGCCAAAGGACGTCCACTTCTAGGCCTTTCTGTGACTCTTCCAGTCTCTCCATATCTCTGTTACAACCTGCTGATGACACTCTGTGACACTCCAAGCTCAGTGGCCACTTCTGTCTGAGAACGTCCTGTTTGAAGCATCGCAATGGCAAGGGACTGTTGTTCCATTGTTAGGTGTCGTCTTGGTCTCATGATGTCAAAATGTGAACAGCATGATGAGGACAACTGTTTAAACACCAGCTCTAATTGAACCAGGACATTTATTGGTCCATTCAAGGATCACACACCTGCCGTGATTTTTGCCGTTAAGCTCCTTGTTAGAGAACAGCAACTTGTGCAAAATTTATTGAAACATTTAACAGTTGGACATGTGCATTTAAAAGCTTAGAGAAGATCACATTAAGTTCACCTGTACAGGTTTGAATGCATTTTAGGCTTGTTGTGAAATTTCACCCAAAAGCTGAATATCCCTAACTTTTTGTGAGTAGTGTATATATGATGAGGTAGTGTTCGTACTTGTTAATGGTTTATACACTATTTTCTTTCACAGGTTCTCCTGATGATTGTCTGTTTTGTTATCTTAGAAGCTTTAGGATGTTTACTGTTTCTTTCTACTGCAGCCCAGAGGAGGACACAATTGTTCTCCGTGAGCTGATCCCAAACAATAAATGCAGAGTGTTGCGTCAGGAAGGGCATCTGGCATAAAATTCATGTCAAACATTCAACTGTGCGATGATTTGCTGTGGCAATCCCTTCACAGGGAGAAGCCAAAAGGGAAACAACTGTTTCTTTCCAGGTGTAGGAGCTTTTTTATTTTTTTGTTGAGGATTGATCACAGTTGCTGTGGTTGTTTTCTAGTTTTCATTTTGCTCTCCCTCTTCCAATATTTTCTCTTCCCAATTCTTCTTTTACCACCTTTTTGCTCTGCTGTTGTTGTGGAGAAATGTGGAGGGAAATCCTCCTGACACCACTGATCAGACAGGGACTAAGAGTAAAGAAGGCTTCTTTTATTATTCAGACAAACTGACAGAGATTCGGTGTGCACACGAGGAAGGCTGCTCACAGCAGTTCCATCCAGCTTTTATAGCCACATCTCTGCAGCAATACTTTCTTCCATTTGAAATCATGTCTCATCTTACACAAGTTGCTAATTATGCACTGTCCAAGTTAGACATCTGTTGCCTGTTGTTTGCTACGATATTTCCCACGAGGAGTTGTTTTTCTACTCTCGGTCATGCTGACATGGAGACTCAGCAGTTAGTCATAACCTGTCTTGTTTTGGAGGAAACGCCCATGGGAGCGTCCTGTTCTGTATTTTCTCACTGCTAGAGTCTGCTGCTGAGTGCTTAAAAGCAAGTTTATATATTCTACTTATAAGACATTATATTGCATGACTATATAAAAGCATGAATGTTCACAAAATATGATGAGAGTAAGTATACATATGAATAAACCTCCTTCAGTCTCTCCAGTCTGGTCCAGTGGTTATAATAAGAGCAAATAAAAGAATCAAGCCTAGCCCAATATCCAAAAGGCTCCTCTTAGCAGTTTAAATTTGTTCAGCACAATATGGCAGCCAGTCCATCATTTTGCTGTTATAACGCTGGACAGGACAGGTTAAAAAAAAAAGGTGAACATCTTTTTAGGATATGGAATTCATCTGGTTCAGCTTGGCCAAAGATGTTTGTTAGCTGTAATGTGTACATGTGCATGCAATAGAAAACTATACAAGGTTAATATATTTTTCTACTCTGGAGTGGTGGAGCGTGTTCAAATGGAGGCCTTTCTGTGTGGAGTTTGCATGTTCTCCCTGTATATGTGTGTGTTCTCTCCAGGTACTCCAGCTTCCTCCCACCGTCTGTAGTAAAACTATGCCTCTATCAATTACTACTTATTAAATTTTAATTACCTCGGAGCACCACTCATCACTTTTACTTAACTTAAGATTCAGGAGGATGAGAAAATCTGAAATATACTTAATTCAATAAACACAGTCTCACTTAAAGTAGTAAATTCTCAGAACGAATGAACCAGAAATTGTACATTCAGAAATTATGACAAGAACGGATGAATTGATTATACATATTTATTACAATGATGGTAAACATACAGCAGTGAAAATGAGCAATGATGGAGAGGTTATTGGTGAGATGGTCAAGTGAATTTGTTTACAGGGATTTTCATTTATGACAGTAATAATGAGAGGTAAAAATGAATTGAATGAAATGGGGCAGAAAGGAACTGGTTGGAATTGAAGCAATTAAATCGGTATCGTTATTTCACTTAAATCTTTGTTAAAATTATACTTAGTGATATTGTGTTTGAATGAGAATTCAAATTTATACTTTGGTTAAGTTTGATGTACTGTTGAACACCACAAGTGATATCAAAGCGCTATGAAGATCCTACTTTTTCCCGCTGGGTCAGCTGATGGAGCCGGCGGACCGGGTGGTTCTGTCCTGGACTGCAAGTCTCCGGGAAATGGACCTTCTGGCGTCGGGAGAAGTAGGTCTGGAGCTGCTCTGATGAACGGGTTGGGATCTCTGTCCAGCAGAATCCCAGAACCAAGGGCGGTGTTTCTCGTACTCAAATTATTCCAAAGGTTGTGTTCCACGCGTACTGTCTGAGGGTAGGCAGTACTTGTACAGACACAAAAATTAGTGGAACTGCGGTTCTGGTGAATTACTGATCTTAAAAAGGAAAAATAAAAATGTTCGTTGGGTAAACTTAAACAAGGCTTGTTTCGCCTTCAACACAAATATTACTTTTCTGTTCGAACTTATCTCGTTAAGATCTTACGCGCACAAAAGAAGAGAGATGGAGTAAACTTATGAGAACAAAGAAACAGCTGCGTACAGCGGAAAGTTGCGAGAGGGCAACGAAATTAAGTCAAAGTACAAGAATCACGGCGATCGAGAGTCAAGGGCCGAGAGAGAAGAACAAGGGAGGACAAAAAAAACCCTCGAAGTCCAGAGCGCGGGTCCATTTAACTGGACCCTTCCTCCTAGGTCCTGACCAATCACAAACCACTAATAGTCAGAAGGCTGGTCAGTCTTACCCAATCAGGTCAGCTTTGATTGTTAACCAAGAGGGTAGGAGTGATTCAGGTCTTATTTCACTGCGGGCCCTGGTTCCTTTCTCCCATTTCATTAACATGATCATGATAATCAAATTATTAACTTTGTTTCCTAGCTTTAAGCATGGCAATCAACATTCTGGGGACTCATGCAGATGTTTTGTTTGCTTGAAAAGGGAACATTTACCAATAGTAATACTTTTACACATGAAACCCAATTGTTGCATATTTCACATATTTCTTATCAAGTGTGGATTAATCCATTGGCATGACTTGTCTTCCTCAGCCGATGAATCCTGAAAGAGAGTTACATTCTTATCCATTCCTATTATTTGCTTAACAGGGGTTCCAAACTTGGAAGGATATAACCAACATTATGTAGTAAAGTGTTCATGATTGATTCTGATGTGTGATCAGTTCAAGGATTTAAATCACATATGAGAATGAATAAAAAGGGAAACTTCAGTCAAACCTATCAACAAAAATCATGTAGGCTACATTAAACCAGTTAGTGAAAGGAAATTTAAAGAAGACACAAAGAAATGCATCTGGAGTTTCTTCCTGTGGGGAGAGGGGTGGATCTGTCACCCAGAATGTATATTCGGGGAGGATCAGAGCAGAGTTGCCGGGTCTCTCTCCTGGCGCCGTTGAGTCTTATCTGGAGGTGTAAAGGTGTCATTTTGACAAGAGCCAGCTGCTTAGTTCGATGTGACATTTCGTATCTATTGACCTAAGGGACTGTAAATTGTGTTAGAGGTTTTGTTCAGACCATCTGGTTTGGGGTCTGCAGGAGGTCCTGAAAGAGAAATCTGGAGGTAAATGTGAATTGTGTGTTTATCTGGGGGGGAAAAGAAAAGAAAACTAATACACCCGAAGCCGTCCTCCTCTTTCGGGTCACAAAAGGTCATTTTCTCCAGTCCTCTAGGATGACACTCCTCTGACTGCAAGAGGAGATCAAGAGCCCATAATTTAATCCAGCCAAGGAGAAAAAGAAAAGGAAAATAAAAGTTGTTTTATTCCTCCTGGGAAAGCCTTGGAGGCTACATGTCCAAAAACAAGCATGTTAGGTTAATTGGTTATTCTAATGAAGGTGTTCCCAAAGTCTGTCCTCAAGGGCCGATGTCCTGCAGGTTTTTGATGTCTCCCTGTTCCAACACAACTGACTTCCATTAAATAGATTCAACAGCCAATGAAGTTCTGCACAATGACTGATTAGATTGAGTCATGTTTGTTGGAACAAGGATACATGGAAAGCTGCAGGACTGTGGCCCTTGAGGACCAGAGCTGGATACCCCTGCTCCAAATTGTTCCTAGTTGTGTGTGTGAGCATGCATGGTTGTTTGTATCTCTATGTTGGCCCTGTTATAGACTAGCAACCGATCCCTGCCTCTCGCCCAATGATCGCTGGGATAGTCTCCAGCTTCCCAGCAATCCTTAAATGGAAGAAGAAGTTAAGAAATGGATGGATGGATGGATGTCTGAGTTTGATCCTGTTGAAACTGCAGGCATTTTGGTACTTGGAGTCGTAGAGTTTGCATTTAAAGTCAGCTTGTGTATTGGAAGTGATTAAAGCAAAATTCCTACAAATAATAAATATAAAAATAGAATGTGACAAAAACAAGAAAATAAATGCAACACACACACACACACACAAAAAAAAAAAAAAAAAAATTGAAATATTTTTAGAGACATGGATATGATGGCACCAGTGCATGAGACATCACTATCAAAAGAAATTTGATCAAATATGGATAAAACAGAGTAGATATGTATCTCTTGGTAGAGAGTCAAGGAAGTCTTTTTCTCTCACAGAGACTGGGCATATTTATAGCACTGATCTCACACAGACACCTTTGGTCATGTAATCCCCATGTGTTTTTCTCATGAATATTGTGGTGTTACACAACCCCCCGTGTTTCTAGTTAAAACTGTTCAGGTCACACTGCCCTCTCTGATATCTGGCACTTCCTGTTTGTTTATGTTTGTCCACTCTTGGACAGGTTGTAGTATAAGAAATGTTGTGGTGGGACACCGGTTCAATGACAAATAAAGCTTCTTTCCTTCTTTTCTGTATTGTCTATGTAAATATGTTTGCTGAAATGTGATCAGATTAATTACAATACATTTGGCATATTTGTGCATGTAAATAACTTATATTGCTAATACAGTAGACATGCTGGGCGTCAGTGCAGACCTTGACAATTTCACAGTGATGGACTTGTGGCTGCCTCTTTCTTGTGCCTCTGTAATTCGATTTCTTTTTCCCATCCACAGACGGGCAGTTGTCCACATCTTGGGCGTCGTCAGATAAACAACTGGAGATGAAGTGTGTCTGCTTTATGCCCGGTGGTGGGGTATCATCTTCCAGTTTGCTTGGAGTATCTCACAAACCCAGGCTGCTTGCTGGTGTCTCTCCACTGGAAACCTGCTTATTCCATTTAAACATTGACAAATTAACCAGTCAAATACAAAACTGTCTGGAATCGCTCTTATTTCCTCAGAAAAGATTAACACATATAGCCTATTTCACGTAGCTTAACTCTCAGCCCTCCATTGCAATCAACGCATGCATGTGTCCAAAGTGTCCAAAATGACAGCTTGTTGTGACAGCAGCTGAAATATCCTTTATTATGAGATTAGCAGACATATCAAAATAAAGCTGTAATAACTTAAGTCCTCACTGTAGCTGTAAGTTCCTGATAAGCATCCCTTTCAGGCACTATTTTTAGCTTCTCCTCTTGTTGGAGAATGGTACCGAGTTCACAGAGCCAACACCAGGCATGACTTAAGATACACTACAGAACTTTTACCATTTTACCGCCACGCGCCCCCTATTTACAGCCAATTTGGCATCCATCTTGCATCATACCTGACCTGTTAGCTCTCTCTTGCCAGCAAAATCTTAAAATCTTAATCTTGTGTTTCTTTGCTGAATCAGCAACTTGTTCAAAACAGCCAGTTCCTTATACCACGAAGCGAAACTCTGCTGCAACGTCACATTTTGTCCCGGATGTATAAGTTGAATGGTACGGTTTCTCAGCCTTAGGATGCTACTGTAGCAGCGGCTCTAAAAATGCACATGATAGATGTCACTGTATCATCAAACAATTCCAGGATGCAGAGTTTTAAGGTCAGAAAGTTATGTAATGGGTCTTTAATAAAAACCCGCTTTGTGTTATTTGTAATGGCAACATAAACCATGTAAAGTAACCTTCAGACACATTCCCACTCAGGACTGTAGATGTTCCTATTTTCAGTCTAAAGGTACAAGTTAGTCTTTTCTTTCAGTTGAAGCTCCTAATCCCTGGAACAGCTCAAGCAATGTCAAATTTAAAATATCTGCTGTAAATCTGTTTCTTCATCCTGGCTTTTGAACTTCATTAAGTAGTAAACCTGTTAGGACAATAAACTGAAGTAGCAAAAAACATACAGCAGCTTGATTAACTTTAGACAAGTTACTTTATTTCCAGAGTAAAAAATTGTGGAAGTTTGACCAAGATGCCCATCCAGTCCTTTAAAGTTTGAACATACATTTACAAACAAATGTTTTTATTTACCTGCCAGCCTCCCGGTTCAACACAAAAATGTCTCATGAAATGGAAGGCGAGCAGCTTGCATTAACCAACAATAAAGTAAAAGTTAGAAAAATGAAAACTTTAAACTATAAAAAAATAGAAAATTTCTTTGTATAAAAATGTTTTAAAAAATGCAAAAACTGCCTAAGATAAGGCTGACACACATAAGAAATACAGTTACATGTATTTTAAAAAAAAAGGTGCAGTCTCAAGAGGCCTGCAAGTGTTTACATAGAAAAGTTTGTCAGGCGTTAGAAAGTGACTCTGAAGTCAATGAGGTAAATGTTCACACATCTTTTCTTAAAAAAACAAAAAAAAAACAAACAAGAAACATAAGAGCTTACATCTACTGTAAAAGGATAATACTTAAAAAAATAGTAAAAATCGTGAACAAGTATATTTAAAATCTAAACATTTAAAGCCTTTTTTCTGGGGGTGAATGCCTCCTCTTGTTGTATTTCTTCTGGTACTCATTGAAGAGGTCGACATTCCTGGAAACACGTAGGGGCCAGTACTGCTTTTGAGGTGTTGGACGCCAGTGTCGTACTGTGCAGTACATTCACAATGATTAGTATAAGAGTAACAGTAATTTTCACTTCGAAACAACAACACATAAGATAACCAGTAGTTTTAGTTTTATTTGTTACCTGTTGGCCCTACAGCGTTATTGGGGGTCCAATCTTTTTCTTCTGCAAGATCTGGCTTATCTTAAAAGGAAAAGAAAACTCAATAAAACAAAATAATCATATACTTCATTCACCATTTCTATTACAGAAACAAGCAAAAGCTAACATTTCGTAGATCACTTACTAGATTTTTAAGTTAACCTTTGATCAAAATGTGTTCTGTGGCAAATAAGACTTGATCTAGAAATCATGACTTGATCGAGACAACAACCAGGTCACTATCGGATTTCTCCCTGACATCTTTGTTTACAATGTTGACATGATAGCGTCCTCCCCTCTGGCTAGCTTTACTTTCTACTTTGAAAAAAAGCCTTTAATTTGACTGAGTTTAACATAGCAAATGATTTGAATTTGGTATAGTCAGTCAAGTCTAGGTTCAATAATGTTGTGTACCCAAAGAATTAGTTCGCTGAGTATCTAACAGTTCTCTCTTCCTTTATGATGGCACAGGCATACTGCAAGAAAACAATGCCATGATTCTGGGAGCATGAGTTGTCCAGAGGAGATGTTTCGAACCTGCTTAAGACTTTACACACACCCAACTCTCCAGTCATCAATAAGAGATTGTTGAAAACAATGCATAGATCTCCAAATTGGAATTAATGCTGCGACATAGCATGAGCTTATTAAAACATTGCAATGGTCAATGCTGGAATCAACTTTTAGATGTAGATTCAGTACTAAACGGTGACTTGAAATACAAGTTTCAAGGGAACTGACATTGGGTCTGAAAGAGCCAAGCCTCCTCTCAATATGGACATGCAATTTTATTGTAATTACTTCCTTATTTCATTTTTATTACCTGATGTGGAATCAGCAGTTTCATTCCTCCTGGTGGATCCATCCATAAAGCTGAATGTGTTTGGTAACACACTGAACTTCAAGACTATGTTCTCCTGGAGTGGCATGGCATCTTGGCTTTCATTTTCAGTGTTTCTGCTCTCCTGTCCGAGTGCGACGCTATATCTCCTCTTCTTCACCTCTTTAGGGCTAAGCAGACAGGAGGTTGACCTCCTCCTCCGCTTCCTGCGGCATTTGCCATTTCCATCAGAAACATTAATTTCAGACAGACCTGACCACTTTCTCCTTTTTAGACTCACTGTAGGTAATGGAGCAGAAAAACTTCTTTGTATGTTCCATTTCTTTCTGTGCCCCCTTATCACTGAAAGGGTCATGGGTGGAAAGCTTTTCCTCCATTTCTCATAGATTGCCTGTTTGACAGAGTATTTTGGTGCACTGGAAGCTTCTACAGAATTCTCCCTCGAAGGGTTGAGATTCACTGACAGAACTGTTGGAGGTTCAAGGTTTTCATAAGATGGACATGATATGTCGCTGGTTCCACTGGCACTTCCTTCATGTTTTGCAGAACCAAACAGAACCAGTTCAACAGTTTTTTCTTCTGAGGCTTGAACATCTGAGACATTCTGCAAGTCCAAATCAGCAGATACTTTGCATTTCTTTGGTTCATTTAATAATGTGAAATACTGATCAAGACTGCTTTGTCTTTTTTGAGTTGTTAGAAGAGTTTTACATTCAAGATGTTGGCCGGAAGATGTTTGATTAGTAGCCTCTCCATCCTCTTTGGATTGTAAAGAAGATTCTGCCACAACTGTAGGTAGGAGCTGCACTTCACAGTCCTTTTCTTCCTGGTCTGACATTCGAAAGCAGACTTCATTTTCAGTGCTGGGAGATTCTGCAACTTGAGTTTGTTTGGCACCGATGACTATAGCCCTCAACTGCATGGTTTCTGTTGATTTGAACTCTTCTTGTGCACACTCGTCCACAGGGTCTATCATTGCATTGGCAACATTCGTTGTCTCACTTGAAAGGTCAGGATCCCTGTTGGAAAGATCATCATCTTTGTCACTTTCACCAACATCTGACTGGATGCAGTAGCTTTCGTCCGAAAAGGTCATTGGCTCTCGATAAGAAGATGAGAGAAGTTTGTCGTCATTGACAGTTAAGTCAATGATTTGACTGAATTCCTTGAAAATGTCAGTGCTACTTAATGATATAATTTGACAGCTGTCCTCCTGGGTATTTCCTGGACTGTCAGGGTCAAGAGTAAGTGTCTTGGCAGTATTTTCAGGATGACTTTCATCCTCTTGGCACTGGCATTTAAAAGATGGTCTGCTTAATCCTGACAGCATTTCCATCAGCTTTGCAAGGCAGCAAATCTGGTCGATCTTGTCACTTTTTGGTCTGATCAAATCAACAGACTCTATAGGTGCAGCACCCATTTTCTTTGGTGTCACGTTCTGTTCAGAGTTATTTACAGCAGCTGTCAGTTCCTGATAATTGATAACCTGATTCGCACTTTTCTGTACTTGTTCATAGAATACTTTGGCTTCTTCTGGAGCTAAAACATGAATTTTAAATGAGTAAGGTGAGTTGGTCAAATCATTGCTCTCTGATTGATTTGGCGAGGCAGGAGTTGAAGGAGTCTCAATATCAGGGGGTTGTTTTTCTTCAACCAAGTCAGTGGACTGGGATTCTGTCAAGACTGCCTTTGGCACCTCATTTGCAACTTGTTCAGGAACACTGTCAGCCATTTTCACCTGATCCATCTGGCCATCAGTATTGTGCACATATTGATGATACCGGAAAAACCAAGGGAAGCCAAAGTCTTTATCTATGTCATCTAGCTGATCATTTAAATTCAACCACAGTGATTTGTAAGGTGGTTCCGAGTAGACTTCCTCATCACTGAGGACATGGTAGTGCTTGAGTTTGTGTCGCTTAACTTGTGACAGTACAACAGTGTCTTCCTTGATGACCAATTCGCAGATTTTTTCAACATTTGAGATAAAATCTTGCATAATGCCAGGCTTGTAGCAATTAAACCATTCTTTGTACTTTGCTTTTATTAACATTTGTGGTTCATCATGCTTTGAAACATTTTCCAGCTTTTTCTGTGATTTTTCAATTGTCAGTATTAGTTCTGACAAAGCCTTGGCTGTCCAAGGGGTTGTTGGAAGTGAAGAAAGATCCGGAACAGATGGTGAGGGAGGTGTTGCCCGTTTATTTCGCTCCTTTGGAGAGCTTTGACTTGCTGTTACTTCTGAGGAGCGTTCAGCAGCAGCTGCAGCTTCAGTATCCACCTCAGATGTTACAGTCAGGTTGTGATGTTCTAAATCTGAGGACTTTAAAACTGTACCATCACTGGAAATTTCTTTATTAGAGCTAGTTTTATTTGGGTTTTCTTTACGAAGACAAGATTGTTCTGCCATAAATTCTGCCACCCTTTGTTTTGCCACCTCAGGCGAAATGCAGTCTTTCTCAGGGTCAGTGACAGAGTCCCAGGTTGTGCTGTTCAAAGAGGTAACAGCATTCTCCTGAGACAGTGGTTGCACCACGGCAACAACCCTTGCACCTGTGTGACTAGGTGTAGACAGAGCAGAGCCATCACTCTGTTGGACTTGAGTGGAATACCCCAAAATGTTCAACAATTCTGGATGTTTTGCTAGATAGGACATGTTCTGTGTTGACACTCTTGTAGGTGCATTTATCAGTTGGGGTGTCTTGTTTAGTGATACAACTGGAATTCCTCTTGAGGGCAAATCTTTGTATGGAAGACATGCCTGGTCTGCCTCACCTCTTGTATCTCCAGTTTCTTCTGTGGTGACACTTGAAACATGTGGTAAAGATTTTTGGAGAGGTTGTGTATTTACAGTGTACTGTGACCTTGACACAATGCTCTGAGGCGTAGATTGGCCAGAGTGGAGAGGTAAGGACCGGCTGACATTCATATTAAAACTTCCAGGGGAGGAAACAGAGCTCACAGTTTGCATGTTCCAATTAGACTGTCTCACCACGCCACTATGCACGCTATAAGGAGGAGGAGGAGGATGGCGACTATCAGAGCCAGCAGTAGACAACATGCATTGGCTGTTGGTGGTTTCTTTGGGTCTGGGCATTTGCTGTGGTGCAACATTAGGATGTGTAGAAAGCCCAATTGTTGCTCCTACGTACCTGGCTATAGACTGGCTCATTGAATGTGTCTTACTAGAGTTCGCATTTGTCCAGTTCTTACATGGAAAGCCTGTTTGAGCAGCATGTTGAGTTTTCTGACTCATGTTCGAGGCATACAAAGTCTGTGTGTTTGATGGCTGTGCTGTCATGCTGTTAACTCCAGAAGACTTAGATGTTACCATGCAATGACTTGATGGATAGCTTGGAGAAAATCTTCGCTCAATATGGCTCTGTTTTGGAATCTGATTATGAGCTGCCTGAGGGTTATGTACTCCACCAGGCACCAGTATGCTTGAATTAACCACTTGTGTATGCGGACTTGAAGAAGCTGCAGTAGTATACGCTGAAACAACTTTTGTTATGCTGCCATTTGCATTTTGATACAAGCAGTGCTGAACTCCATTTGGTTGGGAAGTGGATATTGCTTGACCAGCAAGCAAAAGTTTCCAAAAAGATGACTTATCTTGATTGGGGTAGGCAGTATTTGGGTTTATTGTGTTCTGTGGACTCTGGTTTGCTGAATTTTGATGAAAAGTTTGTAGCTGAGTGGTATTTTGCTGGTGGAAGGAGGCACTTGTGTTGATTGTATTTTGCAGTCTCTGGTTTGTATTATTCTGAAGAATAATTTGCAGCTGAGAGGCATTTTGCTGGGCATATGTTGAGTTTGTAATGACTGTGTTCAGTGGACTCTGGTTTGTTGGTTGATGAAAAGTTTGTAGCTGAGCGGTGTTTTGCTGGAGGAAGGTAGCATTTGTGTTGATTGGGTTTTGCTGTCTCTGGTTTGCTGAATTTTGATGAAAGATTTGCAGCTGAGAGGACGGAAATCCATTCATAGCTGATTGAGAAGTGTTTCCATTTTGTGAATTCTCAGTAGACTGCAAATACTGAACGATTTGTGAGATATGCTTAACAGCTTTTGCATTTTGAGAATTAACTGCCTGATTAGAGACTGCAGATGTCTGCCAGTTTTCCAAATGTCCATTAGAATTAGCTTTATTGTATGAGGTAATGTTATGCCTCTCAGATGGTTGGATACCTGAGTTTATTGTATTGTTCGCTGAAGTCCAAAGGTGATTTCTCGTTGCATCCTGGGCAAGGGGGGCACCTGCTTGAAAAGCTTGTAAGGGTGTTCCAACTTGTTGATGTTGCCCATTCATCTGTGCAAAAGAATGCATTTTTGTCCTCCGTTAATTCTTGGGAGGAAGACTTTCCTGAAAGAAGGATTGAAAAAAGAAAACATAGAATAAAATACCCAACATTGCATTTTACAGTTGCAGGTTTCTCAAGCATATTGACACAGTATTTTTTTTACATTCTTGCAATATGCAAGTGCCATGATTCGGGGCATTTGTAGAAACTAGGTTAGGGTGAGGTTACAGTTTGTCAAGTCTATAAAGTAAGTGCAACCTAGTTTTTGGTTTGCCAAATTGAGGTAACCAACCAAATATTGCATTTGACTGCATCTTATACAACCTTTGAGTTTCTGTCTCAATCTCTATAGCAAAGATTAATTCTTTTTATAGTCAAACTATACAGTGGAATGCATGACATTCGTAACAGTGCTAATTTAAACAAATTTAAAGGTAAAGAGGCTGAAAATGAACCTCCGGGAACATGAGATAATGATTAAAGAGTCCTTTTATGTTGGGGTTGGCGGAACTTGTGATACATTCATAGTGAGGTCTGCGAAGCAACAAAAACAAGCTTGATATTTAACATGTAAAAATAAGTAAAGAGTTTTTTGGTGTAAAAGGAAACATTTTACAGTCAAACCCAAGCTCCATCTCTTACCATATAACGATTACTCATTTAATTAATGCCATTTGTTCAAACCAGTGAGTTTTACACTAAAACCATTTAGATTTACATTGAAATTTTGTCACATTTGGTACAAAGTCCTGACAAAGAACCTCCAAAAATATAACTCAATGCTGTCACTTTGTAAAAGAAAAAACAACTTAGTCATTTCTTTTCAGTTTGTAGTAGAATAAAATGTATTCAATTGGAGTCAGGTCAAAATGAACTTAGGAAAAGTACATCAAAAGCAGATCTAATGTCCAACTTTTATGTAAATAAGATAATAGAGTTTCATAACATGAAAAATACTTGAAATGAACAGGCAGGTGCCACCCAGTCTGATTAGCAGATGGCTATAATCCAATTTAGGAACAGGGAGGTCCTGTCTGAGAAAAGTGTTTATTTCTAGTGCTACATTTGTATTGACGTATTTGTATTTGCATTTGTATTTGATTGAGTTGTGTGTGGACGTGACCAGGAAGAATGGTTGAAGCATATATAACGGACTGTGTTGTGTCAAAGTTCAAGCTCTGTCTCCAGTCCTCTACAGCTGTCAATGTATATTATCTACTAATATTAAATTTACACTACACAATAGAGACCAATCTAACTCTTATGCTCTGTTGTCTCTTTCGGGGTACTTCGGAGGATGAAAGTGGCAACTTCCTAACCAAGGTCGGTTTGGTTGGGGGAGGAGACGTCCCTCCTCTGTTAACATCATCTTATAAGTATAAACCCTCTGATATTTCAGCGTAGAGCTTCTTCTGTTATTGTGATTAAAATCTGAGTCGGCTTACAAATGAAAATATTGGTCTGCTTCAGGTGGATTAAATACAGGCAGGCAGATTAGAGCAAAGTGCACTCTGGGTAAACACAACCAAAACATACATGCTGGTAGGACAAAAGGTGGTAGAACTTAACTCAGCCCACCGCAATTTACTGAGTCTATGGGACTATCCTGGTATGAATCCACCCTTAGCGTCTGATAATTTCAATATTCCTGTTTTAAAACAGCTTTGTTTACTATTAATTTTAATTTTTTGTGGTTTTGTACCACAAGAACACCAATGTTGACTGATTATCTATCAAAATAAATGCAGACACAAAGAAAACCACTATGGATGTTTGATGAAATGACATTTAGTAACAGAAAAACAGGAATTTTGCATAAGAATTAGAAATGCACTAAGAGCACATTTTTCAAACTGAGTACAAGCACATTTTGAGTACTTGGCAATACAGAACAGGGATATCTGTGATATAATTGATCTGAAAAAGTCAGAGCTAAATTTTCCAGTTTTGTAATGAACCTGGATGGCATTACTTTAGCTTCCTGTTTTACAGTGAGAAACCTTGGAGTTATATTTGACTCTGACCTGTCCTTTGCCCCACATATTAAGCAGGTTACTAAAACAGCCTTCTTTCATTTACGTAATATAGCCAAAATTAGAGACATTCTGTCTCGGAGTGATGCAGAAAAACTGGTTCACGCTTTTGTTACTTCAAGACTAGATTACTGTAACTCTCTATTACTGGGCTGTCCTAAATATGCCCTGAAAAGCCTTCAGCTGATCCAGAATTCTTCAGCCAGAGTCCTGACCAGAACCAGCATGAGAGATCATATTTCTCCAGTTTTAGCCTCTCTTCAATTGGCTGCCTGTTGAATCTAGAACAGAATTTAAAATCCTTCTCCTTACATATAAAGCTCTCCACAACCAGGTAGGGCTGGGCGATATATCGAATATACTCGAGATATCGTGGCTAGTCCCCTGTGCGAAATAGAAAATGCCTATATTCATCATATTCGAGTATCCTGTTGTCACGCAGTTGTTTTTAGCTGTGGGCGGGGTTTTCTCCCTCTTCCTCAACTCTCCACCGCTTTGCACAGAGAGTTAAAGCAAGTGCACCTAGTTACGTACATAACGTGAGCTATGTGCTACGTCATGAGAGGCAGCGTGTAGCCACTGTTGCCAACTTGGCGACTTTCTCGCTAAATCTGGCGACTTTTTTTGTGAAAAACGACAAATCTAGCGACTTTTACTGGAGTTATTGGAGACTTTTCTGGTGTTTTGGCGACTGACTTTAAAGCACATATTGTAAAGTTATTGTCACGAACGAGAGTCTCTCCCCGTCCTAAAGCACTCAGTCGCTCCGGCTGCAGCTGCAGCCAGTCAGAGGAGCAGAGAGAACACCTGCACGACTCTACCTACAGTCACAATGAACAGCCAAATCCGCCACTGATCCCGCTCTGGATTACAGAGTGGGACGTAAATTGCAAAGTTTTTCCACGGCAATCAGGAGGCAGAGCCTTTGGTTATCAGGCCCCTCTCTTATGGAATAAGCTCCCAGTTAGTGTTAGGGAAGCAGATTGATTTGATGTGATTTGATAAGTCCTACAGCTAGGGATGGTTAGCATCCCCTAGTTATGCTGCTATTGGTTTACACTGCTGAGGGACATTTACTGATACACTGAGCTTCTCGCTCTCTCTCTTTTACCCCCTCCCCATAACAGTGTTGCATCATTAACATGTATGTCTCCTGTCTCAGCAGGTCTCCCTGGCCGGGAGTAGCAGTTCCTGTTGTTTGTTGTCTTTCTGTCCTCTTCCCCCCCACACAGCAGAGGCAGATGGCTGCCTGTCCTTGAGCCAGGTTCTGCCGGAGGTTTCCTTCCTGTTAAAAGGGAGTTTTTTTTCCTTCCCACTGTCGCCTGTGTGCTTGCTCAGGATGGAAGACTGAGTTGGATTTTCCAACTCAATCTGTTGGTTTCCTAATATAGGACATTATAAATTCATCTGCTTAAAAGAATACAATGACTCATGACGGTTCCTCGGCATCTGGACTTGCGTGGAATGATGGTCAGGTTTGGGTACCATGTGTCCGCCACTCAAGGACAGAGGCCAGACAAAGCTTAGACGTCTAGAGTCCCATTTTGTGAGTGTGTTATGAATCAGGCAATAATATTATTTTGACCATGAAACACTCCTTAGAACTGCTGCTTTCTACTGACTGCTGCTGACTTGTCTTTTTTTTTTTTTTTTTTTTTTTAACTTTTACCTCACTTCTTATCGTGTTATTGTGAAGAAATGTTGTGAATGTGAACCATGAGTGATTAGGCAGACAAACATTATCCAAAGAGATGAGGAAAAGAAAGAAAACGTGGCAGAATTTGGGACAAGTGTCGAGCCGAGACTGTCTTTAGCTGGCTGAAGAGAGTTCAGATTCCAGACAGATGCTGGGTTACTAAAGCTTGATCCAGCAGTTTCAAATTCTGTCTTGACATTTTTCCCTGCAACCTGGTCACAATCATAGCCTCCACCCATCCTCCAACTTTCTTTTATCATGCTCTAAGGATATAAAAAGTCCTCTTTTTGTTCACTTTCCTATGAAGGTAGCAAATAAAGGTCCCAACTGAGACCTTACATTGGGAGTTAATCACGTTACAGAGTACATTCACCAATAGCTTATTTTTATATCATGATAATCCAGACTTGTGATCAAGCTTTATGCACACCTGCTTTCTTCATCTTCTGAACTTTTCTTGCAGCTTCACTTAAATATTGGCCTTACAAAAAAAAAACACACAAAAATAAACCAATACAAGGCGGGGTTGTAAGGCAATCTTGCATGTGCTGCAATAAGAAGAGAAGCCACAAGCAAACACCCGCCAGGAAAAAGTGGTGACCTACTGTGCAGTATATGGACTGGAGACCCCCCAAGTCCCAGAGGGAAACTGGGACTGTGTTCCGCTAAACCAGCAGCCACTAGGATGGGGTTGAGCAAACAGAAGGAAACAGCTGTTGGGAATTTCCTGACAGTGCAGCCTGCATCGTCTCACATTTCATGCTAGGAGGTTATATGGGGAATCTAAGGGAGCCCAGAGACTGAGCAACCAAAATCATCCATCTGTGGTTTCCCACAACAGTTCAGAAACTTGGGCTTACTCACACAAGCAGCCATAGTTTGCATTTTCCAAACCAACAGCAGAACTGGCCAGATGGTGAGTCTGTGACCATCACAAAGAAGCTCTCTGGTTTCCATAGTAACCACATCAGTTGTGGTCTGTTTATTTACTAAATTTGACCTTGCCTCTCTTACAGTTTCCTCAAAGCAAAACTACAGTAAAGTTACTCTTACTGGTTGATTTAAGATATTTCTTTGAAATTCAGAAAACGACCGTGGTTGCTATGGTAATTATCTTTCTTCCACAACATTGGTGGAATCAACCAAACTGCCAGAATTGGATGATTCTTTCTCATGTATCAGTCTGCGGTTGCTTCACTGAGGTTAAGCAGTGGCTTCACACCAGATATTTTTGTTTGCTTGAAACATTTTTCAGGTTGGGAAAAAAAAAAATCTCGGCCATGTGTTTGAGTCATCTCTCCACCCTGCTGTTTAAAGCAAGACAGATCCAGTTACAACTGGTCTGAACATTTTTCTTGGAGTTAGAAGTTCAGCCAAAACTGTTATCCTGGAATGAACTCTACAAGGCCAGTTCAATCTCTGCGTCTCTCTCTATTGTCCCTACTTGGCTAATTATACTTCATTTTTCAAAACAATCCTCGACAGAAGCCACTAAACCATAAAATGCTCCTCTCAATGCTGCAGCAGAGAAAGACTTGCAGATTGTGGCCCTCAGTGTGTTTGGATGTTTTGCACCATGCAGTTAAACAGTTTCGATTAACAACCTTTAGTATAGACGGAGCAGGAAGTTTCAACGCAGAACAGGAGACAAACACATACACCCTCCTCTAAATAAATAATCTAAACCACCCTTTAGACATCTAACCAACAGGTTGAGGAAGGAGAACTTCTTCCTTATCTGCACCATAATTCACGTTTCCTCCAGCAAAACCAAATGCATGCACCAGACACAGACAGTTTCCTCTTTACAGCTTAAAAACAATCTGAACAGCAATATGCACACTCACTCACACCTCTCTGCTCTGCACACACACACACACTCATGATGACATGAAGCTGGAACTTGCACTTTCAAACATCCCACCTTATCCTGTACATTACAGCTGCCGTGTCAGTGACATCCTGCACACATTTATACTGTTGATGGTGTGTATTTAACTTACCATTTCTTTCTTTTCTCTGTGTGTTAATACACTTTTTAGCCCACTGATAGAAATCATGATGCGGTTACATGATGTTTTAAACTCTGAAATAATTCAGAACTAAATCATTCCAAATAAAAAAGGAATTCAACTTCGAGTTTACATGGAAATAGTAATTCCAAACTGAGGTTTACATGGAAAACACATTTATTCGGTTTAGAAAAGCTCTGATTGGACACAAACAAACTCCACTTCCTGCTTCATGTCTTTTTGGATGTAACATGGAAAACCACATATTTAGTACAATTTTTGCTTTGATTTTGATTATAGTTGTATAGCACCAGCTCGCCACAAGCGAACTACTTCACTGTTTTCAGCAGCTGAGGAGGAGAAGGAAGATAAAGTACCGAAGACAGGAGGCAGAGGACCGCGGGGAATACATGAGAGCATGAGAAGAACAATCTAAATTAACTTTGAGCGGAATGAACATTCACATGATGGAGGAATGACTCAGTTCAGATTTAAAATGAGAATAAATCGGCTACTTACTTCAGAAATAAGTTTCATTCTGAATTGTCATTTCCATTCAGAATTAGGAGTTTACGTGGTCATTTTCCACCAGTTTAAAGCAGAATTAACTTTTATTCGGGATTAAAACTCTCATGTAAACGTGGCCATGATGACAGTGTGATGAAGCTTGTTACGTGAAACTGCGAAGGATTAAACAGTGCACTTCTGCAGAGATTAGAGTCTGGAGCGGCTGTTTTGCATGATGCAAGCTTAAACATGCTGCACACGAACAGGGTGGGACAAGCATTTTTTTCCATATATCATGCAGGGCTGCTGTTAATATTTAAAACATTTTATCAGGAAAATGAAGTTATAATTATAATGTATTTTATTTATAGTTATAATTACTACTTTTAGCTTAAGAGCAGTGGCATGAGCGTGCTCATATAACCCTGTTGCTTGTCTTGTGACTTGTGTCCCGCTGTGTGTGTGCACAGTGTGTGTAATCACATGGTTACAAGAAGGGCACCATCAGGCGTGGGCAGCTGCCGGTTGCCGAAGCAACAGATGTAAAAACACAACCCAGCTGCCCACACCTGCTGCCCACAACTGTATTCTGTTGTATGGCGTGATGAGAACTCCCTGCTGCAGGTAAAACTCAGTAATCAGAGCCGTCTGAGGGCTGATGGCGACACACATCCTTCAACAAATAGTCCGATTTGACTGTTTAGTTTCACGAACAGGGTGCAAATCTGCACAAATCATGTATCTGTGAACTCTGTATGGACACATGACTGCAACTGCACTGCAATCAATGCTGATTATTAGCAGTTAATAACCAATAAATCAAGTTTATCCCCAGAAAATAATTACATGCGAGAATTAAAGATGTGGAGATGAATGATCATATCATCGCATAAAACAATCTATGTTTTCTGATTAACAAGCAACTATGATTAAAGGGAATAATCATACTTAGAAAGGCATAAGATGATGGAAAGTTTTGATTTTTAATTTAAATGAGGGTAGAAACAGCCTCATGATGCAGGAGAAAGCCAGCGCTGCAAAGGATCAAAACCAGCCAGGGACTCGCACAAATAAAAACTGTTTTTAGGGGAACTAGGACTCCAGGAAGTCAGCAGACAGCCTGATGCTGACATAACCCGGGGCTATGTGAACTCAGAAGGGCGGACTAGAGTTGGAAGCTTGTGAGCTCTGACCACTAGTGACGTTGTGATTGATGCAAAAGAATTAGAGGTCATATGTGTGCCTGAATTAGGAGAAAGAGGACGACGTCCATCAAACCCTGCAAGGAGTGAGCAAGCTCTGCTGCTTCAGACAAAGCCAGAGTTGCACAGGATCTACCATCTTACTCGAGGCAAGACGCGGCACTGTGACTTTGGAATGATTAACTTTCACTGCTGAAAGGGACTACTGGCCGGATTGCTAATGATTCATCCTGAGGAGTGGCTCCATCACAAGGGCTAATAAAAGCAAGGTTATAGGACCCTCCTCCCCTCCCCCGGACTAATGGATTTACACACCCTCAACTGGGATGACTTTAGCAGAGATCAGATTAAATCCATCTAAATTCTAATTAAACAGATCTTTACCCATTTTTATTTTACTGATTTGGGTTTATTTCATCTATTTTTTATTTAACAGTTTATTTGATCTCATGATTTAACAGACTTATTTTACATTTATTCATGACAGATATGTTTCTTCCTTTTCCTAACCAAAATGCTTCAATAAACAATATGAAGTTGTGATCGGTTCTTCCTTCATAGCGTTAAGTGCCGCCTTGTTGTGGTATAATATTAATAATGTCTTGAGCGTTATTTCATGCATCGAGAACTACAGTTCCTTACCAGCAGGTCTGCCTGCATGCTTGGTTAAACCTCTACAGATGATCCAGAACGCAGCAGCACATCTGGTTTTCAACCAACCCAGACAGCTGTCACTCTGCTGCTAATCACACTTCACTGGCTTCCGATCGCAGCACGCATCAAATTCAAAGCTTTGCTTCTGGCTTACAAAATAATTACTCCAACGGCTCTTGTCTACCTTCCCTCCTTAATCCAGAGCTACTCTCCCTCTCCACAGTTAGGCTCCACCAGTTAAAGACACCTGGTGTTACCATTACGTGGGAATAAATCACCAGCTCTAATGGTGGAACAACCTCCCAAACTTTTAAGAGCAAGCTGAAGACTCAGCTCTTCAAGGAGCATTTTCACACTTAGTTTAACTCTATTTGTCAGAGGAGTTGAAGAATTTAGCCC